>NC_136269.1:90410705-90813205 GCF_964187855.1 Myxine glutinosa
GCTCTCGTTACGAGGCGTTCGAAAATCTAACGCGTAAGCATGCATTCGCATGTGTTCCGCCCGAAGGAGCTCCTACTGAGGACATTATCCTTGCCGTGGGATCCATCATAGGAGACGGTAATGTTCGTGCGGCATCACGAATGAACCAGAAATTTGTTGTCTTCGTGTCAGAAGAAAAACTCGTTCATGACGTCGTTAGTACCGGTCTAACCATAAAAGGGGGTCATTATATTACGGTATCCCCTATGGATACGCCAGCTACCAAGATAACAATATCCAACGTTCCACCGTTTGTGCCAGGCGAGAAACTCCTATCCGTTCTGTCTCGTTACGGTAAAATTGTTTCCCGAATCTCAATGATTCCGCTCGGGTGTCGCAGCAATCGTGTTAAACATGTAATGAGCTTTAGGAGGCAGGTGTACATGATTCTCCCGGATCGCGGAGCCGATACAGGTTTAAATATATCCTTTAAAGTATCGTTGGATGATCGGGAATACCACATGTATGCTTCCTCAGCCTCCTTAACTTGCTTTAATTGTGGAGAATTCGGACACGTTAAAAGATTCTGTCCTAGGGCCTCTTGTCCGAAGTGTGGTGAACCGGGACATAACGAAAGGGTTTGTAAAAAGGCCAATCCCTCCACCGCGCCTTGTGACACCCCGACCATGCTCGCTGACACCCGGACCGTATCTCCTGTTACCCCTACCGTACCTTCCGTCACCCGGACCGTATCTCCTGTCACCCCTATCGTACCTTCCGTCACCCGGACCGTACCCTCTGACACCCCGACCGCACCTTCGGACGCCCCGACCGTACCTTCTGACACCCCGACCGTACCTTCTGACACCCCGACCGTACCTTCTGACACCCCGACCGTACTTTCCGACACCCCGACCGTACTCTTTGACCCCCCGACCGTACCCTCTGACACCCAGACCGTACCTTCTGACACCCCGACCGTACCTTCTGACACCCCGACCGTACCTTCTGACACCCCGACCGTACCTTCTGACACCCCGACCGTACCTTCCGACACCCCGACCGTACCTTCCGACACCCCGACTGAGTCGTCTGTCACACCGGTGCTTTCCGATTCCAATGTGATGACACCCACCGATGTGACTGACAAAACTAGCATTGCCCCCTTTCCCGAACCCATGAACGAAGAATCTATAGTGATTGCTAAAAAGCGAAGAGCACCAGCGCCAAGCAGTTTCGCTGGTGCTGCAAAGAAGGCGGTCATGGGCGGCACCATTTCCGGTGCACATGTGTCCGAGTGTCCCTCTGACATTCCCTCACTAACTGAGTACATGAATACCGTTGTCAATGACACCAGTGAGTCTCATTATGTAAATGAGCCAAAAAATAAAATTTGTACCTCTCACCTGGAAGTTTCCGAGTGCGAAACCTCCAGTGAAAGTATTACCATTTCCGAGCTGGGAAATGTTTTTCCGCTTGCCCCCCCTTTAAATACCGAGCAGACTAAGGATTCAATAAACGTTCCCACTGTACAAATGGGGCCAGCAAATCTGAGTTTGCTGGGATCTCAAACCCAAGCTCCGACCCCAGATACAAATATCCACCAAAGTGTTAACGAGTGCTCTCGGGAACACCTTGGGAAACTTGTGAAAGTGCCTCCAGACAAGACCGCGTGGGCAGCGGGTAATACCCCAGATCCTGACGACATGTTATCTGACGTGTCTGAGTCCGAAGATGACATTGAGGCAACCGCGCTGTCACAAGCGATGACAGGTCACTCGCAGGTATCCCCTCAACTCATTCTTACCTTCCTTAACGAAACGTATCGTCACCGCAACATTGTCATTAAAGACTATTTCCCTGACTTGGCTGCATTCATGTGCACCGCAAAGTCAATAATCAAAGCGCGTGAGGATTTTGACCTGACGAAATCTCAATTCCACAGGTTAAGAAAGTTTGTTACCCGAGCAGGTGCGGAGTGTTCCCAAGCACAGGGCGACTTCATTACCACGGAATGAAAAACATTTCCTTTGCGACCTTAAACATGAATGGTGGGGGTGCAAGTCACCTCCGTCAGGCCCAAGTCAAAAACTTGTTCGACCGTAAAAAGGCAAATGTTCTTTTACTACAAGAGACCCACATCACACCTAACGTGGAACATGACTGGTGCCAAACTTTCAAAGGGCAATGCTATTTTAGCAATCTGTCAGCCTCATCTGCTGGGGTTGGGTTTTTTCTAAAGCCAGGTCTAGCTTTTGAGTCTTGTCATTTTCAGGAAGTCATAAAAGGCCGGCTTATTTCCCTTCAGCTTGCACATCAAAACTTCCGCTGTACCATTTTCAATGTGTACGCACCTAGTGAGAGCAGGGACCGAAAGGCCTTCTTCACCTCCATGGTAAACCACCTGAAATCAGTTGATCTCGACCAATGTGTGTGCATTGGTGGTGACTTTAATTGCACCTTTGACCCTTCGAAGGATAGAAACTCGACAGAACCCCACCCCGAGTCCCATGCGGACCTATCCCGTTTCTTTAAGATGGCCGGTCTACTGGATGTTTGGCGATTGCATCACCCCAACATAGTCCAGTTTACCTGGTGTCGATGTGCCAATGGCCGGGTGTCTTCGGCAAGACTCAACCGCTGGTACATTAATGTACCCTTTAGGAACGTCGCGGCCTCTTCAGGTTGTTTTCCGTCATTGTTTTCAGACCACCATATGGTAACCTTAGATCTTTCTTTTCCTCGAACCACATGCAGAAATAGTTACTGGAAGTTTAACGTTAAACTTTTAGAAGATAGTTTATTTACAGACTCCTTTCGTGATTTCTGGGCTGAAATGAGTACTAAAAAATCTTCTTTCTCCTCAATTAGTCTCTGGTGGGATAACCTAAAGGCCCAAATTCGAGTATTTTGTCAACAATTTAATTCGCACTGTACCAATGTAAAACATATCACGATGGCTTGCTTGGAAGCAGACATCTTAAGGTTAGAGAGCAAGTTGGCCAATGAGAGCAACCCAGTGAACTATCGGTTGCTACTCGAGAAGAAGGCCCAATTAAGGGATTTGATCCATGAAAAAGCAGCGGGCACACTAGTTCGGCTAAGAATACAAAATATAAAGGTTTCAGATACCCCAACTAAGGCTTTCTTTCACCTAGAAACTGTAGAGAAACCAGCACGACTTATATCTTCGGTTTTGGACCCAGGGGGGAACATCCTAACAAATCCGAGCGATATAAGATTAAATGTAATCGATTTCTTTTCTGAACTTTTCAAGGCCAAAACAGTTTCTCACGAAATGATGAATGTTTTGACCTCTCATCTTCCTTCCCTGGCTGAGGCCCAACGTCTGGAACTGGATGCTCCAATTACCCTTCCAGAGCTAACCGGTGCACTTGCCGAGATGGAGTCGGGAAAGGCCCCTGGCATCGATGGCCTACCGGCCGAATTTCTCTCGGCATTCTGGGACATTTTGGGCCCAGAGCTGCTCAATGTTCTGGATGCATCTCTTTTATCCGGAGAATTACCGCTCAGTTTTAGAAGAGCAGTACTCTGCCTGCTACCCAAGACTGGCGATCTCCGACACCTGTCAAACTGGCGTCCGATTTCTTTGTTGTGCACGGATTACAAACTGTTTTCCAAGGTCCTTGCGAACCGGTTGAAGACAGTTATTGGGGACCTGGTGTCACCTGATCAAAGTTGCGGCATCCCTGGCAGATCCATCTATGACAACATATTCCTAGTCAGAGATTTGTTAACGGGTAAATGTGTCAAAGAGGATTTTGGATTGGTGTTTCTTGACCTTGCAAAGGCCTTTGATAGCATTGATCATGAGTTTTTGTGTCATGTGTTACAAGCTTGCGGGCTTGGCACTAATTTTAGAGCCTACATAGCTTTGTTATATGCAAACATCTCCAGCTTGATCAAAGTTAACAACGAATTTTGCCCACCCATAAAGGTTCAGAGAGGGGTAAGGCAAGGTTGTCCACTTTCAGGTCTATTATTTGCCCTCGCTTTGGAGCCCCTCTTAATCGCCCTCAGAAAGGATATCCCTGGACTTGTCCTTTCTCCAGGACACCCACCTTTGACCCTGTCAGCTTATGCCGACGACCTTTGTGTCATTATAAAAAGAAAATGCGACAGTGACGCCATGGCAAAGTGTTTGTCGGACTTCAACCTTGCCTCATCATTAAGGTGTAATTGGGGGAAAAGCAAGGCTCTGTGGATCCCCTTTCCAAAAAATGACTTACCTATGCCACCGTTATTACCACCACCCCCCCCCCCTTCCTGCAGAGCTAGTGTGGGCAAACGATGGCATCAAGTATTTGGGCGTCTTCCTCGGTCCTCCTCAGTATGCCCAGAACAATTGGGACAGGATCATTGACCAGGTAGATGGGCGTTTGAGCCGATGGAAAAGAGCTCTACCCCACCTTTCCTATAAGGGTCACGCGCTAGTTGTCAACAACCTCGTCACTACCCTTTTGTGGCATCGGTTCATCTGCCTGCAACCACCGGAGGTTTTGCTCCAAGCTATCCAGAGGAAACTGGTGGATTTTTTTGGGGGAGGCTACCACTGGCTTCGACCCAGCGCCATATGTTGTCCCTTGGCCGAGGGTGGTCACGGCCTAGTCGATGTGAAATGCCGCCTGTTGGCCTTCCGGCTCCGCTCCATCCAACGCTTGCTTTATGCAGAACACCTACCAGGAAAGCCCTTAGCCTGCTCCATTCTTCAACGAGCCGGGAGGCTCGGATACGGACAGGAACTTTTCCTGACCAACCTTCAACACATCGATACATCTCTGCTCCCAGTCTTTTATCAGAGCCTCTTGAATGCCTGGCAGGGCGTTTCGATAAGTCGCCAAACAGACTCGTATGGCACTAACATGTACGCACATGAGCCTTTATTTTTCAACCCACTTTTCCCCGATATCCCGAGGAGTCGCGACTTCTGCCAGCATTTTATAGTGGCCAACATCCTGAAAGTGTGTCATCTCCGACACGACTCTGGACAGGGATGGAAGCCTGCGAACGAGCTGGCGGACCTAACAGGTGTTCAGTCCAGGAGGCAAATCGGGAACATACTAAGAGCGGTGATCCGAAGGGGCCACCAGCTAGGCCTACATTGGACGCAGGACGCAAAGGTTGAGCCCACAGTCCCAAAATTAGGTGTCGCTTTTACCCCAAACGAGCTGCCCCCCATGAGCGCAGGGTCACCCCCCTTCCATGTTATGAGCAGCAAGAGTATTTATAGGTCTTGTGTGAAACTTCTTCTTGGGGACCCACCTCTAGCTGGGGTTACCCGGTGGAAAGGACTCTTGCCTCCCGGTCCCCCCTCTGAGCCTTTATGGGATACAATGTATGCTGGACTTATTTCTAAAAGAACAGGTGACCTTCAGTGGCGTTTGGCCCACTGGATTGTTCCTTCCAATGCTGTCATTCGTTTTTTTTCCCCCATTTCCGGCTGTTGCCCCTTTTGTCCGGTGAGGGAAGATTTGTTTCATGCTTTCATTAATTGTGAAAGACTTTCTCCTTTGTTTCATTGGTTAAATTTTATTTCCCATAGATTGCAGGTTACCTTTTCTTTGAAAGCTTACATCTTTGGCTTTCCTCCCAAAAAGGGAACCACATCTATTGTATTCGGGTTCCTAACCGCTACTGCTAAACTGGCCGTATACCTGTCGCGGAAGGCGAAGCTGGGCGGCAGACCCATGCAGGAATGCAGTATTATGGTGTTTTTTAGTTCGTTGGTGTCAGCAAGGCTCAAGCTTGAATTTGGCTGTGTCCAAACGGCAAACGACCTTGCAAATTTTGTTGCGACCTGGTGTGTTGGAGGGATTTGTGAGGTCCAAGATAACAAATTGTTAATTTCTGTATAATACAGTGCGGGTGTTTCTTATCGTGTTTTTTTTGGTATTTGCACCTTTTCTGTCGCTTGGTTTGCAGTGCACCGATTGTTTTTTCCTTCCGGGATTGCTATGATTTTACTGATTTTCCTGATTGAATTGCTTTTGGTGGTACTCTTGTTTTATACTTTTATAATAAAAAGAGCTTAAAAGTCAAAGTCTCTCTCTCTCTCTCTCTCTCTCTCTCTGTCGCCACCTGCTGGCCGTTTGTATGCTGGTTGTACTGTCATGGCGTCTGCTTGTGGAGGCCTGTGAGTGCTCTGTGTTGTTGCTCCATTCCCCCCCCCCCCCGTTTTCCCCCCTCTGTGTCCTTGTGCCTGTTCGTGGAGTCTTCTTGGTGATTCCCATATACGTTGAGACGGGAGAGAGAGCCGGAGAGCACAGGGTGATCGCTGGTAAGGGTTCGCCGTTTTTGGGCGTCGCCCGATCGGTGTTTGCTCCTTCATCTTAAACCTCTATTTTCTTTTTTTCCTTTCGTTTATCTTTCCTTCAGTTTGTTTTGTTGCCTCCCTTTTCCGAAGTTAGGGAAATCGGAGAGGTCTGATTGCTTCCCATTCCCGGAGTTCGGGTAGGGAAGATTGTATTATATATTCACCCTCCCCGAGTTGGGGAGGGGTTGTAAGTGCAGCTGTTCCAGCATGGCAGCTGCACTATCTCGATTTACGGCCTTTCAGAGCCTGACCCGTAAGCACGGGTTCTTTTGTGTACCTCCGGAACGTGAGGTTAGTGTCGATGACGTTGTCCTCGCAATCAGTCGTGTTGTCAGGATCGACAAGGTTGTTGCCGCTTCGCGGATGAACAAGCGGATCGTTATTTTTTTGTCCGACGTGGATTGTGTCCCGCAAATTGTCGAACAGGGTTTGACAATCGACCCAGATTTATTTGTAATGATTTCCCCACTAGATAGCCCAGCGATAAAAGTCGTGATATCCAATTGCCCCCCATTTGTATCCGACGATGTACTAATTAAAGAGTTGTCCCGATACGGTACCATCGTGTCTCGTATCTCCATGATTCCCTTCGGGTCACGAAACAACGATTTAAGGCACGTGGTTTCATTCCGGCGGCAAGTGTTTATGATTTTAAAAAATTCCCAGAAGGATTTAAACCTTATAATAAAATTAAAACATCAACAGAACGAATATACAGTGTACGTGTCCACCAACGTTCTAAAATGTTTTGGCTGCGGACAATTTGGGCATGTTAAGCATGACTGCCCCCGAAAAGAGAATTCTCCACAAGTGCAACCTCCCCTCCGAACCGGGAATAAGCAACCCCCCCACCTTCCCACCACCGGTCCAAACCCTTCCACCACCGACCCAAGCCTTCCCACCACCGACCCAAGCCTTCCCACCACCGAACCAAACCTTCCCACCACCGAACAAGCCCTCCCGCCGCCGAACCAAGCCCTCCCACCACCGACCCGAACATTCCCACCATCGACCCAAGCCTTACCACCACTGATCCCAATCTGTCCACCACCGACCCAAGCCCTCTTACCACCAATCCAAACCCCCCCCGCCGTACCCCCTTCCCCTCCCCTTGAAACAGGGGCCCCTCCCTCTACTGAAGGATCTAATTGCAGCCATCTCCTGTTAACGATAGATCTCACCCCCCAGGCGACATCGTCCAATCACAGCTTGTTGCCTGCTATAACTGATCCTACCTCTCCCGCCGTGGTAGCCGATGGGAATCCCCTCCCGATGATCACGTCCTCCCTCCCCCCCCTCCCCCCAAACCCTTGCAATCTCTTCCCACTAACCAGGACGAGTTTCAATTAGTCTGCCCAAAAGGAAAAAGACATCTGCAAACAACAGATGAAAACGGTCATCTCTTTAAAAAACCTACAACTGAAAACCGACAGCCCCTCCTCTCTGCCCTAGATTTGTCCCTCGTCACAGAAAATCGTTTCTCGGTATTGGAGGACATAGATGTGGATGAATCCTCGCCCTTGTCTACTGACCTAGAAACTGATATGGTTGAACCGCAAAAATTAGTACCCCCCCTCCCCCCCCCCTCCCCTGAAGATGGCTCATTTCTCTCCCTCCCCGTCCCCTCCCTCTATGGACTATGCCCCATCCGATAACGTGGAGGGATGTGATGACGGTGAGGAGATAAATGATGAAAACCAGTGTGACACACCATCTGAGCCATCTGATATAGATGACTCTGTTAGTGAATGTGGTAGCCTTAAGGAAGAAGAAACCCCTCCAATCCCTCCCTCCGAGATAAAAAGGTTTCTTAAGGACACATTCCGAAAAAGGAATGTTGTTATAGAAACCTTTTTTCCGGAGCTACCTGATTTTATACATTCCGCTAGACTGATGGTAAAACGGCCCCACGTTTTTAATTTCAATTCCTCCCAACGTCACTGTTTAAAGAAGTGGTTGCAAAAAGCTAAGAATGAACTGCTATCAAAAAATTGAGTGGTGGTCACTCCTCCTTATAGCTGTAATGAGTTTTTCCATTTGTAGCTTGAATATTAATGGAGGATGTAGCTCTGTCCGTAAAGTTCAAGTAAGGGATTTTTTATTACAGAAGAAAGTTGACATTGCCCTCGTACAAGAGACCCATGCCAACGACTGCTGTGTCGCAGAGTGGTGTAGGCTCTTCCCCGGCCTGTCCTTCTTTAGTAACGGTGACTCCCGCAAAGGCGGTGTCGCAATAATTCTTAGCCCCTCCTTTTCGCCTTCATCGCTTAAATTCGACGAAATACACAAATACACACTAGCATCCCTAGAATTCCACTACTGTGGAAAATTCTATGCTATTTTTAATATCTATGCCCCAAGTACGCCTGTAGCTCGGCGAGTTTTTTTTAATGACCTTGGGACACACCTAACGTCCCTCGACAGCCAAAACGCCCTAAAAAACCAAGACAATCATGTTTGTATTGGTGGAGATTTTAACTGCACCCTCCAACCCCAACTAGACAGGAACAGTGCAGAGCCCCATCCTGCCTCCACAATCCCTCTCACCAAATTTTTAAAACAAATGAATTTGACAGATATGTGGCGGGTACAGCACCCATCAATCAGGCAATACACATGGTGTCGATGCATTCAGGGTAATATTGTACTTGCTCGCTTGGACAAGTTTTATATTAATCCTCCACTTGAACGCCTCGTTCTGTCATCCAAAAATTGCCCATCAGGATTCTCGGACCACAGCGCAACATTTCTCAAAATTTCTGCCCCCTGCCCGAAACACAAGAGTGCTTTTTGGAAATTTAATAACAACTTACTTGATGATAGTACCTTTAAGGACATTTTTCCGGAAATTTGGAATATTCTGGTTGCCTCCCAAGGGAATTTCTCAAACCTCAGACAATGGTGGGATAATGCCAAAACGCACATCAGACTGTTCTGCCAACAATATCGTGCGTATGATGTTCAAGAGGAAAGAAAAACCACAACCTTACTTGAAGATGAAATCCTAGAATTACAGGAACAGCTTCAGGGAACTGCAAGTGTGAGCTACCAGGGAATGAGGCAACAAATCCATGGAAAAACGGCCTTACTGAATTCCATATCCGAAAGGCGAGCACAAAATGCTTTATTGAGCCTGAAGATGAGGTACATACACGACCTTGATGCTCCAACCAAATTCTTCTTCAGCCTTAAAAGGGGGGCCTCTTCGTCACTGATTACACGCTTGCTCCATGATGGGGAACTCCTTTATGAAGATGGCAGAATCAGGGAATGTGCCCGGAAACATTTTAAACAACGGTTTATGCGGCATGACATTAACCAGGATGCAATATCGGAACTTGTTTCTAACCTTCCAACATTGGCGGAGGATCAGAAGCAGCAGTTGGAGGATCCTCTTAGGTTACCTGAGCTCACCGCTGCCTTGAAGGCCTTGGAACCTGATAAAGCCCCTGGACTGGATGGGCTGACTAGTGAATTTTTCCAGTTTTTTTGGGACGCCATTGGACCTCACCTACTGCGGGTATTGAATGAATGTTTAGAGGATGGACAACTGCCGTGGAGTTGCCGGAGAGCAGTCACCACCTTAATTCCTAAGAAAGCGGACACTCAACTTATAGAGAACTGGCGTCCTATTTCTGTTTTATGTACGGATTATAAAATTTTAGCCAAAGCCTTGTCTAATCGAATGAAACCTTTTATGAATGTACTAATAGGAGAACATCAATTCTTTTGTATTCCTGAACGTACTATTTTTAATAATATCTTTCTTATCCGTGATACCATTCGGTTTTGTAACAATTTTAATATGAATGTTGGTCTGTTTTTTATTGACCAAGGAAAAGCCTTTGACTATTGACCACATGTACCTTTTTAGAGTTTTGGAGAATTTTGGGTTTGGACCTATTTTTATCTCGTACGTTAAACTTTTGTATTGTAATATATCCAGTGTTCTTAAAATTAATCAAGTATTGTGTAGCCCCATTGCTGTACAACGGGGAGTATGGCAAGGTTGCCCGCTATCTGGACTTTTATACTCTCTTGCCATCGAACCTCTTCTGCTCCAATTACGTACGCACATTTCTGGCTTCACCGGATCAATTCTTACCACACCGCTAAAAGTCTCTGCCTATGCAGATGATGTCTGTATTTATATAAAAAATAGTGCTGACGTCACTGCGGTGGCTCAGGCACTAAAAACATATTGTCAGGCTTGTTCAGGCCAGGTAAACTGGAAGAAGAGTGAAGCCCTTTGGATAGGACCTGGAGATTGCCCGCCAATTGTCCTACCAGGAGGAGTGAACTGGCAGAAAAGTGGCATTAAATACCTCGGTATTTTCCTCGGAGACAACACCTTTGAGCACAGAACTGGGTGGGATTACCGGACAAGGTAATGGCAAAACTGGCCCGCTGGAAAGGACTTCTTTTTCAACTTTCGTACCGCAGAAGAACTCTCGTCATTAACAATATTGTCGCCTCTATGCTATGGCATAAGATGATATGCCTACAACCGCCCGGGAGCCTTCTTATTACACTGCAAAAGAGCATTGTCGACTTTTTCTGGAGCGGGAAACACTGGCTCCAACCCCCCGTGGCATACTTACCACTCACTGAAGGTGGCCAAGGTCTTATTGATATCCGCAGCCGGATTATGGTCTTCCGGCTTCATATCGTGCGCCAACTTGTATATGGAGATGAAGCCCTACTCTGGAGGCCTCTGGCTAACTGCATATTGCAGCTTACATGCAAGCTGGGTTACGACCGAGAACTTTTCTTGATGAACCCTCATCAAATCGATTCATCCTTGCTGCCCACCTTTTACCAAGGGGTGATGAACGCCTGGCAAGCCCTGTCCTTTTCCCGTGAAATGGCAACATACAACATGGAAATGTTGTTGAATGAGCCCCTATGCTACAACCCCTTCCTGGAAAACAGCTTGAATAATAGGGGACTCGTTCAACGTTTTGTTGATGCCAAGCTGCTGCGAGTGAAAGACCTCATGACAGAGTCTGGGAGCTGCCGGCTGAGTGCTGCCGCTGTGGCACAAAAAACCAGAATAAAATCTGTCAGGATCATCTCTCGGTTCCTTCAAGGGATATCCACAACGTATCGTAATACCTGCGAGGAACTTGGCCCTTCCCCCGAGGAAACAGCGGGTGACTTCCCCAAACTCCTAGTCTTCAGCCCGCCACTTAATCTGTCCCCTGGCCTGAACAGCCTTGATGATACTGCATTATCCCTTCCCGCCTTTCCAAAGAAAACTTTGTACAACGCGTACGTTAAAATTTTATACGCAAAAACATTTTCTGAGCACCCGAGGCTTCGATGGCGGGATGTTTTACCCCCAATACCACCCAATTGCCCCAATTGGCGAAGTTTTTATCTCTTGCCTACTCCAAAGTATGTTGGAGATATTCAATGTAAACTTGTACACTGGATTTTACCTTATAATGTTTTACTGAACCGGTTTTCTACTGCTAACTCTAATCTATGCCCTTTCTGTGCATCCATTGAAACCCTACCGCATATATACCTTGAGTGTGAACGATTGCAACCTCTTTTTACATTCCTTCAGGAACGCTTTGTGAAGCTTGGTTCCCTCTTCAATCACAATGTTTTTATTTATGGTGTTTTAGGACCGTCTTCCCTTAGGAATGTGGTTTTAATGAATTTTTTAATTGGCCAGGCCAAGTTTGCAATTTATAAATCCAGGAAGAAAAAAATGGGAAACGCTTCTGACTCGTCATATGATGTACTGCTCACCCTTAAGGCTCTTGTAAATGCAAGACTAAAGCTAGAATACCGGTTTTTAAAAATGAACAAGAATTTAACATGTTTTAAAGAAAAGTGGGTTTTTAATGATGTCATATGCACACTTGATGATGATGATTTGATAATAACTTTTCCTTGAGACCATTTTTATTGTGTTTTGTTTCTTTATGACTGAACATAACTGATTTTCTGTACTCTTGTAATAAAAGGAAGAAACAGTCAGTCTCTCTCTTGCTCTAAATCTCTCCCTCCATCTCTCTCTCTCTCTCTCTCTCTCTCTCTCTCGCCCCCTGCTGGCCGTTCGTGTGTTGGGTGCGGTGTCATGGCGTCTGTTCGTGTCTTGGCATTGTAGCTCCGTGCTCGTGGTTTGTATCTTTACCCTCCCCTTACCTTTTCTCACCTTTGTTCCGTCTTTTGTGTGTCACCCTTCCACGTTATCATACCCCCCCCCCCCCTCTTGAGAGTGAGAAAGTGAGAGAGCACACGTGGTGAGACCGGTAAAGGTTCCCCCTTAGGGCGGTTCCCTCTTCGGGTTTTTTTCGCCTCGTGTTACAAATCATAATCCTTTTTCCGTTTCTTTTTTCGTAAATATTTTTATTTTTCGTTTGTTTACTGGAGCTTTTTGGCTTCATTAACCCTTTATACATTTATCCTTTGTTTAAACGTGTAAACGATGGCGGATAGCTCTCGTTACACGTCTCTTGAAGCGCTAACCCGGAAGCATGGGTTAGTTTGCTCACCTCCATCGGGAATCGATGTGGAGGCCATTATCCTTGCGGTCGGAGAGTTAATCGGTTTGGATAATGTAAAAGCGGCTTCTCGCATGAATAAACGCGTGGTAATCTTTGTTTCCACAGTGCCCATGGTTGCTCAAATAGTCGAGCACGGGCTATTCTTTGCTCCCGACGTGTTTGTTCAGGTATGTCCACTCGACACGCCGGCAGTTCGGGTTTCTCTCTCTAACGCTCCTCCGTTCCTTAAGAACAAAGACCTGGTTACTGAACTAAACAAACTTGGTTCTGTTGTCTCTTCAGTTACTTTGGTTCCTGTACGAGGGAAAAATAACCGTTTAAAACACGTCATGTCCTTTCGTCGTTTTGTTTATATGATTTTACCGCGTGGTGTAACCTCTTTAAATGCGGTATTGCCTTTCAAGGTCGAAGGTCACACTTATCGGGTCTTTGTCTCCACAGAGTCTCTAGTTTGTTTTGAGTGTGGTCAATATGGTCATTTAAAAGACTCGTGCCCGAAAAAGTCCGCAGATAGAGCCACTAGCCTGAATGGTGATGAACAGCAGGGCTCTACTGAGATCGTTGTCGATGAGGTAAACAGTATGGGTGGTGCTGATGCAAACCCCATTGTAGACAAACAGAGAACCAGGAAAAGAACCCTCCCACCTTCTAGCGACCTCAACGAGCCTGATACTAAGGTCTTGGCCTGTCCTCCAACCTTCGCTCAAGTGGTTAGTGAAGGTTATGGTGGAGCGCGACCTCCTCCTCAGCAGTTTCCTCCAGTTGAGGAAATTGCTCAACCTCCCCCGCCTTCAGAATACTCTGAGGGTAATGTGATAAATGCTGAAAATGTATGTGTTGGCCAGACAGCACCTGAGTCTCTCCAGTGTTCTGAGGGTAAACCTCCATGTGAGGTTGAGCCTCCATGTGTGTCCCCTGATGAAGCTTGTGTTGATTGTGCCACCCCTCCCTCTGTGGGGAGTGGTGAGTGTGTTGGAACTAGTGATCTGTCTGTGGAATCCTCCATTGAGGCAGCTGAGCCTTGTCAAGCTCATGGTCAGCAGGGCGATAGTGCTGAAGTCTCAGATTTTCACGTCGATGAGCCTGTTGCCTCAGCAATGGACTCTCAATGCAATGATTGTGACTCTGATGGGGGTTCTTCCGTTGCCTCACTGAGTGATGGTGAGGCCGACTTCTCATCGGAGCATGTCTCTGGAGGCTCCGTCCCTCCTGCTGAAATCGTGGATTTCCTCCAAAAAACTTACCGTAAAAAGCGCGTGAAAATCTGCGATTTCTTCGTTGATACTCACGCCTTCATTAGTGGGGCTCAGGAAGTTGTACAACAATCTGCGGCCCTTCATATTTCTGATCAATCACTGAAAAGACTGAAGAGGTACCTTGTCACAGCAAGGAAAGAATTAAACCTGTAATGGCTGTGTTGCTGCCTATGTTTCTATGAACATAGCAAGCTTGAACATTAATGGTGGGCGCAGTCAGCTGCGTCGGTCCCAAACTGTGCAATTAGCCAGGAGGGAAAAGATTGATGTACTTTTATTGCAAGAAACCCGTGCCACTGCAGACTGCATGGCTGATTGGCAGCAACAGCTGATTGGCACTTGGTTTTTTAGTAATACAGATTCTGTGAGTGCGGGTATTGCTTTTTTTGTCAGTTCACGTTTGTCTGTCTCCCCCCCCCATCTTTAAGGAAATCGTACCAGGCTATCTAGCCTCTGTAGAGCTTGAATACAATCAGCAACGATTTATGTTTGTTAACGTCTATGCTCCAAGTGATAGCACAGATAGAGGAACTTTTTTTAATCAGTCCTTTAATTTCCTGAGACACCTCTCTTCTGATACGTTGTTGTGCTTAGGGGGTGATTTTAACTGTACTTTAAACCCAACTTTAGATAGGAACAGTGCAGAGCCACATCCAGCTTCAAGTAGGCCTCTTTCCAGTATAACTTCGCGGCATGACCTCAACGATGTATGGCGGCAACAACACCCAAACCTGCAGCAATTTAGCTGGTGTCGGGTTTTACTAAATCATCTTTCACTTGCTCGTCTTGATAAATTTTATATTCCTAACTCTGCTGTCAACCTTGTGACATATACGGCTATTGTTCCTTCAGGCTTCTCTGATCATTCTTTGGTAAAACTGTGCTTTTCCTTTCCTCGCTTCAAACGCCGCACTCTGTATTGGTCTCTTAACACCTCACTTCTGAGCGATCCTTTCTTTAAATCATCCTTTGTGGTTTTTTGGGACAAGGTTGTGGATTTCCAACATCGTTTCCTAAATCTCTGTCAGTGGTGGGACTATGCTAAAGCGCAGATCCGTGTTTTCTGTCAGCAATACAAAACCAATTGCTCTCAAAGTAAACAATTATGTATTGATGCCTTGAAACAAGAAATTCTACGATTGCAGGAAGGTGCTGAGGTCCTCAGTGATGAAAGACGGTGTCAACTCCTCTTTGAAAAACAAACTCTGCTTAAGGAATTAATTCAAGAAAATGGTATTGGTGCCTTAGTCAGGCTGAGAGTTAATAGTTTACTGTCGTCAGACACATGTTGTAAAGATTTCTTTAAGTTTGAGAAGACGATGAAGGCGAGCCAGCAAATGCTTAGTCTTCGGGCTAGTGATGGGCATATTCTTAGTGATAATACGGAGATTGTTCACTTTGTTCGGTCTTATTTTGAGAATGTGTTTTCCTTTAAGCCCAATGATGTGCCTGCAATGCAGAATATTACGACCAATTTACCGCAGATAGATGAGCATCAACGGCATGTCTTGGATGAGAACATTACTCTCGGTGAACTTAAAACTGCGCTCGATGGCCTTGCTGATCATAAGGCTCCTGGTTTTGATGGGCTACCAGCTGAATTTTATAAAACCTTTTGGGACATGCTTGGTCCTGCTTTGCACTCAGTGTTTTTATACAGTCTGCGTGAGGGATTGTTACCCCTTAGTTGTCGGCGTGCAGTTGTTTGCCTTATCCCTAAGAAAAACGACCTGCAATTGATACAGAACTGGCGTCCAATCTCTCTTCTCTGCACAGATTACAAGATTTTTGCCAAAACGCTAGCTAACCGTGTAAAGACTGTTCTAAGCACAGTTATACATCAGGATCAATCGTACTGTGTTATGCACAGATCTATGCACGATAACATTTTTTTGGTACGAGACCTGTGGGATGTGTGTGCATTTCAACAACAACATACCGGTCTCTTTTTTATTGACCAAGAAAAGGCTTTTGACTCTGTTAATCATGAGTATTTGTTTCACATTTTAAAGCAATTTGGTTTTGGGGCATCCTTTATTTCATATGTATCCTTATTGTATAATCACATTTTTAGCTTGATCAAAATCAATGATGGTCTCTGTTCACCTTTGCGGATTGGGAGGGGAATTCGGCAAGGCTGTCCCTTATCTGGAATATTGTACTCTCTTTGCATTGAGCCTCTTTTGATTCGTTTACGATCTTCTCTTATGGGATTTTCAGTGACTCCCTGAGAAAATCCCGTTATCATTTCGGCCTATGCTGATGATGTATGTGTTGCTGTTCGCAGCAGTAATGACATTGCTCTGCTATTTGAGTGCCTACGGGTTTACTCTCAAGCATGTACAACGCAAATTAATTGGTCGAAATGCAAAGCAGTTTGGGTCGGCGGTACGCCACCTTCTGCCCTTCCAATTCTCCCTATGAATTTGACATGGGAAAAAGAAGGTGTGAAATACCTCGGTGTTTACCTTGGAACCCCAGGCTTTGTCAAAAGGAATTGGGATGGTTTGCTCCACAAAATCAGCAACAAATTAAACAGATGGAGAGGAATTTTGTCGACCTTGTCTTTCCGAGGTCGTGCACTGGTCATTAACAACCTGGTGGCCCCTCTCTTATGGCATAAAATGATTGCCTTGCAGCCACCTGCAACGTTGGTGTCGTCAATCCAAAAATGTTTACTTGACTTCTTTTGGGATGGCAAACACTGGCTAAAGCCAGAGACTATTTGCCTCCCACTGGCAGAAGGTGGTCATGGGCTTGTGGACATTCTTTGTCGGGTGATGGCCTTCCGAGTCTCCACAGCTCGTCGTTTTATATTTCTGGAGGCCTTGCCCTGGAAATCGACTGCAAACTGTATACTAAAACAAGCCGGCATGCTTGGGTACAATTGTGAACTCTTCTTCATGGAGCTGCAACATGTCGATGCTTCGCTGCTCCCTGACTTTTACCAAGATGTCTTGAACGTCTGGCGGTCCATTTCAATAACTCGCCAAATGGAGACATACAACAGTGAAAGGTTCCTCCGGGAACCCCTTTTCTACAATGCCCTCTTTCCTGCTATTCCTCGCTCACGTGCCTTTGTGCAACGTTTTGTGAGTGCTGGCGTGAAAACGACTCGGGACCTTTGTGACTGTAACAGGAACAGTTGGTTCTCCGCAGGACATCTTCAAGTAAGAACTGGCATCAGATCTTTGAGGAGCGTAGCCAAGGTCCTACAGGAAATCCTGTGTGTTTTTAGGCACCTGGGCCTGAGCTCAACCGCCAACAATGGTGACCACCGTACACCACCACAGATCTGTGCTAGCTCTAGCCTGCCAGCTGATAGCACCACAACATCTATCTTGCTATCCTCATCGCCACTTTCCAGCAAGGATAAAAAGAGACTGTATCGTTTGTGTATCTCAGTTCGGTTTCCCTCGTTACAGCCTCTTTCTTTTGGGGCTCGATGGAAAGAGAAACTGCCTTCTGGGTCTCCCTCCCATCCGCAATGGTCTGCAATGTATGTTTCACCGATTGTTAAAAGGACTGGTGATATTGCTTGGAGACTCGCCCATATGGTGTTGCCCTCCAATGTTTTATTACATCGTTTTAATGAGGATAATTCAGTGGAATGCCCCTTTTGTATGATTTCTGAAGACCTTTTCCATGCTTACGTAGATTGTGCAAGACTCTTTCCCTTCTTTGGTTTTTTATCAACTTTTTTTAATCGTATGAACTTTTCTTTTTCTACACGTGTTTTTATCTTTGGAACACCACTTAGTTATAAAAAACGCTCTGAGACTGCTCTTGCTAATTTCTTAATTTCTATTGGAAAATTAGCAATCTACAAAACAAGAAAAGCAAAGCTCCTGGCAAATGCTGATATTTTATGTGATGTGGTAATTGTGTTTAAGGCTCTAGTCATGGCAAGGTTACGCATGGAATTTTCTTTTTTCCAAATGAAAGATGATTTACAAACCTTTGTGGAAAAATGGTGTGCAAAGGGTGGGTTTTGTAAACTTGATCATGGTTTGTTAAGTTTTTTATTTTAGTGTTTGGTGTTTTTATTGTTGTTGTTTGGCTGCACATGTTTTGAATTGTGGTGACTTTATTATTTGCATGACTTGTATGGGTTTCTTACCTTTATAATAAAAGAGCTTCAAAAGTCAAAGTCTCTCTCTCTCTCTCTCTCTCTCTCTCACTCTCTCTCTCTCTCTCTCTCTCTCTCTCTCTCTATCTATCTATCTATCTATCTATCTATCTATCTATCTCTCTCTATCTCTCTATCTCTCTATCTCTCTATCTCTTTCTTTCTCTCTCTCTCTCTCTCTCTCTCTGCAAGGTGTCAGCAAGGTGTCAGCAGATGGTGTCAGCAAGGCTCAAGCTTGAATTTGGCTGTGTCCAAACTGCAAACGACCTTGCAAATTTTGTTGCGACCTGGTGTGTTGGAGGGATTTGTGAGGTCCAAGATAACAAATTGTTAATTTCTGTATAATACAGTGCGGGTGTTTCTTATACACTGTTCCATGCTTCTCCTTGCCGGCGTTTTTCTCCCCCTGGTTTTGACCTACTCTTTCTTTCTTAAGTCTCTTCTCAGGGTTGCAGATGCGATTGTAAATTTGTACATATAAAATTATGCCCAGTTTAGAAATTATGCCTAGATTTTCTCCTCGTGTTTTTTTTGGTATTTGCACCTTTTCTGTCGCTTGGTTTGCAGTGCACCGATTGTTTTTTTTCCTTCCGGGATTGCTATGATTTTACTGATTTTCCTGGATGAATTGCTTTTGGTGGTACTCTTGTTTTATACTTTTATAATAAAAAGAGTTTAAAAGTCAAAGTCTCTCTCTCTCTCTCTCGCCCCCTGCTGGCCGTTAGCTGTTGGGCGTGGCAAGATGGCAGCCGTGCATGTGTGGTGAGGTGTGAGCTGCTCCAACCTTTGATCTTTCTAACCCCCCCCCCCCCCCTTGCTCGTTGTCTTTCTTATTTTCTGTTCTTCCACTTTTCTTCTTATCCTCACGTTGTCTACTCTCTGTCTGCCCCCACCACCCCAGTTCAACAACCCGCTGCTGCAACTCCTCACCCTACCCGTTCTGCCCTCCCTCTGCCCGCTCCCCCCCCACACCCCTCCCTTCCCCCCCACACCCCACCCAGTGTCGGAACCACTGTTTCCCAGACAGTGGTTCCGACATGTCAGATGAGGAATCTTACGAAATTGAGGAGTTCCCTACAACAAGCGAATCCAACGTCTTACCAGCCCAAATATTGAAATTCCTCAACCACACTTTTAGAAAGAGACACGTAGACATTAAAGATCACTTTTCTGACCTGCACGGGTTTATCGACATGGCAAGAAACATCATCCGCCGGCCTAGCAACCACCATTTCACAGAAGCCCAATGTAGCAGGCTGAAAAAGTACATTGTGAGAGCAAAATATGAACAAAAAAAATGAGATTTGGAAGCTTAAATATAAATGGTGGCACGAGTCAGCTGCGCAAACTCCAAGTGGTGAACCTTGCACTACAGAAAACATTAGACGTACTTTTCTTACAGGAAACCCACACTACGCCAGCATCCCATGCAGAATGGGACCGGATGATGAAAACGACCAATTTTTTTAGTGATTCTAATTCCCGAACTGCGGGAGTGGCTTTTCTTTTGAATCCCCATTTCCATCCATCAAAACTTTCCTTTAAAAACATAATCCCAGGGCACCTAGCCTCCCTAGAATTTATTATTAATAACACAAATTTTACTTTGTTGAACGTTTATGCCCCTTCAAATAGCACTGAGCAGCAACGCTTCTATGCTAGATTAGGGCCTTATATGAGGCAAATAGACCTGCACAGGTGTATTGTAATGGCAGGTGACTTTAACTGCACTCTACAACCAAACCTAGATAGGAACGGTGCGGAACCCCATCCCGGACCAGCTAAATTATTAGCAGAGATAATAAGGGATTTTAAGCTTCAGGATCTTTGGCGGCAACAAAATCCCACGACGCATCAATTTACCTGGAGCAAGATCACAAACAACCAAGTATCCCTAGCTAGGCTCGACCGGATCTATATAAATTCACCATTTTTTAATCTCTCCCCTACCACTGGAATTTTGCCTTCTGGTTTTTCAGATCACCATTTAATTACTGTGAATTACCATTCACATCTGTCCTTGAATCGCCATTCTTTCTGGAAGCTTAATGTCACCATCTTAGAAAACCCCTCCTTTAGGGCTGCTTTCAAAGACGTATGGTCTGTTCTATTAAATCAAAAACACCAGTTTACAGATCAGCGTTTGTGGTGGGACAACATAAAGGCCCAATGTAGAGGATTTTGTCAACAATTTTGTTTCCTAAGAACACAAGAGGAACGTAGAACAAAGGCTACCTTAGAAAAGGAAATTCTACAAATTCAAACAAATTTAAAAACTCACTCTTCTCCCCAACAAGAACTGAGACTGAAAGAAAAGAAAGCTTTCCTTAATACAATAATTGAGAACCAAACCCAAGGGGCATTAAAAAGATTACGGTTTCAGCAGCTCAATCTTTTGGACACGCCAACCCGAGACTTCTTTGATTTTGAATCGAAGGCTCCTCACCCCCAAATTACTGCTCTAAAACGCCCTGACAATTCTGTCATCACTCACCCTGAAGGAATCAAGAGGGAAGCTAGACTCTTTTTCTCCAACCTTTACAAAACAAAAGAAGTTGACCTAAATGGTGTCCCTCACTTATTTGACGGTGTTTCCACCTTAACCCCAGAGCAAAGGCAGAGCCTGGAGAAACCACTCACACTTGAGGAACTCTCCATCGCATTAAAGAGCCTTGGCAAAGGAAAATCACCTGGCATCGACGGTCTACCGTCAGAATTTTTCGAATCTTTCTGGGACCTAATTGGCCCTGAACTGCTATCAGTCTTCCAGGAAAGCTTCGAAAAGAAGGAACTCCCGCTGAGCTGCAGGAGAGCAGTACTTACCTTGCTTCCAAAGAAAGGCGACCCTTTACTCATCTCCCAGTGGAGGCCAATATCACTACTATGTACTGATTAAAAGATCTTTTCCAAAGCTATTGCCTTACGTTTTTCACCCTTCCTAAAGAACATTGTAGACATGGACCAAACTTATTGTGTTCCTGGTCGTAATATCCATGACAGTATTTCTGTTATTCGCGATTTGATTGATGTTTGTGATATTCATCATGAAAGTGTTGGCCTTGTTTTCCTAGATCAGGAGAAGGCTTTTGATTACGTTTCACATGAATACTTGTCCGAAGTCTTAAATCGATTTGGTTTTGGACCCTTTATTTTATCATGTATACATATGTGTTACTCAAACGTATCTGCCCTGCTAAACATAAATAATGAGCTTGTGCCCCCCTTTTGTATTAAAAGAGGTGTTAGGCAGGGCTGCCCACTGTCAGGTGCTTTGTACACCCTTTCCCTTGAACCCCTCTTAAACACGCTTCAAAAGTCTTTGACTGGTTTCACTGTGAGAGGTTTAAACCACACTATAAAGACTATTGCCTACGCTGATGATATATGTGTGTGTATCAAAAACTCTGATGATATTGCTAAGATGATGCATGCTTTAGCACTTTTTAACAGAGCCTCGTCAGCAAAAATCAATTGGAAAAAGACTGAGGCACTGTGGCTCGAATCCCCTTCCCACCCCCCATTCTCCCCACCCCCCCCTTCACCCCCGCTTCTCCCCGCAAATATTGCTTGGAGAAGAGATGGGATCAAGTTTTTGGGAGTTTTTCTAGGTCCTGGAGATTTCATCAGGCATAACTGGAAAGGTTTGCCTGAACGCATTGAACTGCTTTTAATAAAATGGAAAGGCCTACTCCGCCAATTGTCTTACCGTGGCAGAGTATTGGTCATAAACAACCTGGTTACCTCCATTCTGTGGCACAAGGTCTTGGCTCTGCAACCACCTGCTGGGTTAATCGACGGAATACAGAAGAGCGTCACTCATTTCTTCTGGTCTGGAATGCATTGGCTACGACCGGAGAGATTAAATTTGCCGATACCTGAGGGTGGTCAAGGACATGTCAATGTAAAATGCCGAATCATGGCTTTTCGTCTACGCACGATGTGGTCCATTTTGCACGAGCCTGTTGTGCTTTGGAGGTGTGGAAATGTAACTCATTGATTGTAACTCAGTATAACTCATTGGTTGGAAGCAGGTACTAGCAGGTGGTTGTAAGAATGTCAGGAATGTATCTCGCTCTGTCGAAGCTGGGAGTCCTTTTGTCCACCTTTATTACGACCCCGGGCTAACACACATTCCCAAGCCCGCACTATTTGTTTTTGGACATCGGGATGCAAAGAGGGTGAAGAACCTCCCCAGCAGGGAGGCGGTTGTGGATGACCAAGGAGCTTCAGCGCACGGAGGATTAACATTCAGCGCACGGAGGATTAACTCCAATTTGCCCATATAACCAAGAGCAAACTTTGAGTCAGGAGGACTTGCCACGAGAACATCTGCCCGACGGACGAACGAGTATGCAATGGGAAAGCAGCGCCAGGAGAGCACCGGCCAATGAGGAAGAACCAACGACTTGAATTACTAAATTCGTTATGGTATTGTAGTTCCTTATTATATTGAAACAAGTGAACTAGTAGTTAATAAAGTCTTGATCTTTTGTAAACCTGTTTCCGGTCATTGGAGTCTCGAGTCCCAAACACACTTCCACGACAACTTGGTGGCCCGTACGGGGATCGAGTGGACATCGCCAAGGTAAGCATGGCTTCTTGGGGATTGTCCATTATGAAATACGAACCTGTGTTTAGTTTTTGTACATACATGGTGGAGGAGGTGGTGTTGGACTTCCCTACGCACCGATACCACGATATAGGTAACGTAACGATAATCCGAGGAGTGTAACGTATTTTTGCGCTGTGTAAATAGATGCGCCAGTTCGACGCTGGTTATTAGAAGCCTTACCATGAACTAGGAGCAAGATCGTGCCATGAGTGCACCATGGGACGATCTGCTTCCAGGACGTGTAAGGCCGGTACACTCGTTTACCCACCAGCACACGGATAAAGTACTACTTTTTTTTTGCACTTGTTCGAAGCACTTGACTTGATCGGCGCTTGGCGAGCGACAGGGAACCGGGAAACGGAATTATATTTATATATATATATATTTCCAATATGGTACACCGGCCACAACGATTTTAGCGATTATCCGAGTTTTTTTTTAACGATTTCTGTAAATACGTATTTTTCCTGCGCTGTGTAATTCTTCTGACACGCGCCACGAAGAAACGCACCACTGATGTGCATGAAGCGACTTGTTTGCCGGTTCGGTAAGGTCCGTCCGTACACGTGTACAATCGTGTACACCCGTTTTAAATAAATAATTTTTTTCAGTTTTCCCGCCATGCCTATAAATTCATGACAGACAACCCCCCTCATGCCTGTCCAGAATTATGATGAAAGATGGCGATTGAAAAAAAAAAAAAAAAAAATTGCATCAAATTTTGTCCAGGTCCATCAAGAAGCCTTTGAGACATGCTTCACGGTTGAATAAAAAACCACCGTTTAGAGTACTTTTTTTTGTTCAAAGCACTCGACTTGGAGCCAGCGACTTGCTCGGCGGGGGAATATAATTTTAGATATATATATAGTACGGGCATGCCCTAGTGAGAGATAATTACAGGAAATGGTGTTTGTGAGTAACAACCACCCTCTGGTCGAGGCTCATAGAAGGGGTGATGCTTACTGATTCGGCACGCTCACAAAATATGGGATTTTAAATGGCAGAGATGCCACGAAAGATCAGGAAGGGAAGGAATGGAAAATTTGTCAAGGTTTGAAATTAATCGGACAAGGGGGTCCCAAGGTATGGTCACCGTACTCGCAAGCCGTTCGTTTTGGCTTTGCGAATGGACCGAACCATTGCATGTAAATAGGAGGGTGGTTCTGTGGTCGTTCGTTTTGGCTTTGCGAATGGACCAAACCATTCCATGCAAATAGGAGGGTGGTTCTGTGGTCGTTACTGCCACGTGGTTTCAAACTTGTTGTTGGAACTTGCTGTTGGCACTTGTTGGAACTTGTTGGAACTTGTTGTTGGAACTTGTTGTTGGAACTTGTTGTTGGAACTTGTTGTTGGAACTTGTTGTTGGAACTTGTTGTTGGAACTTGCTGTTGGCACTTGTTGGAACTTGTTGGAACTTGTTGTTGGAACTTGCTGTTGGAACTTGCTGTTGGAACTTGTTGGAACTTGTTGTTGGAACTTGCTGTTGGCACTTGTTGGAACTTGTTGTTGGAACTTGCTGTTGGAACTTGTTGTTGGAACTTGCTGTTGGAACTTGTTGTTGGAACTTGCTGTTGGAACTTGTTGGAACTTGTTGTTGGAACTTGTTGTTGGAACTTGTTGTTGGAACTTGCTGTTGGAACTTGCTGTTGGAACTTGTTGTTGGAACTTGTTGTTGGAACTTGCTGTTGGAACTTGCTGTTGGAACTTGTTGTTGGAACTTGTTGGAACTTGTTGTTGGAACTTGCTGTTGGAACTTGTTGGAACTTGTTGTTGGAACTTGTTGTTGGAACTTGCTGTTGGAACTTGTTGTTGGAACTTGCTGTTGGAACTTGTTGTTGGAACTTGCTGTTGGAACTTGCTGTTGGAACTTGTTGTTGGAACTTGTTGTTGGAACTTGTTGTTGGAACTTGCTGTTGGAACTTGTTGTTGGAACTTGTTGGAACTTGTTGTTGGAACTTGTTGGAACTTGTTGTTGGAACTTGTTGTTGGAACTTGTTGTTGGAACTTGCTGTTGGAACTTGTTGTTGGAACTTGCTGTTGGAACTTGTTGTTGGAACTTGCTGTTGGAACTTGTTGGAACTTGTTGTTGGAACTTGTTGTTGGAACTTGTTGTTGGAACTTGCTGTTGGAACTTGCTGTTGGAACTTGTTGTTGGAACTTGTTGTTGGAACTTGTTGTTGGAACTTGCTGTTGGAACTTGCTGTTGGAACTTGTTGTTGGAACTTGCTGTTGGAACTTGTTGTTGGAACTTGTTGGAACTTGTTGTTGGAACTTGTTGTTGGAACTTGTTGTTGGAACTTGCTGTTGGAACTTGTTGTTGGAACTTGCTGTTGGAACTTGTTGTTGGAACTTGCTGTTGGAAATTGTTGGAACTTGTTGTTGGAACTTGCTGTTGGAACTTGTTGTTGGAACTTGTTGTTGGAACTTGTTGTTGGAACCCGTACTTATTTAATTAATTACATTTCTTATTACATTACAGTAATTACATTACAGTAATTACCTGAGGTAATTACAGTAATTACAGTTCCGGTAATTACAGTAATTACAGTAATCATTACAGTAATTGCAGTAATCTTATTACAGTAATTACATTACATTAACTCAGGCACCTTTTGAGTAAGGAAGCTGATATTTGGACATGACACTGACCAAGTGATGTGGCTGTCAAGGAAAATATTGATTTATTGATTAATCATTTAATAAATTAACTCGTTGATTTATAAATGACTTATTTAATTAAAATTCCTGAGAGATACATCTTCGGATGAAATACTTGCAGATTGGTTATGCTATGAGCCAATTGATTAAGGAAAATATTTTGTGATGGCCATATTGGCAATTTCGTGGCCATATTCGTGGCAACTCAGTTAGTGCCACTGCACCTTTAAAATGCATCCCTGCGTTCATTTTTCGATCGATTGAGTTGAAATTTTGAACAATCGGATCTGGACTGTCATTGTTAACGACTCTAGCATGCACTCGTCCAATCAGGATGGAGCGGTATGGTCCCCGGATCATCACTGCCCGCAGTTTTAATTAATTTTACTTTTCTCTTGGTCATATAATTTTGAAGACATGCGTGTCATGATAGAGGAAATGTTTGTTCTGTTGAACGGAATAAATGTTGTTTATTTGTGTGGGAGTGTATTTTTGTGTATTTCTTGTGTATTTTGGATATATTTTCACGACTAATTCCAGTTAACATCCTGCAAAATTTGCTCGTTTGCTGGCCGAGTCGAAATTGCGTTGAGTTTCTATGGCATGCGCCATTAAAAGCGCTGTGTAATGGTTGAGCTCCTTTTATTTCGGTTTGGTCATGCGGATGAGCAAACAAAGTGACAAATGCTGCGGCTGGAGCAGTAGAAGCGATGTTTTTTTAATGGAAACGATGTAATGAGTAATTAAAAGTGGGAGGGGGCAACACCACGCATACCTCTTTTAAGGTGTGTATAAACCCTGGAATATTTCAGCAATCAATACAATGCTGAAACTATGTAAGTTAAATTAATGAGTAATTTACTGAGTAATTTAATGAGTAATTTAATGAGTAATTTAATGAGTAATTTAACGAATAAGTTAATGAGTAATTTAATGAGTAATTTAATGAGTAATTTAATGAGTAATTTAACGAGTAAGTTAATGAGTAATTTAATGAGTAATTTAATGAGTAATTTAACGAATAATTTAATGAGTAATTTAATGAGTAATTTAATGAGTAATTTAATAAGTAATTTAATAAGTAATTTAATGAGGAATTAAAAGTGGGAGGGGGCAACACCACGCATACCTCTTTTAAGGTGTGTATAAACCCTGGAATAAACGTGGGAGGGGGCAACACCACGCATACCTCTTTTAAGGTATGTATAAACCCTGGAATATTTCAGCAATCAATACGATGCTGAAATGATGTAATTTACTGTGTAAGAGGGTCGACCTTGGGTTTGTTTGGGTTTGTTGTTTATTTTGTGGATGTGTATTTTTTGTGTATTTTGGATATATTTTCACGACTAATTCCAGTTAACATCCTGCAAAATTTGCTCGTTTTCTGGCTGAGTCGAAATTGCGTTGAGTTTCTATGGCATGCGCCATTAAAAGCGCTGTGTAATGGTTGAGCTCCCTTTATTTCGTTTTGGTCATGCGGATGAGCAAACAAAATGACGAATGCTGCGGCTGGAGCAGTGGAAGCGATTTTTGAATTGTTCAATGATTATTCGATATTGTTATGACTTATTGTCAATAGGTATACTGAGTGGCCATGAGGTAGCCTGTTGCTATGTACAGTTTTATTCTATTGTTGATTATACCACATAATTGTGGTGATAAAGGAAATGTTCGTTTTAAATAGATGATTATGATATGACCATGACTATAAAATCATGATGATTATTATGAATGATATCATAGGGTTCAAATGCAGAATGATTGCATGAACTTGGGAAAGAACTTTCAAGCCCTATGGGATAAATTGGGTGTTACAAGCGATGGAGCTTCAAAATTTAGCATGATTGAAGGAATTTACAGTCTTATTTCAGGAGTTTTACGAAATTTAAATGGCCAAGAGATTTTGGGTACTATTAAAAGGAAAATGATGAGATATTTTTCCCAA
Source organism: Myxine glutinosa (assembly GCF_964187855.1). Lineage (NCBI taxonomy): Eukaryota > Metazoa > Chordata > Myxini > Myxiniformes > Myxinidae > Myxine > Myxine glutinosa. The sequence continues at coordinate 90,438,143 of NC_136269.1, forward strand.
AGAACTTTAATATCTGCCATCCATTTTGGCTGTCTCACGAATGAAGGATGAGTTGCCTTTAGTGGTTGCAAAGAAAATTTGTGGAGACCAGGCAAAATGGGAAAATATGTCAGATATGACCCTAGGACAGGACGGTGATTCATCAATTGACATGAGGTACGAATCTGAGTTGACGACCGATGAAATTCGATCTCAGTCAATGGATGGACCTGTCCTGACATCATTGGGGAAAGGGCTTATGCAAGGAGACATCCAAAATGATTAATTTGATTTATTGATGAATATTGATGAATTAATTGAAATTGAATAATTGATTGAATTGTTAATTGATTGAATCTAATTGATTGAATTTAATTGCATAAATTGAACTGAATAAATTGAATTGAATATATTGATTGTTTGATTGATGAAAATGCGGTCTCAAGAAAGAAGCTTTGATATATTTGCGAGATATTATCAATGTGGAGACAACCTGGGAAAATTGAGCAAGGTGGTGAGTTTATATACAGATATATATGTGCGGTTACCATTGTGTGATTTCCCCGTCAAACAGAGCGGACACCTGAGGATTCACCCATTTCATACTGACCCTCCGGCTCATCTGCAAATACTGATCTGTGAGATTGGATTGTGCAAAAGCCACAGCTGAGGGAGATTCTCTGGAAATCACCGTGTGAACAGGTGGAGAGATCCTTCCTGGAGGTACGAGTGAAGCCTTAGAGGAACCTGGAACAAGCTACAACACATCCAACGCTACTTTGATAAAAGGCAGAATGGGAAATGGAGCCTGCAAGAATACACAAGGACAACCAGAAATTCCACAAAAAGGTACTTGTACACATCATATGTACGACCGTTATGGTGCCGAAGCTATAAGACAGGTCGAGAATTGGTATTTGTGGACAAAGGGACATGATGAGGAGTTTCCAAGAGATGGTACATTCGAGCGAAGTCGATTGGAAAGATTGGAACAAAGATTGAAAGCCAGGAAGAGACAGAATCTAACGGTAGACTGGCTTGCATTCCATCTTTGGGATGGTGAATCCAGACAACGGGAACAGCAAGAACGGATAACGGATCTAGAACTTAAAATAAAAAGGATACAGGATACAGTGGAGGAGACAAATGCACAACTGCCCTCGAAATTAGGAACGAAAGTGACAGTTGTCCCATCAGATTTCCAGTTGTCTCCCCAAAAAGGACGGTACAGAGAATTTTTTCGTGTTTCAGGAGATAACGAGAGATTGCAGTGGCAACTCAGGGATGTAGAGATGCAGCCCAGCAATACAAGTGCACAGGTGCACAGATCAGACAACGACAGAAACCGGTGTTTCAAATGTGGACGGATGGGACATTGGAAAAGAGGATGTCCGTATACCAAAAGGAAGACAAGTTAATAGGGTAAACCAAGATCAAGGGTACCAGTGCTGACCGATACCTCAGACAATGATTAGGCCTTCATTGCTGCAAATCCCAAATGATGATTGGCCTCAACAGATTCGATTACTGGACAAACATGAATAACTGTCGATGATTCTTGTGTCTGAAAAGTTTTCAGAGCAAGAATGATTCATTTTTTCTTTTTGCTTGTTAACAAATTAATAATTAATTGATCAAATGCCAAAATTGGATCTTCTAGTTTGGGCACAGCAATTTTAAATTTACAAAGTTTGGAACAATTGCGTTGCAATTTTTGGCAAACCAAGTAACAAGAGTCACATGATGATCAGGTGGGAATTTCGGACTATTGTTCCGCACGATTGATAGGTCAATGGTCGACTGACATGCAAATGGGTGTGTAGTCAAAATTTGGATAGATAATTGTGAAGGCAGAAAGGGTAATTTCAATGTGACATCATAAGGGTTTTCTAAGAATGGACTTTTGGTTTATTTGTCTATAAGCATTTTGAATTTGATTGACAAATTTTATGAAATTGAAATAAAATTGACACCCATCTGATCTGTAAATAATGGTTCCAACGCAAACAAATATGCATAATGCATGTGTGTGTGTGTTTTTGTGTATCAATCTTACAAGATTGTTGACACCGACAGTGTGCCTGTCTGGAAATGGATAGTTATATGTGGATGGGATTGGGATATGTGGATGGGATTGAATATCCAGAGAATCCGTAAAATAAAATAGAAATATAATTTGATTATGAACATTATCTCTTTTGTCAAGGGAAATGGAATATAAAAATTTGATGTGCTGGGTTATGAGCAGCCATTAATTAATAGTAAAATTGTGAGTAATTTTGGGATTCCATTTTTGATAGAATGTATATGAGAATAACATCTATTTATGGATATGAGCTTCATAAAAGGAAATGAGGAAGTACAAAATCATCCAAATTTGGGAGAGGTCTTACACTGACTTCCCAGAATACTCTGCTCATGGATTTTATATATATAAACTTGAATTTTATCAGCATATAAATTGTGCTGTATGTATGGATGTGTTTTAGGCATAGATGATATGGGAAAAGAGTAAAGAAAATTTTGCTGGTTTGAACTATTGTGGGTTTTCAGTTCTGGAGTTTAAACAAAGTCACTGGTTAACAGATGAGAAAGGATAGTAAATAAATTATTCTCTGCTGGGCAAATTAAGTACGATATTACTAAGACTTATGAGAGCTCTATTGTTCTTCCTTACAGCAGTGGAAAATTATTGGAAAAAAATTAGATCCAACATAATGAATCTATAAAAGAATGTGATAGGGATAATATCCTCAATTTGTACTAATTATTTGATTGTGGGTAAAGGAATTAAGTCATCGTAGTGGATTGGTAACAGCAGCCTGAAAATGTCCTGAGAGTGTGCATCCATGTAATCAGAAATCCCAGATTTGTTTTTTACAAACAACATTTTGGTAGAGGTCTTGTGTGGAACACTTCCTTGGTAGATAAAAAACGGTACTGCATGCTGGCAGCCACTTTTGCGGCCAGTTAGGCCAAACAAATTGAGAGGAAATTGTAGTTAAATACGTAAGTTACACATGGCTATTTGTAAAAAAGGAAATTTGTTGAGATGGGAAACATTTTTTCGAAGGTTTATTAAGGTGTTATAATATGACATGTGGCAAGGCAAACTATTGGATGGGAAAATTAGATCTGGCTATAGAATAAATTTATTGAACCCTTGAAGTTAATTCTTCTAATCATTGTTTCACTGGCATTTTTTGTTCAAATTGGAAATAGTTTGGTAGAGCTTTGGTTAAAACCTTTGGTTGCGGTATCTTGGAACGAAATGATAAACCATAGGAGATTGATAAGAATAGAAAAAATATGGACCCAAAATAGAAAGTTGGATTCATGCCCCTCAGTGCAAACAAGCACATGGGGCTAAGGTGGACGATCCCACAGAAAATGAGGCTGCACCTAGCAGCCCAGCAGAACATTCAGTGGTAGAAAAATGATAGTCGTGATTTACAGTCATTTTAATTACATTTTAACACCCCTTGCATTGATAAACATTACATTTTCAACATGTGATATTCCTACTTGGAATAGTGACATTTATTTGCCTACATGACATACAATTATCTACTGATATTAATACAGCATGAGTGAAAAAATAAATGTATCACAACTACACTCATGATCAGGGGATTGAGTTCAACCCCGGGAGATAGGGGGATCAGGGTAAGACAAACAATCTGATTATGTTACATATTAAGGGATTTTCTTTATTTACCTTTTAGGAAGCTTGTTAGTTTGGTATATAATGTTAAATGTCATCGACATATAACTATGTCATAGATATGAATATATACAAGGAGTAGCAGACTTGTTTGTTGGTTTAGTAGTTATATTGGCAATTGTTTTAGTGGTGGCTTGCTTGAAAGCCTTAGTGACGGTGTGTTTGAATAAGGTAACCAACAACACGATGATAACACATGAAGTGACAAATGAGGAAAGAAATGTGGAACCAGAAAAGGAAGACTTTTATGGCGACATAAACAGTTGAATTAAGATAATGGCATAACGACAATGTTATGAGTTGTGTCAATTACAATATCAATGAACTCATATCACCACGAGTGACACACTGTTAAAAAAAAAAAAAAAAAAAAAAAAAAAAAAAAAAAAAAAAAAAAAAAAAAAAAAAAAAAAAAAAAAAAAAGAGGGAAAAGAAAAAGTGGAGAGGAATTATGGTAATAATACTGTTGCGAATATGGAATTTGGCCTCCATATCCGCTTGTAAATATTCCCCTATTTTCTCCGATACTCCCCAACTCTCCCTTACCCCATTCCCTAGTCCCATTGTCTGTAAACAACACCCATTAGAGCCGATCTTCCCCTTCATCCCCCCATTAAATGTCGTGCCCAGGTCCCCCGCACCACACGTAGACAATTATAGGACATCTTGCTAGTTATTCTTAATCTATGTCAGTTAAGGACTTGTTTCCATTAATTATGACTCTTCGTTGCACCAGAATGTGATTATATGGCACCTGTTAGGAAGTTTAGGACCTCCCCATACCTCCCCGCATCTCTTCCCATCATCTCAAGCTCCAACAACAACCACAACAACAGCGGCTTTGCGTCCTCACTCCGGCTCGGTTGGCCGCCATTGAACATGTGCTCGACGGGGTTACCCAGAAGGGGGCTCCCTGTCGGCCCCTCGTCAAGGGCGGAGCCGGTAACCCCCGCACCCAATGAGAAGCCATGGGCCGATGCCATATGGGGCGGAGCTAACGAGCCGAGGGCGTGTCACTCCCCGCCGGATATACGCGGCCCCGCGCCGGACGTGACGTGAGATGCGCCCCGAGCTTGGAAGGACAAGACGCCACCCTCCCGAGCGCTGAGCGACCTCCCCGCATCTGCTGGACACCACCGTACGTGATTCTGTCCCTGAGCCAGGTGCACCTGAGCCATCGACTGCCGCTTTCCTTGCCATCAAATCCCGTGTGAGTCAGCGTTGTCCCGTTTATCTGTGGTCTGTCTAGGGTTAATATAAGAGTGTGTCTAAGTGCCTGTCTTCCTGTAATATCCCTCTTGTCCCTGTAATCTAACCTTTTTCCGTACGAATATACTTGAGAACTGAACCCCTGGTGTCGTATTGTGTCATTATAACCCAGCCGGGTGTCTTCTCTTTCCAATTGAGCCAGCGTAGCGCGATTAGTTAACATTCGGGCACAATCGGGTAACTTGTACGGATACGGCGGCCATCCCGCTCGGCCCACCATACCATCAAAGTCGTATCTGTAACAATTGGTGTCAGGAGTGGGATTCGAGGCCCGACCAAATTTTGAAAAAAAAAAAAAACGAATAGAGGAAAAAAAAAATTTGGTCAAAATTTGGAGCGGCCGAAATTTGTTTTGTTTTACGAAACTCGAATTTTGCAAGTCGCGCTATGGCGGATCAAGACGGCTGGGGTCCGGTAGGGGAGAGTGAAGCAGGGTCGGTCCAGGACCAAATTGAGACACGTGAGGAGAGCGGAACAGCGGGGGTAGCAGACGCGCGAAATGGCGCCTCGCACATAGCTACGGCGGCCGCACCCGCTGCACAAGTGGGAGGGATGGCCCAGATGCAGGTCCTCATGGAGCAATTTATGGCGCAAATGTAGGCGTCCCTCAAACTGCAGAGTAACCAATTGGGGAACCGGATGGATGCTCAGGGTGAGCGATTGGAGGGCCAAATGGGGGTAATGGGAAACCAAATGGGGGTAATGAGGGACGAAGCGAGGGGTACCGGTGAGAAGTTAGACAATAATTTTGAGGAGTTAGACAAGAAAATTGGGAAGTTAGACAATAATTTTGAGGGGTTAGACAACGGGATAAAAGAAGTGAAAAATGGGTTAACGGGGGTAAAAACAGACCCAGACAAAATTAAAGCGGTAGAGGAGTGGCCCGCACCACGTACCATCAAAGAGGTGCGGGGATTTTTGGGACTCTGCTCCTACTACCGGCGCTTTGTGGCGAAATTTGCGGAGTTGGCCCGTCCCCTCCACCGGCTTACGGAGAAGGGGACGCGATTTAATTGGACACGGGAGTGCCACGAGGCCTTCCAAAAATTGAAGGGGTGTCTAACATCCGCACCCCTTCTAGCTTACCCCACTAGTGACGGGACATTTACCCTGGACACGGATGCGAGCCAGGAAGGATTGGGCGCAGTTTTGTCTCAGACACAGGAGGGCGTGGAGAGAGTGATTGGTTATTATAGTCGGGCCTTAAGTAGGCCCGAGAGAAATTATTGCGTCACTCGCAAAGAGTTATTGGCTATGCTGGCTGCCATGAACCATTTCCACCCGTACTTGTACGGGCGGAAATTTTTGGTTAGAACTGACCATTCCTCCTTGCAATGGCTCCTTCGGTTCAAGGAACCGGAGGGCCAAATTGCAAGGTGGTTGGAAAAGTTGCAGCAGTACGATTTTGATGTGGCCCATAGGGCCGGGAAGGCCCATGGTAATGCGGACGCACTCTCTCGGCGTCCTTGTCTGGGGGAAAACTGTAAATTTTGTGCGAGACACGAGGAGAGGGAGCAATTGGGCGATTCCGCCCCGATTCTCGTCGTCCGGGCAACCCGGGTGAGAGGGCCAATTTTGCCACTAACCGCGGACGAGGAATTTGGAGAGTTGGCTTGGAGCACGGCCCAGCAGGAGGATCCTGTTCTGGGGCCGGTGTTCCAATGGGTCAAATTGGGGCAAAGACCGAAGGGGGAAGAGGTCACCCCCCTCGGGGCGCAGACAAAGGCATATTGGGCTCAGTGGCAGACCCTGGAATTGAAAGGCAACATCTTGTATCGCAAGTGGGTGGAGGTTCCCTCTGATCGAACTTCCTGGCTGGTGATAGTCCCTGACAAATTCAAGAACGTCATATTGCAACAGGTGCATGGTACCCGCTCCGGCGGCCATTTGGGCAGGACAAAGACAATATCTCGGGTCCGCCGGAGGTTCTATTGGGTGAATATGGGGCGCGACATACAGGACTGGTGTCGGAGATGCGACGCCTGTTCTGCCAAAAAGGGACCAGCACGGAGGATGAGGGCCCCCCTTCAATTACATCAGGTGGGGGCCCCCCTTGAGCGGGTGGCTATGGATATTCTAGGACCGCTGCCCCGCACCCGCCAAGGTAATAAGTATATCCTCGTTGTGATGGACTACTTCACCAAGTGGCCGGAGGCCTACGCCCTCCCCAACCAAGAAGCAGGGGTGGTAGCGCAGGCCTTCGTGGAAGGATTTGTGTGCCGGCATGGGATTCCACAGGAGTTGCACACCGACCAGGGACGAAATTTTGAGAGCAAATTGCTAAAAGATGTGTGCAGTCTCCTGTCAATTCGGAAAACCAGAACAACGCCTTTAAGACCTCAATCTGACGGGATGGTGGAAAGATTCAATCGAACTCTAATCCAACAACTGGCACTGTTCACCACCACCCGTCAGGATGACTGGGACGAACATCTCCCTTATTTGCTCATGGCCTACCGAACCAGCCAGCACGGGGCCACCGCATGCAGTCCAGCGTTGCTTATGTATGGGCGGGAGTTACGGGCTCCCGCCGACTTGCTATGCGGTCCCGTGCCAGACACAGTGGTTAACCCGCCGAGGGAGGGGTACGCACGTCACCTAGAGGAAGGCATGGAGCTAGTCCATGCCTTCGCCCGCCGCCAACTCCATCTGGCGGGGGAAAAGATGAAGCGCAGGTACGACGACCGGAGCCAGGGGAGTCAATACGCTCCGGGGACGAAGATTTGGTTCTTTAATCCCCGGAGGCGGAAGGGAAGGTGCCCAAAACTCACCTCCCCCTGGCAAGGCCCAGGAGTCGTCCTGTCGCAAATCTGTGACGTGGTCTTTAAGATCAAAATGGGGCCACGAGCCCTCCCTCGGATCGTCCACGCCGACCGGATAAGACCTTACACCGGCGAGCAGGCGCCCCCGTGGATTGCCTCGGCTTTAGATGCCGAGGCGGGACCCAGTACCTCTGAATAAGGGGGGCTTATTAGTGCCAGAGGACTGGGGGATTGAGGAGCGATAGGCCCGGTGGGAGAGGGTGGCATCCCTGCCACCTTTCCCATAGGGGGGCAAAGGAGCAATAGCTTATGGGGTGTATGGCAGTGAAAACTAGCCCGGGTGGGTTAGGATATGGTGTGTAGGGATCTAGCGAAGATGACCTTAGGTAACGTTAAGGTTAGTTAGTGACTGATACCTGTAGTGGGGACGCAGGTAGATTAGTGTGGTTGATAATGACGTGGGAGCGCAATAGTTTAAAGGGACGACTGGGAAGCGCAAGTTTCAGAAGGGAGTAGTTAGCTGAGATGATGCTGTGTGTGTGAGGATTGAACAAGTGTGATTGCACAGGTGTGCAACTGGACAGGTGTGTGGAGCAGTGTATGAGTAGTGAGTGTTGTGGATCAGCGCGAATGCGCTTGGGGAGAGAAGGGTGCAGGTGGCACCAGGTGTGAGAGCACAGGTGTGCAGGTACAGGTGTGTGGAGAGAGTTGGAGTAAGTGGTACGGAGTGGTGTGCATGGTGTGAAGGTGTGAATGGGGGAAGAGTGGACCCCCATCACGGACACCCGGGGCGGGTAGTGTAAGTGTTAGGTAGAGGGTACAGGTAAAAATTGTGGTTGGATATTGGCATTTGTGGTGCGGTTGCAGAATGGTGTTGTGGATGGGTGCATTAGTGTTGTGGAAATGGCTGGGCGTGTAGCCTGTTAGTGTGTGTAGTTGGTTGGGCACTCCACCACTGTGAGGATGTCGGCCAGGTGAGGCCGCAGGTGGGCTCTGGGAGCCGGTAGAGTTGTGGATGGGGCCCGAGGATCCGGAGGATGGACCCGGGTAGCCCAGTGCCAGAGAGGGCACCGAGTGGGGAGAGTGCCAGAGGGCCTTCCCCAGGTAGTTAGGTTAGGGCAAGGAGCAGGTAAGCTCGGAGGCAACTGCAGTGGTGGAGGAGTGCAGGTGGGTAGACCCACTGGGAGAGGTACACGCCACAGCCCAGAAATTGTACGAGGGCACCGGGAGATGAATCGGGGGAGTGAGACCCCAAATTGAAGAGCACCACAGTTTGGCCAATGGGAATTGGTTTTTAGAACCCATAGTGTAAGAGGGCCAATGGGTTGGCCGGAGAAAGACCCCGGGTAGTGTAAAGTTGTTAAAGTCATTTAGGAAATAGTTAGGATTGATGAACCTGTCGCACCATACGCAGCCACTTACCTGTGGTGATGATGATGACTCCACACCTGTGTTTTCTTTGTTTGTGTTGCAGAAATGAGAATTGCTGTTGGATTTGTGAGACGCATCACGACGTGGATGAGACATTGGGGTGATTCCATCTCTCCCTCCCTAGGAGGGACTGATGATGAATTGGTGATGGCAAATTTTGATGTTGAGTTGAAAATGGCAAATTTTGATGAGAGTTGAAAATGGCAAATTTGATTGGTTAGGAGGGAGAGAAGACGAATTTGGTATATGGGAGGAACGGGGAAGACAGTAGGGATGTTTGTGGATTTGTAAAGTAGATGTTTATGAGTAGTGTTGTGTTGTGTGGATGCAGTAAGGGGTAAGGGAGGGGCCATGTAGGTTACCTGGTGGGGGGGGGCGTACGATAGGAACGTACCTGTCTCACCTGGTTCCCATGTGCCCCCAGTGTGCATCATCTTGTATTGCGTGCACTTTTGCGCCCTTACCACCTTACTCACTTGTTTCTTCTGTTGTCTCCCACCTCCGAGGATCTGGCTTTGGGGTAGAGAGAGAGGAGAGAGAGGTGCTGGCGACGCAGTTGTGGGCCTGCACTTTCGCTGTTCGCTGCCTGGATCGGTACACCATATGGACCGCAATGTTTGTGGCCACCCACAATGGACCGCAGTTCGTTTGCGGCCAAGCACCACCCGGGGATGGACCTATGGATCAACGTGGCACCTATGCCATACAGGTGAACCACTAATAGTTAACACCACCAAGTGCACCACAAGAAGAGCAAGAGACACCTGCAGGGTTAGGGGTTGTTGAAGTTATTTTTATTCCAATGAACAATGGTGACTGCACCGATTGGTGGTGGGGTGGTGCTGTTGGTGCTCGGGAAAGGGTGCTCTGCACGTTATTAAAGGCCGTCGGCCACAGAGCACTCGTGGGTTGGTGTATCGATGTTGGCAAGCGCGCTCTCTCTATGCATAACATCTGCATGTGTTCCTCCAAAGACAGGTCCTGGATCGTAGTGTAAATATCAGCGTAGTCTTGTAAATAATGCTCCCTACCGGCTGTATGTTTAGTTTGAGAATTCTTTCCGGATTCGGTTATCCTGTGGGTGTGTTTCTGAGAGGAGAAGGGTGCAACGTCGCAGGGGGACATATTTACTCATTTGTGAATATCTATAAAACTGTCGCACTCAGGGTAGAGTTAATAGTAGAGGGAACTACATTGCGTGCCACACTAAAGTAGGTAAAGATTTATCGGGTCGGGACGCCCCGAGGGTAGAGAAGGGTGCAATGTTGCGAATATGGAATTTGGCCTCCATATCCGCTTGTAAATATTCCCCTATTTTCTCCGATACTCCCCAACTCTCCCTTACCCCATTCCCTAGTCCCATTGTCTGTAAACAACACCCATTAGAGCCGATCTTCCCCTTCATCCCCCCATTAAATGTCGTGCCCAGGTCCCCCGCACCACACGTAGACAATTATAGGACATCTTGCTAGTTATTCTTAATCTATGTCAGTTAAGGACTTGTTTCCATTAATTATGACTCTTCGTTGCACCAGAATGTGATTATATGGCACCTGTTAGGAAGTTTAGGACCTCCCCATACCTCTCCGCATCTCTTCCCCATGAAGAAGCGCCAACTACAACAACAACAACAAAAGAGGGGGGCGGCGCGGTGACGGCATGGGGAGTGGGCGTCCTCCTTCCGGCTCGGTTAGCCGCCATTGACCACGCGCTCCACGGGGTTACCACGAAGGGGCTCCCTGTCGGCCCCTCGTCAAGGGCGGAGCCGGTAACCCCCGCACCCAATGAGAAGCCATGGGCCGATGCCATCTGGGGCGGCGCTAACGAGCCGAGGGCGTGTCACTCCCCGCCGGATATACGCGGCCCCGCGCCGGACGTGACGTGAGATGCGCCCCGAGCTTGGAAGGACAAGACGCCACCCTCCCGAGCGCTGAGCGACCTCCCCGCATCTGCTGGACACCACCGTACGTGATTCTGTCCCTGAGCCAGGTGCACCTGAGCCATCGACTGCCGCTTTCCTTGCCATCAAATCCCGTGTGAGTCAGCGTTGTCCCGTTTATCTGTGGTCTGTCTAGGGTTAATATAAGAGTGTGTCTAAGTGCCTGTCTTCCTGTAATATCCCTCTTGTCCCTGTAATCTAACCTTTTTCCGTACGAATATACTTGAGAACTGAACCCCTGGTGTCGTATTGTGTCATTATAACCCAGCCGGGTGTCTTCTCTTTCCAATTGAGCCAGCGTAGCGCGATTAGTTAACATTCGGGCACAATCGGGTAACTTGTACGGATACGGCGGCCATCCCGCTCGGCCCACCATACCATCAAAGTCGTATCTGTAACAATACATTATGCTTAATTTGTTGGTTTGGAAAAATTGTTGTTGGGAATTAGGTATTCCCGTTTGTGATTGTAATCATATACAATGCTATTCTTAGTTTAGTAATAAAATACATACCTGATTGAATATTATTTGTGTGACGCATATAAATGAATATAACTTTTTGAGTTAAGGAAAAACAACAAATTGTTGAATGTGAAACTGTCGGAAGATATACATGATTATGCTGATTTCATGGTAAGATGTACCCTATCTGATTCAGTGTGTGCGGAAAGCAGATTCAGATATGACTGAGCATAAAGATAAGACGAGATCACATTTTGGAGGGATTGCTAACGGAATTGGGAAGAAGTTCGAGAAAGAAAATTTGTGGCTAAAAAATGAAGTTAATCGTGGCATACACCCTCTTTCTCAAAGAATGATGAAGACATTCTCCCGTGTAACTTGGAGATGAATGCTTACCTTCACCAAGGAAATTTATGTGACCATTTGCCTGGATCACACTGCAACATATGAAAGAAAGGCGATCACTTACTCTTGTTCGAAGACTTGGAACATTCATCACATCAGAAGTTGCAGGACAACGACATTTTACCTGCAACCTCTGTGAAATGCGGGAACATATGTTATTACTTCACCAACTTGCGGGGAGCCAGCATGGAGCTGCAAACAAATGGCTGTGCCTTTTCACAACAGCTGTGCACAATTCCGCTGGTTGCTCATGGTATGGACCATGGATGACCTGAACACCATGGTCCCAACATCATTGTGGATGCATCCGGCATCCCTGTTCCACATCTTGCTGGCCAATCAACGTCACACCAATACTTGCTGCCCACTCATAATGAGGGAAGAGGCAAGTCGACTACAACTGGGCGAAGGCCTTGTTCAGGAATTATTATGGTTTACAGCAAAAGTGGCAAGAATGCTACATGGAGAGCAGGGTCAGTCTATGACTCCGCACTGTTACCACAACAGCGAAATCCTACACGAAGTAGTGCAGGTGTTATGAAGACAGAAAATGTTTCATACCTGGATTCAAACACAAGTGATCAGCCCTTCCTTTCAAACAAAGAGTCAACATTTGTGTGGAGGCAAACGTTTTTGCCAGATGTTGCAGATGCTTTACAAAACTTGAAAATGAAGTGAAATTGTTGTATCTTGGTGATGGTGAAGTGTTGTTTTGAAAAGATATTTGTGATGCAAATGCAATAGATTGAACAATATGGAAGGAGTCAATGACCAACGAAATATTTTGTGATTCTTGCAGGATGACGGTGTATGCCCAAGGGAATGTAATTACCAAAGTTGTGGTTTGAGTACTTGTATTGATATTTACTTATACTTGTATTGATATTTACTTATACTTGTATTGATATTTACTTGTAGTGATTGATTATTTACTTATACTTGTATTGATATTTACTTGTAGTGATTGATTATTTACTTATACTTGTATTGATATTTACTTGTAGTGATTGATTATTTACTTATACTTGTATTGATGTTTACTTGTAGTGATTGATTGTTTACTTTTATTGATGTTTAGATTAATGGTTAATATAAACAAAAACAAAAAGATGAGGGAATTGTGGAAATGTAACTCATTGATTGTAACTCAGTATAACTCATTGGTTGGAAGCAGGTACTAGCAGGTGGTTGTAAGAATGTCAGGAATGTATCTCGCTCTGTCGAAGCTGGGAGTCCTTTTGTCCACCTTTATTACGACCCCGGGCTAACACACATTCCCAAGCCCGCACTATTTGTTTTTGGACATCGGGATGCAAAGAGGGTGAAGAACCTCCCCAGCAGGGAGGCGGTTGTGGATGACCAAGGAGCTTCAGCGCACGGAGGATTAACATTCAGCGCACGGAGGATTAACTCCAATTTGCCCATATAACCAAGAGCAAACTTTGAGTCAGGAGGACTTGCCACGAGAACATCTGCCCGACGGACGAACGAGTATGCAATGGGAAAGCAGCGCCAGGAGAGCACCGGCCAATGAGGAAGAACCAACGACTTGAATTACTAAATTCGTTATGGTATTGTAGTTCCTTATTATATTGAAACAAGTGAACTAGTAGTTAATAAAGTCTTGATCTTTTGTAAACCTGTTTCCGGTCATTGGAGTCTCGAGTCCCAAACACACTTCCACGACAGAGGCAACTTGCATGCTGCATTTTGGGTCGTTTTGAGAATTTCGGTCATGCTAAGGAGCTTTTCCTAATGGACTTGACAATGTTTGATCTCTCTTCACTCCCCTCTTTCTACCGAAGTTTGTTTAAATGCATGGCAAGCTCTCAAAAGCCATCGGGATCATACTACGTACGAGAGATCCATGTTCTTCAATGAGCCACTGTTTTGCAACTCACTTTTTGAAGGTTTTGGAAGCAGCAGCGCCTTCATTGAAAAGTTTGTGGCTGCATCAATAACCAAAGTGTGCCACCTTAGAGACAATGCAAATGACAAGTGGCTAAGTGTTGCTGCTATTGCCTTGGCGACTGGCATCAGATCATCTCGCCAACTAGACAGATGTCTAAGGGTGGTGCTTCGTGCCTATGGTACCTCCCAACCTTGGTTGGTTCGTCCTGTACCTCCCTCTGAGCCGAGCCTCTCTCCTTTCCCCAACCTTCTTTTGTCGGCCTCTGAAAACTTGGAGCCAATAAATTTTGGCCGTTCCTTTTCCTCTTCCAGTGGTAACCGCAAAACCTTATATTTCCAATGTTTAAAAGCTCTTTTCCCTTCCTTGTCTGCCCCAGCACCTTTCAAGTGGTCTGCAGTCCTGCCACACACTCCTCCTTTCTCCCCAAACTGGGGATGGTATTATAAAAATCCTGTGCCAAAACGTGCTGGTGATCTCCAATGGAGAATCGCACATTGGATAATACCCACAAACTCTCTCATTCACCGCTTTTCACAAGCGACAAGTGATCAGTGTCCCTTTTGTGGACAGAGAGAAACCTTGGCCCATGCGTATATTCAATGCAGTCGTTTAACTCCTCTCTTTGTTTTCTTGAAAGTGCTATTTGCACGTCTTTCCATTGATTTCAATTTTCCAATGTTTATTTTAGGGCCAAGTGGCCCCTTAAACATCCAAGCAACAATTCTTGCAAACTTCTTCATCTCCCAAGCAAAATTGGCAATTTACAAAACCAGAAAATCAAAGATAAAGAATGACTTGTACAGTACAGATACTGTAGCAATGCTCAGAGCTTTTTGCGAGAGCCGGATAAAACTTGATTTTTACTGTTATTCGCTTTCCAGCCAACTTGAACTTTTTGAAAGAATGTGGTGTGTAAAGGATTTTTGTGAAATATCTGAGGGTCATTTGGTGCTTTCTCTCTAGTCTTTATTAAATATCCTTCTGTGTTTTTTTGGTGGCTTAACGGTTTGTTGGTTTTGACTTCCCCGATGGTAAAATTGCATGTAACTGTTTTGTTTATTTTGTTTTGACTGTAAAAAATCTTCATTTTATACTTTTGTAATAAAAGGACATAAAAGTCAAGTCTCTCTCTCGCTCTAAATCTCTCCCTCCATCTCTCTCTTTCTTTCTTTCTCTCTCTCTCTCTCTCTCTCTCTCTCTCTCTCTCTCTCTCTCTCTCTTTTTTTCTTTCTTTCTCTCTTTCTCTCTTTCTCTCTTTCTCTCTTTCTCTCTTTCTCTCTCTCTCTCTTTCTCTCTTTCTCTCTTTCTCTCTTTCTCTCTTTCTCTCTTTCTCTAACTCTGTCATGGCCCTGACTTCGTGAAGGCAGGGGTACACCTTCCTGGATGTGGGGGATCTCTTGGTCACGAGATCGATCGGCTGTCTCTGTGCCGTTGGCTTGTTTGAGAGAACTGTAGATAACAACAACCAACAGTCTTTGTCAACAACAACAACCAACAGTGAACAACAACAACCAACCAACAACAGCCTTTTTGGAATCCCCCCCCCCCCCCCCCCAAAAAAAATATATATATACATATATACACACATATATGAAAAAACAAAGACCCACACACATCTTTCAAATGTGAATGGAGGGAATAACCAATCAGCTCTCACCTAATCAATTACCCCAGGTGGCTAGAATTAAATAATTAAATAGACTCCTTCCATGCTCTTCGAGCCACAGCAAGCTGCATAACTGCAACCATGAAAGGTAAACATTGGCCGTTTGGAAGTTTAAAAGCCTACAAGGGCGTATGCCATCTGGCAAACCCTCCCATCTACTTTCTTAGCAATCCTCTTGAAGAAGTTCACTCACTCAAACTCTTGAGCCTCACTCTCAGCCATGATCTTTCTTGGGCAAACCATGTTTCTAAGCTGGCCTCCAAAGCCTGTTGCCCCCTGGAGATCCTCCATCATGCAAAGTCCTTTGTTGGCCCACCTCAGCTCTTATCCACCAACAAAGCTTTCACCTACAGTATTCAGCCGCAGCTTTATTGAGCTCTCCCCTCTGAGCTGGCCCCCCTGCTTCACATCTTCCTTGACGCCATGGAGACCAAGCTCTTCAAGATCATTGGAATCGCCCGCAATGTAGCTGAATCTATGGGCCCATCACTTTCCCATCACAGACAGGATGGTGGTTTCTGTTTTTATTCCACCTCCTTTCTGATATTGCACCTTCTGCTCTTTCCATGCTTTATTCCCCCAAACCTCCATCCAAATCTCCCTCAATCTTGTCCCTCAGCCCTGCTGTTGGCGTCCTCCTTTTTTTTCTGTTGTGTCCTGATCCGTTCTGTGTTCTAGCTCCTCCATGAGCCTCAACTTTATGTACAAATAAAAACAAGTACAAAAAGTTTTAATGAAAACAAAAGCCGCGTCGATGTTACACAATGCCTAGATGCAGCTGTGCCTATAACGTCGATGTTATAGGCACAGGACATTCCTATTGATTCGATTACTTGATGTTATTTTTGTGCAAAGTGAAAATATATCTCGGCAATTTCCCGTGTGTGGCGACGAATTTTTAATATATCTCGGCATTTTCCCGTCTGTTATTTCAGGCAGTGTATGACTGACCATGCCGCGATTTTAAAAAATATATCTCGGCAATTTCCCGTGTGTGGCGACACGTGAACGAAGCTATGCTCCTCTCTCCACATTATTGTGACGACGTATAAATTAAATATTTCATCGTGACGATTGTCATCAAATGGACGAATTTTTAATATATCTCGGCATTTTCCCGTCTGTTATTTCGGGCGGTGTATGACTGACCATGCCGCGATTTAAACAAAATATATATATATCTCGGCATTTTCCCGTCTCTTATTTCGGGCGGTGTATGACTGACCATGCCGCGATTTAAAAAAAATATATCTCAATGGACTTGAAGTTACAGGCCTTTGAGATTTCATTTCGTTCTATAAAGGGCAACTTTCATCGGATTTTCTTCCCGTTTTTTTTCAACCGAGTCTAAAACTATGTTAGCGACTGTGAAAAATGAAATGATATATCGAATTTGATTTGAAATAAAACTGTGTGAGAGAGGAAGACACCACGGGCCTACAAAACAGGCCTCAAAGCTATGCGAGTTAATAAAATGGTGGATATTTGTTTATATGAAGGCTCTCCCAGAATGGGTGGAGCTATGGTTCCCAGAATGGGTGGAGCTTTGAGGTTTTGTCTTCTCTGCAAGAACAAGAAGAAGAAGAAGAACAACAACAACAACAACAACAACAACAGCAGAGGGCACTCGATGAGCAGCGTCTGCGATGCGGCTAAAAAATGGCCATGTGGCATTTAAACCTGGATTACCAGCATCATGAGCCTTAGGATTAGATTGGAATGATAAATAGACCAATTATAAATTAATAATCACAATCGCAATCGTGCATTTACTAGGTCATATCCACAGACTCTATTCTTTCCAGCCATTTAACTTGCACTTAACATCACTGTCGTTTACCTTTATAAGTTAAATGAACTGTATCCTATTCAAAACAAAATTTCCAGTTACGGGCTCATTAAACGTAGCTTAATGGGCGGACTAGGGCTCTTTATAAGGCAAAATGGTAATAGTTGTATGCTAAACAAATTAGATAATCATGAAGTTGACCAGAGGAGTGGCAAATGATGCCCACGATAACGCAATTACCATTGTGGGATATTTGATACTGACAAGTAAATATAGACAGGACAAATAAAACGGTGTTTTAACGCTGATATTTGCTTGAATATCCAAGACTTTCAACTGAACCAACTCCAGTAAATTAAAAGAGCAATTCATTACTGACTTTACTGAACCATGGCCAAGTCTTGCTTGGAATATTCCAGGGGATAATCGACTTCCACATTGCTCATGGCATTTCCATGATTATCTGTCTCTTAGAAATCTTAACTGTCAGCTATAGTCTCCACTTGAACAACCCATTTGGCTCCCAAAACAAGCTCCTCCTTGACGAGATCAAAACGAGAGCGAAATCGATGGTGCGTCATCGCAAATCCCCGAGCTTCCTACCTAAAGCAAAGTTGAAAGTTTTTTTTTTTTTTTTGTATGCAAGATCGAGGCTCGTGAAAGAGCTAACATTAATCACACACACAAAAAAATCAAACAGACACATAAAACATATGATAAGGGGAGCGGTTGACAAGATGGGGAGAGAGGGGGAAGCACACGAACACAACATTTGAGAGCAGGGACATCGGGAGATCTGTGGGAGGGAGAGGGCTTGGGAGGAGGAGGCGTGGGAAGGGGTGGGGGGGGGAAGTATAAAACATATGGACACTGCAAGGACTTCCTGGAAAGAAGTTGGTATTTCAAAAAAGTGGATCTGGGGTGAATTAGTGGGGGTAGAAAAGATCAAGGTTTCAGATGGGGGAAGCTGGATCAAGGTTTTTGATGGATCAAGGTATCATCCTCTAGCGATAAGAGATGGCGGTGAACAGCTGTTTTAAAGACCTGGAGGGAGGAGTGGGATTGAAGAGAGTGAGGGAGTTTGTTCCAGAGGCGGGAGAAAAGAGGAATGAAGAAGTGAAGGTGAGCAGAGAGTCTAGATTTTGGCAGTTTAACCATAAGAGGGTTGCAGGCAGATCTTGTGCGACCTGTAGGAATATTTGGGGGACAGAGCACAGAGAGAGCTGGGGGAGCAAGGCCGGAGAGGAGTCGGTAGAAGACAGAAAGACCACCAACCTGCCTGCGGTGAGTAAGTGAAAGGCCCTCGGCGTTAGCGTCATCGCGGGAGATTTCAACGATTCTGAAAAACGATGGTGAAAAGTTCCACCAGGATTGACGCAATGTCAAATTTCGAGTTAAATTTTTTTTCTTTTCTGTTTAGACCCCTGTGACCCTACGTCTCCACCCCATCAAAAAATACTACTATTGCACCTTCAAGTCAAGAACATCGTCCAGAAGAACTTACAGGTTTTACAGCATGATCTTGAAACTCCCTCATAGTAAGGGCATTTTATGAGATATTTCACAAATCTGTTAACTAAATTGTTACCAAAAAATTTCTTCACCAATATGTTTGTAAAGGTGTGTAATAACACGTGTTAAAATGTTGAAGTTCAACTCCCGTGGGAAACCCAGAAAAAAAGCTGTTGAATTCGGGTACCGAAAAATTATTTTCGAGAATTTTTTTTTTTTTAATCGGCCCTTAAGTAACTTATGAGGGGTCAAATAAGGGTTTTTCATGATTCTGAGTTGATTGTTAACATTTAAATTTTCACTTTTACATTTACACACAAAGTAGCTTTTATTTCACATACATATATAATACTCAAGAGTTATTTCTCATTCACAATGTCAGAAGTTTCAACAGTCATTGTCTATGTCTTCTTCAGACTCAACAACATCATGACTGCAGTTTCTGCATGTAATGCCACTACAGACTCCACAGGCCGAGATGCACGTGACCCCATTCTTCTTGCAGCTGCATCGCCGGTTGCTGCAATCTCCATGACAATTACAGCTCGTGAACTGCAATAGCTCCTCAGGAGCCGTGGGGTCCAGTGTTGGAACTGGCTCATACCCATGCACACCTATTGTCCATCCATAGTCACTGGGGTTCAGAGACATGCTCTGTAGAAAGATCCAGTCCCGGGTCTGCAGGTAGGCACGGAGTGAATGTTGTGCAGCTGCACCCTCTGTTGGAGGTAGAGTCTCTGGTTTGATCACTCCTGCCGCTGCCTTCCTTGAGAACATGTTGTACCGAATTTCACCCAATGTAGTATCTCGTCCATGGTAAATGGACCTCA
The DNA here is from genome assembly GCF_964187855.1 of Myxine glutinosa. Taxonomy (NCBI): domain Eukaryota; kingdom Metazoa; phylum Chordata; class Myxini; order Myxiniformes; family Myxinidae; genus Myxine; species Myxine glutinosa. The sequence continues at coordinate 90,457,824 of NC_136269.1, forward strand.
AGCGCAGCATCAACCGCAACCTCATCATTGATCTGTTCATCGGTTTCCTCCACAATGGTGTCAAGAGTGCCAGAAGTATCTGGAACATCATCTCCACTCCTACTATTAAGGAAGCAGTATTTGTAGTTTTGTGTCTCCGTGTAAGACTCAGTGTATCCCAGCCGGTGGAACTTGTTGAGCATCCATTTTGACCCAAATCTATGCTCAAGTTGTATGGCAAGCCCCATTTGGTGTGGCAATACTCCAGACCGAGGTCGACAGGCCTTAATAAAATTCTGCCCCCAAACGGCAACTCTTTCGTCTGTCTTGACAATCGGTCTCAAGAACATCTGTAGGCTTGCAGGAACAAGTGTCAGCTGACTATCGATGTCAGTCATACTGTGTGTGGTGGGGTATGACTTTGGACCTAAATCAATCAAGGCAATATCATTGGATATGAACTTGAGTGCCGTCTTTATGATCTGAGTCTTCTCATCTCCATGGTCAAGATTAGCATGATGCACTCGCAGAATATTGTCGGTGCCATCTTTGAGACAGAGTACATCTGCCCTTCTTTCCTGTGTTGTGAAATACAAGGTGTCTTCGTATTTCTCTAGAAGTTTTATCTTTAGCCAATGCTTTGAATAAGAAAGGCTCTTCTCTGGTGACTGATCAAACTCCTGCAGCTTTTCATGGACTTGGTCCATGTTCATTACCCCATGCTCTAATTCTGAGTCTAACCATTCGCAGAATTCAATAAAAACTGCCTCTCGCTCCTCATCAATACTCCTCTGTCCTCTCTTCCTTTTTCCTTCCTCATCAGTCTTGGACAAACTGTCACCTCTCGCAAACATAAGTTTGCATCGCAAATGGTACAGTGTTTCTTCTGCTACCAAGTCGTTGATCCCTTCCAGGCGTCCAGTGACTTCAGTGCCCCAGTCATCCCCGCGACTCCGTGCTGTCTTCAGCAAGCTTGCCTTCAGTGTATCTGCAGTCAAATTATCTGGCACTCTGTATTTCTTTCTAGCTTGTGCTGGATTATTTTTGTAGAGCTGGGCTGGTTGGTTGCAAAGAATGCATACATCCTTATACAGGAGGTCAACTGACTGTGATCTTCTAGAACTGCAGTCAGTTGATGAACTGAACTCACAAGTAGTGCGTCTCTCTTCAACTTTGATGACTCTTTCTCTGCCTTTGATGCTTGAGCTGACTTCTTGGTGGTTGCAACAAAGTTGTTGTACAGATCATTTTTACACTTCTGGTGGTACCTCAGTTTTCCTTCCTTTTGAGCCTCCTTCATACGTTCCACAACAGTAACATTTTCGACAGTTTCTGCTTGTTTCAATAAAGTTGAGTATCCCTTTGGAGTTGCCTGTATGAGCCTTTCAGCTGGTGTATCCGAGCGTGCACAGATGAAGCAATTGAGCACAGGTGGAGTAACGTCTTCATCCATATTGCTAGACTCCATGTCCTGCAAAGTAGAAAATGAGATATATTTAGAAATTATTTTTCCACAAAGGAGTGTCTGTGGTGAAATATAAATGTTAACAATCAACTCAGAATCATGAAAAACCCTTATTTGACCCCTCATAAGTTACTTAAGGGCCGATTTTAAAAAATAAAAATTCTCGAAAATAATTTTTCGGTACCCGAATTCAACAGCTTTTTTTCTGGGTTTCCCACGGGAGTTGACCTTCAACATTTTAACACATGTTATTACACACCTTTACAAACATATTGGTGAAGAAATTTTTTGGTAACAATTTAGTTAACAGATTTTCATATGTTTCCCTTACTACTCAGTTATCTGACCTTGCAAGTGGGACAGAAATTCCCTGATTATGGAACCTTTTTTCTCTACAGGAGCAAGGCTCATGGAAGAGAAAGATTCAATGGACAGTGAGTTGAAGAGTGGAAATGAAGAAATCCCTTGACAAGATTATCAAAACTGCGGAAAGTCTTTGGGGATAGAAATGATCTGTCCTATGCTCAACAAAGGTTCTATTCTTAAAGACAGGCAGTGGGGCATGATTTGGTGACAACCTCCTTGGATCTTATGAAGTTGTAGGATAAATCATTGACACTGACAGTACCTTTTGACGCATGAGAGAAATGGTGCTAAAGGAACAATTGGCAGAAGCTGTATATCACGACATACAATGCAGGGAAATTAGAAGGCTCACTAGAGAGCAAGTGGAGCTTTTCTTCCTCGACCTAATACGAGGTCATCGAGTGGCGAGGTAACACCCCAAAATAAAAGGCAGTCTAGGTGCAAGAACACGATGGAGTGTCAAGAGTCTATGATCGCCCAGCAACAGAAGCAAACATCGGAATTGTTCCACAGTAGGAAGAGGTGCTGGACTACCAAGAGATGCTGTAACCACAGGCAGAAAGGACATCTGAGGCTAAACTGTTGCCACAAACCCAGTGAGAAAACCAGTACTTCAAACCACTAATTACCACCACTACCGAAAGTGGATGGTTATGTTTTCACCCCTATCAGTCTGTCTATTTGTTATTGCAAAATTGAAGATTTTTTAACGATATCGGTCGGTCAACTTTGTTATTACTTGGCAATTTTTTTTTTTTTTTGCAAGTATGTTCATCACTCCGGTTTGTGTGTTTGTGTGTTTATCTGTCCGCTCACTTATACTTGCCTACAGGTCACAATTCTAAACCGATCTTCACGAAACTTTACCAAATGGTAGAGTTCGTGATCCGACAAAATCCTATATATACTTGAGTTCAAAAGGTCAAAAGGTCAACATAGGCCAAAGGTCAACCACTTTTTTCGAATTTCGAAAATCCTGAATTTTAATCCGAATGACTTGAAATTTGAATAGGATTTACATATCGGCTAACTGAATTCAACCACAAACTATTTTTGAGATCAGCATAGGCCAAAAGGTCAACATAGGCCAAAGGTCAACAACAATTTCTAATTTCTAAAATCCTCAATTTTCATCCGTTTGACTTGGAATTTGAATGGGATTTTCATATCAGCCAACTGAATTCAAAAATCAACTGTTTTTGAGATCAACATGGGCCAAAAGGTCAACATAGGCTTGAGGTCAACCACTTTACCCATATTTCTAAAATCCTCAATTTTCATCCGATTAACTTAAAATTTGAAGACTATATGCATATCTAATCACTGAATTTAACCCCTAAATATTTTTGAGATCAAAATAGGCCAAAAGGTCAAAATAGGCTTGAGGTCAACCACTTTACCCATATTTCTAAAATCCTCAATTTTCATCCGATTGATTTGAAATCTGAAAAGGATTTGCATATCAGCTAACTGAATTCAACCACAAACTATTTTTGAGATCAGCATAGGCCAAAAGGTCAACACAGGCCACAATTCTAAACCGATCTTCACGAAACTTTACCAAATGGTAGAGTTCGTGATCCGACAAAATCCTATATATACTTGAGTTCAAAAGGTCAAAAGGTCAACATAGGCCAAAGGTCAACCACTTTTTTCGAATTTCTAAAATCCTGAATTTTAATCCGAATGACTTGAAATTTGAATAGGATTTACATATCGGCTAACTGAATTCAACCACAAACTATTTTTGAGATCAGCATAGGCCAAAAGGTCAACATAGGCCAAAGGTCAACAACAATTTCTAATTTCTAAAATCCTCAATTTTCATCCGTTTGACTTGGAATTTGAATGGGATTTTCATATCAGCCAACTGAATTCAACAATCAACTGTTTTTGAGATCAACATGGGCCAAAAGGTCAACATAGGCTTGAGGTCAACCACTTTACCCATATTTCTAAAATCCTCAATTTTCATCCGATTAACTTAAAATTTGAAGACTATATGCATATCTAATCACTGAATTTAACCCCTAAATATTTTTGAGATCAAAATAGGCCAAAAGGTCAACATAGGCTTGAGGTCAACCACTTTACCCATATTTCTAAAATCCTCAATTTTCATCCGATTGACTTGAAATCTGAAAAGGATTTGCATATCAGCTAACTGAAACCAACCACCAACTATTTTTGAGGTCAACATAGGCCAAAAGGTCAACATAGGCCACATTTCTAAAATTGACAATTTTCATCTGCTTAACTTAATTTGAAGAAGATTTGCATATCAGGTCACATAATTCAACCACCAATTATTGTCCCCCGTCGCACAGCGGAGCGAAAGGGGGACTATGGTTTTCCCCTCCGTCCGTGTGTCCGTCCGTCTGTCCGTCCATCCGTCCGTCCATGCGTGCGTAAGCGAAGGACCGCATTCGAATTTGGTGTGTGGGTGCAACCCACGTCAAAATCCAAGATGGCCGCCGCCATGTATGTCTGATGCCATGTATGTCTGAACCTTGTGAGATTAATATCTTGAAAAATAAGCGAAGTACCAATGTCTAATCTGGTGTGTGGGTGTATCTAGGCATAAGGAAGAACGCTATTGAAAATTGGGTCGCCACGTCAAAATCCAAGATGGCCGCCGCCATGTATGTCTGAACCTTGTGAGATGAATATCTTGAAAAATAAGCAAAGTACCAACTTCTAATTTGGTGTGTGGGTGTATCTCGACATAACGAAGAACGCTATTGAAAATTGGGGCGCCACGTCAAAATCCAAGATGGCCACCACCATATATATGTCTGAACCTTGTGAGCGAAATATCTTGGAAAATAAGCAAAGTACCAACTTCTAATCTGGTGTGTGGGTGCATCTAGGCATAAGGAAGAAGACGATTGAAAATTGGGTCGCCACGTCAAACTCCAAGATGGCCGCCGCCATGTATGTCTGAACCTTGTGAGTGAAATATCTTGGAAAATAAGCGAAGTACCAACTTCTAATCTGGTGTGTGGGTGTATCTAGGCACAAGGAAGAACGCTATTGAAAATTGGGTCGCCACGTCAAAATTCAAGATGGCCGCCGCCATGTATGTCTGAACCTTGTGAGCGAAATATCATATCATAGCATGTTTTCTGCGTCTTCCACTTTGTCAACTCACATCACTTCACCGATGGGGGACCTAGGCGTAACGCTTGTTTGTTAAGTCAAAACGATGCTCTATCGAGTGCCATTCTACTTTGTTTTTCTTTTGCCAAGTGTCGCTCTATGAGTGATTTTTCATTTGTTTGTCTGTCAATTGCCTACAGGTCACAATTCTAAACTGATCATCATGAAACTTTACCAAGTTGTTGAGATAGTTACAACTGAGAAGCCTATTGATTTTGAGGTCAAAGATTAAAGGTGGTCTTGAGGTCAAATTTCTAAAATCGGCATTTTCATCTGATTGACTAGAAAGTTGAACAGGATTTGCATATTAGGTCACTGAATTGGGAAACCAACTATTGAGGTCAAAAGGTCAAAGGTCAATTCAAGGTCAAACTTCTAAAATCATAAATTTTCATCTGAAAAATCGTCAATTTTCATCCGATTGACTTTAAAATTAAAGAGCAATTGCATAATGCCTCGCTGAATTGGGAAACCAACTAGTTTAAGGGTCAAAAGGTCAACTCAAGGTCAAACTTCTAAAATCATCCATTTCCATCTAAAAAATCATCAATTTTCATCCTATTAACTTGAAAATGAAACAGCCATTGCATATTGGGTCACTGAATTGAGAAACCATCTATTTTTAGGTCAAAATGTCAATGGCCAACTCAAGGTCAACCTTCTAAAATCATCAAATGTCATCTGAAAAATCATCATCTGATTAACCTGAGCCTTGATGAAGATCATCAATTTAAATCTTAATGAAATGGACACTTTCATGTATCCATGGCAACCTTTCGGGAGAGGTGGGGGGAATGGGTCGATTTTGCAAGTATAGTGCTCTGCATGATGTCATTCTTGTTTGTTTGGCTATTTGTCTGTCTGTCTGGTTGTGAACAAGAAATCTCAAAAAGTTGTGGACGGATTTGAACAACATTTGGTGAAGAAGTTGGGCATGTGACAAGGACGAAATGATTAGATTTTGGTGAAGATTCGGATCCCCATCTGGATCTGAGAATATTTTAAGTGATTCATCACCATTGAGATGTAGGGCTAAAAAACGATATATATGGCAAGATATCTCAAAAATTGAAGGAACGAGTTGAAAACGAGTTGAAACAAGAATCAAAATTAATTTAAAGATCAAGTTTGTCCAGATTATCGTGTGGGTTAGTGGTGGGTATTGTGGGGGAATGGTGGAGGGAGGGGGAGGGATAGTGGAGGGAGGGAAGGCGGTCATGAGTATTGTTAGCTTGGGTGACTGTTGATGGGGGATGGTGGAGGTTTGGGTGATGGTGAATGGGGGCGTGTGATGTGGTCGTGGGTATTGTTAGCTAGGATGACTGTTGATGGGAGATTGTGGGGGGATGGTGGAGGTTTGTTGGATGGTGGTTGGAGGCATTTGATGTGGTCATGGGTATTGTTACCTTGGGTTTTTGAGCTCTTCGAATGTGCAGGGCAAGATGGTGGCGATGTTAGCCAGCACTTCTGGCTAGTGTAGATCGGTCTCTGGCAGTCCAACACAGTTGTTTGGTTCACCCCTCAAATTGCCCGTGTCCATATGCTGGTAGCTCGGCAGAGATGGTGTTACAGTTTTGAGTGACAGTTGTTTCTTCTGCTTAATTGTGGGGGGTGATAGACAACCACATTCTCTCTCAATCATGATAGACAACCACATCCTCTCTCAATCATGATATACAACCACAAGATCTAGCGCTCTCTGTTGTTTCATAACAGTTCTCTGTAACATGTTCCCAGCACAAAAGCGAGCATTTTGTAGACTCGATTCACACTCGGGTATTTTGGACAAACCTTGCCCAATTTCCAGCAACCCTTGGATTTTTCGGCCATTGGTGTAGCATGAAACGGTCTCAGTTTTTATTACTACAACGACCAATGATGCATCCCCTGCATATTTGTAGAAATTCAAACATTATTTGCCGTTTGAGTATCAAGGGATAGAATAGTGTCGAGGTTGTCTGAGCGTTTGGGTTCTCCTTTAACCAGTGGTGTCGTGTCATCAATGCACAGCTTCACATTGCACGGTGCAACAAACTATCCAGAGCGATTCATCCATTTAGCGAATGCATTTTTTTTTTTAGATATTCAACTAAAAGCTGAGTCTGCCCCTTCTACCATCAATTACTAGGGTAAGGTTATGGCTTCTGCTTACAGTGCCCTCATAGTATGGAGCAACAATTTAGGATTCAGTCAGGATACGGGCACGTAATAGCCAACTTTATTCAAATGTGGGTTGGCAGGATAATCCAGAGGTAACAAACTTTAATTTGAAATGTCTAGTCTGGGTTTGATTCTTGGCATGACTATAAACTGTCAGAATGGTGCTTCACAGGCATTGTGTTTTATCACTGCAAGTACAGCATCAGTAAGGTGGGACATGAACCTGGGGACCAATCTACCATCATTGATTGCTGGTGGATGTTAAAAAATATCCCACAGTATCTTTTTACGAATAGTAGAAGCGTTACGGCAGCACCCTGAACAAATTACAGATTCCAGTCCTCACCTACAGCGGCCACTGCATCGGTGGCATCGCCCACTCCTCAATTTATGCAACCAGCAACCACGTTCTACACAAGAATGAATTGTTTCAAAGGTATCCTGGGATTTGTAAATGTGGAGCCAGGTGAGTCTGGTAAAAGGTTTTCAAGTCTGGTAAAAGGTTTTCAAGTCTGGTAAAAGGTTTTCAAGTCTGGTAAAAGGTTTTCAAGTCTGGTAAAAGGTTTTCAAGTCTGGTAAAAGGTTTTCAAGTCTGGTAAAAGGTTTTCAAGTCTGGTAAAAGGTTTTCAAGTCTGGTAAAAGGTTTTCAAGTCTGGTAAAAGGTTTTCAAGTCTGGTAAAAGGTTTTCAAGTCTGGTAAAAGGTTTCCAAGTCTGGTAAAAGGTTTTCAAGTCTGGTAAAAGGTTTTCAAGTCTGGTAAAAGACTCGGTGGGATGTGTTGGAACAATAACTACAGGCTTGACAAGAAGGAATCTTCTATGACTGGAAGATCCACAGAAGGAATGCATTTCCAGTCAAATACCATTCTAGCTTCACTCAATAATAATAATAGCAAAAATTGAAAAAAAAAAACATTCCTCATACAATACTCAGCAGACAATATACAGCTTCAATAAAAAAACGAATGGTTATTGCTCTCTTCACATAACGGCAGATGTATACCACTGTTCAAACAAAGCCAGCTTTTGTTGAACAAGGCGTACTCACACTTCTTTCAGTGACTGTTTCACAACAAGGCTAGAAGTTATATGTAACAGCATTTTTTTATGATGTTATCTTCAATTATATCACTCTCGAGTCTAGAGTAAAGAAAAGGAGAATTTGGTCAAATGGTAAAAAAAATAATTCTTTCAACAGTGTCTGGTGTGGGTTCAATTCCCATGTCTGCTCAGTCTCTCCAACCTGCCATTGGCAAGCGCGGCGAGTATGCCACACACCCATCAACATGAGTTCAAGGAAGCTTTTTGTATCGCGGTGGACAGAAACAATGTAGTTTATTTTTAAGTAAAAAATAAAATTTTGGTTCAGTTTTCATTTTTTTTAAATCGGTGGAAATTTTTTCGTCGAAAAATTTCCTTTAAAACATCAGAATTTATACAGCCCGAGCCGGAGTTCCACAGTAGAATTCCTCCTCAATGTAAATATTCTATATCACATACGTAACGTACAGTTTGGCCTATAAGCCTGATAGCTTAGAGGTATACACATTTGCCTTTGCGCTGTCTAAGCCTGGGTTTGAATATCGAGCCAGCTATAAACTGCCTCCCTTGTGTTTCGCGTGCAGGGCAAGCCGTCGTCCCCTGGATGGACGTACGTTAAGTCCGTCTGCCTGCATCGGTTGTTGCTGGATTAAAGATCCCAAGGTGTCTTTCGTGGAGAGTATGTATTATCTCCAGCACCCTGAACAAATTACATCCTGTCACCTTCAGTCAGGCATGGCCAGCCTGGTCGTTAAAGACTTGGCCTAAAAAGCGTTCCACGGCTGACCCCAAGAGAAGGTGGAAAAATTGGTGCCATTAATGTTTGGACGCAAAGTGAATACAGTTTAACAAAAATATAAATCGTTTGAGGGATTTGGTATTGGCCATATGCATTTTTAGAGGTGACGTGAAGTGAATAACTAACTGATTAATTAACATTTATTTTACAGGCTGACTCGATAGTATTCATGGAAGTGTGACAGTAAATGTATTGGCCACAAAAAGAAGGAACACGCAATGTTGCTCAATTTAGCCAATATTCATGAAATTTACGAGTGCGACCCCTAATATTTATTTGTGCTGCATTGAAGGTTCCCAAGAAAAAAAAAAAGAAAAAAGGAAGAAAAAAAAAAGAAAGGAAAAAAACAAAAACCATAGTTCTTTTGACTTTTATAACTGTCACAGTGCAGCTATGTATTTTTTATGCCTCCGCCGACAGTCATTTTAATGTTTTTGGCATTATGTTTTTGGGTTGTCCGTCCGTCCATCCGTACGGGCTAAACCTCGTTTTTCTCAGCAACCATATGTCGAAATTGGGACGAAACTTTCAGGGTAGGAGTGACACCCATGCAGAATGTTTCTAGGATAATTGCGACGTCATAGGTCACGTGGTATGGCAGCCATCTTGGATTAAAATCAAATAAGAAAAAAATATTTCTTGGAAACCGCTGAATGGAAAAATTTGAAACTTGGCACATTGTCAAGTACTCCCAATGGGGAACAAAAGCATGATAATGATGACATCTTAGGTGAGGTGGTATACCAGTCAAAAATGTTTTAATCGAATTCCTTATCATAAAAATCTGAAATTGCATGCACATTATTTATGATCCATTTGTATTGAAATATTAAATTGATGACATCATAGGTCACAGGGTTTGGCAGCCATATTGGATTGAAGGAAAATATTAAATAATTATATCTCTGAAACCGCTCACCCTATCGATGGGAAATTTTACAAATATCATCTCACGGCACTGTTGCATATAGTTTGAAAATGATGATCTCATAGGTCACGTGATTAGGCAACCATCTTGGATAGAAAAACGAACCTTATCCGATCAACACGAAACTTCACAAACGTGATCCCCTTCCCATACATATGCAGAGTGATGGCATCTATGCATTGTGGGACTATGCGGAGGCATATTGGCGACACAGTCACATTGTTCTAGTTCTTTAAAGGATCTAAGGCTCGTAGTGGAGCTGCCACTCACACAGGTCACACTAATGGACATCCAGACGAACGCACGAGATGCAACACTGGACTGTTAGAAACAAAAACAACAAAAACCACTGAGCTTGGGAGAAGTTCTGTCACTTCCAGCAGGCACTCTGGGTGCCAGGGGCATCACAACAATATTGCCGCCTATCTCACCGCACTCAGTGGGGCATTTCCTCAGGAGTAAGAGAGAGAAAGAAAGAGAGAAAGAATCACAGTGAATCTGCAAGAGTTAGGTCAGGTTAGGTATGGCTAATGGGGATAGAAAAGATTGCTAGTAGGGATGAGGGTGACATGAGATGGTGGTGCACTGCTTGACACCCTGGAGGGAAGGGTGGGATTGAAAAGCCTCGGGGATGCCGTAAAATGGAGGAAAGAGGAACAAAAGGTGGAGGTGTGCAATAATTCTGCATTTTTAGAGTATAACCAGGAAGGGGTTACTGGAAGAACACGTGAATCCTAGAGTTGCTGGGGAGGGTTGGAGAGCCTAAAGAGCAGAGGAAGCTATAGACCACTAACCAGTTGTCTGTGATGTGACAACAGCAAGCTTTGTCCTTCGGCCTCATTGTGGGAGATGCCAATAATGTTGAGTGCTTTCGGTTCCACTCCAGGACAGATATGATTCTGGGGAATCAGCCCATAGGGAAAAGCTGTGCTCCATTCAGCAATGAATGAAGGCTATGGAGGTTGTGAGTAGTTCTGGTTGTGAGTAGGATAGCTCAGAGGTGATTGCCTTTAAGCTGTTTAGTCTGGGTTACATTTCTCAGCGCACCCTGGTGTTTAGCAGGCACGGTGCTTCATCAGTGGACGAGCCGTTCCTCAAATGAAATTTAAGTTGAGGATTCTGCCAATGTTTGCCCATGGACATTAATGATCCCGGTATGTTTCGCAAGACTAGGCCATTGCCAGGGCCGGATTAACCTTTTGTGGGTCTGGCTCCAAGCAAATTTGTGGGCTCCCATGTGGGAAATAAAATGTGGACTGCATGAAAACATGTTTATATGGCACTTAAAATATATATATTATACACCTTTCAATTCGTTTGTTTTCATAAAGTTGCTTTAAATTCTATCTATATTTAGCCCATCCCCCGCACAACAGGGGACGGGTTTTGTAACACGTGTGTGTGTGTGTGTGTGTGTGTGTGTGTGTACCATTTGAGCTATTGTTATCAAAATTTCACCAAAGCTTTATTATGATAATACGTGGAAGGCAAATTCATAATTTTTCCAAAAGGTCAAAGGTCAATGTCACATAAAATCATGAATTTTCATCCAATTGACCTGAAATTTCAATTTACCATTTCAGTTTTGTCATGAAATTTTTAACAAAGATTTATTATGAGAATATGGAAAAGGCAAATTAATAATTTGGTCAAAAGGTCAAAAAATCAAAGTTCAGTGTCACATAAAATCATCAATTTTCATCCGATTGACCTGAAATTTTAAGAATTTGCATATTGGGTCACTGAATTGGTTCACCAATCAAAAGCTGGAAGCTGATTGTTTTTTTATAGATCAAAAGGTCAAAGGTCAAGGCTGCATAAAATCACCATTTTTCATCCAATTGACCTGAAATTTTGAGAATTTGCATATTGGGTCACTGAATTGGTTCATCAATCAAAAACTAGAAGCTGATTGGTTTTTTTATAGATCAAAAGGTCAAAGGTCAAGGCTGCATAAAATCACCATTTTTCATCCAATTGACCTGAAATTTTGAGAATTTGCATATTGGGTCACTGAATTGGTTCACCAATCAAAAGCTGGAAGCTGATTCCTTTTTCAGATCTAAAGCTCAAAGGTCAAGGCTGCATAAAATCACCATTTTTCATCCAATTGACCTGAAATTTTAAGAATTTGCATATTGGGTCACTGAATTGGTTCACCAATCAAAAGCTGGAAGCTGATTCCTTTTTTAGATCTAAAGCTCAAAGGTCAAGGCTGCATAAAATCACCATTTTTCATCCAATTGACCTGAAATTTTAAGAATTTGCATATTGGGTCACTGAATTGGTTCACCAATCAAAAGCTGGAAGCTGATTCATTTTTTAGATCTAAAGCTCAAAGGTCAAGGCTGCATAAAATCACCATTTTTCATCCAATTGACCTGAAATTTTAAGAATTTGCATATTGGGTCACTGAATTGGTTCATCAATCAAAAACTAGAAGCTGATTGTTTTTTTTATAGATCAAAAGGTCAAAGGTCAAGGCTGCATAAAATCACCATTTTTCATCCAATTGACCTGAAATTTTGAGAATTTGCATATTGGGTCACTGAATTGGTTCACCAATCAAAAGCTGGAAGCTGATTCCTTTTTAGATCTAAAGCTCAAAGGTCAAGGCTGCATAAAATCACCATTTTTCATCCAATTGACCTGAAATTTTAAGAATTTGCATATTGGGTCACTGAATTGGTTCACCAATCAAAAGCTGGAAGCTGATTCCTTTTTTAGATCTAAAGCTCAAAGGTCAAGGCTGCATAAAATCACCATTTTTCATCCAATTGACCTGAAATTTTAAGAATTTGCATATTGGGTCACTGAATTGGTTCACCAATCAAAAGCTGGAAGCTGATTCCTTTTTTAGATCTAAAGCTCAAAGGTCAAGGCTGCATAAAATCATCAATTTTCATTTTGTAATTTTTAAAAACTGTTTTCATTGTTTTAAACATTACAGAAGAAGAAGAAGACGTCTGATACAAATGGATGCGGACAGGCTTTGCATTTTCAGATGCTTTTTAGTTTTTACTGAAATGTATCGCAATGTGTACACTAAATCAACAATTTTGGTCATTCCGGGCCCCTTCTGAATGTGGGCCCGGCACTGAGGTGCCATTGAAACCCAGTGTTGACCATCACAGGTCAGCGTTCTAGCAAACTTAAATATTCCTGTTCTAATGTAGAGGGGCACTGCACCAGTGTTACAGCTGTGCCTCAGTAATGATATAACTAGTGGAGTAATTTCCGAATTGAATCCAGTCCAATGACTAAAATAAATAAATAGTGTGCCATGAAAAGCCATGCTCAAGGCAAGTAGGTAAGGAGATAAGACAGGGGTAAGAAATAACATTTGGTCACCATAAATCACCACGTTTAAGGGTGATAATGTAAGCAGAAATTGATGACCTTGGTGACCTGCGTTTAGGCATAAGCGACGACATAGGTTGGAGTTTGAAGGGCAAAAGATTTTTTGTTTTTGTTGTTTTGTAAAAAAAAAAAGAAGGTCAAGAGGTTGTGAATATTGCCAACTCTGCCTAAGTGTTTGCTTCTGTATACATCTTGTCCACCCCGTGTGTCGTACCGTACCCCTCATTCTTATCCCGCATCCATTATTTGTCCAAGTCTCCCTCTATTTTGTCCCCCGACGCTGCCATTGGTGTCTTCCCTTACCCCACCTCTTCTACTTTTATTATAGTTCAGTTGCATCCTGTCTTGTTGTGTTCGAGCTTCGACATGAGCCTCGACACTGCATGCAAAAAATCATTACACCATAACCCAACACGCTCATGCTCATGGTTGCTTGTTGCCTTAGGGTGGCTGTGCTCTCATCGCACTCTCAGTGTGCCAAAGGACCGGCAACCTGTTGTTATACAACACTATATCCTATTTTATGGTTCAGTTGTCATCTTTCCTTTGATTTATCCAGTCAAGCAGGCCCGGGAATGAGAAACACACAATGTTCAATGTGATTGGCTCTTTCTACATTGTGTCTTGAACACACTTTGTTCAATGTGGAAATGTGGAAAGGACCAAAGCAAAGGAAAAAAAGAAAAAAAGAGAATATGGAATGTATGAGTATAGCATGTAGAAAAAGGTGGGGCAAAATCACCCCCCCTCCCCTCCACTTATACATACATACATACATACATACATACATACATACATACATACATACATGCATGCATACTGTTGTGGTTGTGGAAAGATTCCAGGGTGTCACACTCAACGCATAAGGGATCCCTAGTATAGATATTTCCTGAGTAGTTGGGGACCGTTCTCCTCGTTAAAATGCGTTGTGTGTGTATAGTAGGTCCAAATCCCCTTTGTGATTCTCCCCTACCTAAAATCCTCTCTCTTCATCAATTCCTTATAACCCTCACCTCTCCTTCCCTGCTAGTAAGGGAAACATATGAAAATCTGTTAACTAAATTGTTACCAAAAAATTTCTTCACCAATATGTTTGTAAAGGTGTGTAATAACATGTGTTAAAATGCTGAAGGTCAACTCCCGTGGGAAACCCAGAAAAAAAGCTGTTGAATTCGGGTACCGAAAAATTATTTTCGAGAATTTTTATTTTTTTAAATCGGCCCTTAAGTAACTTATGAGGGGTCAAATAAGGGTTTTTCATGATTCTGAGTTGATTGTTAACATTTATATTTCACCACAGACACTCCTTTGTGGAAAAATAATTTCTAAATATATCTCATTTTCTACTTTGCAGGACATGGAGTCTAGCAATATGGATGAAGACGTTACTCCACCTGTGCTCAATTGCTTCATCTGTGCACGCTCGGATACACCAGCTGAAAGGCTCATACAGGCAACTCCAAAGGGATACTCAACTTTATTGAAACAAGCAGAAACTGTCGAAAATGTTATTGTTGTGGAACGTATGAAGGAGGCTCAAAAGGAAGGAAAACTGAGGTACCACCAGAAGTGTAAAAATGATCTGTACAACAACTTTGTTGCAACCACCAAGAAGTCAGCTCAAGCATCAAAGGCAGAGAAAGAGTCATCAAAGTTGAAGAGAAGACGCACTACTTGTGAGTTCAGTTCATCAACTGGCTGCAGTTCTAGAAGATCACAGTCAGTTGACCTCCTGTATAAGGATGTATGTATGCATTCTTTGCAACCAACCAGCCCAGCTCTACAAAAATAATCCAGCACAAGCTAGAAAGAAATACAGAGTGCCAGATAATTTGACTGCAGATACACTGAAGGCAAGCTTGCTGAAGACAGCACGGAGTCGCGGGGATGACTGGGGCACTGAAGTCACTGGACGCCTGGAAGGGATCAACGACTTGGTAGCAGAAGAAACACTGTACCATTTGCGATGCAAACTTATGTTTACGAGAGGTGACAGTTTGTCCAAGACTGATGAGGAAGGAAAAAGGAAGAGAGGACAGAGGAGTATTGATGAGGAGCGAGAGGCAGTTTTTATTGAATTCTGCGAATGGTTAGACTCAGAATTAGAGCATGGGGTAATGAACATGGACCAAGTCCATGAAAAGCTGCAGGAGTTTGATCAGTCACCAGAGAAGAGCCTTTCTTATTCAAAGCATTGGCTAAAGATAAAACTTCTAGAGAAATACGAAGACACCTTGTATTTCACAACACAGGAAAGAAGGGCAGATGTACTCTGTCTCAAAGATGGCACCGACAATATTCTGCGAGTGCATCATGCTAATCTTGACCATGGAGATGAGAAGACTCAGATCATAAAGACGGCACTCAAGTTCATATCCAATGATATTGCCTTGATTGATTTAGGTCCAAAGTCATACCCCACCACACACAGTATGACTGACATCGATAGTCAGCTGACACTTGTTCCTGCAAGCCTTCAGATGTTCTTGAGACCGATTGTCAAGACAGACGAAAGAGTTGCCGTTTGGGGGCAGAATTTTATTAAGGCCTGTCGACCTCGGTCTGGAGTATTGCCACACCAAATGGGGCTTGCCATACAACTTGATCATAGATTTGGGTCAAAATGGATGCTCAACAAGTTCCACCGGCTGGGATACACTGAGTCTTACACGGAGACACATAACTACTGTTACATATCTATGTGAATTAATATTCAGATCTTTGCTTATCCGTGTGTAGTATATTAAGGGTTGTTGTGATTGGAGGGTCAGGAGCCCTTCTGAACCAGTGGCCGGAAACGGAAGTGACCGGAAACGGAAGAGGAAACGACACGAGGAAAAAAGGACGAGTATTCTTCTTGTTCTTCCTCGCCCCGCTCGGACGAAAGGTGGCCTCGACCTTGCGCTGCGTGAAAAAGCGGCGTTCCGAAGCCCGTCTGGCGAGAGGAGTGCGGGGCCTGGTACGATACCGACCCGGTGGAGACGTCAAGTTGACGTGGGGCCGTGCATCGACCCCGCGTCTGGTACAGTTCGCGGCCCCGTCTAAAAAGACGCGTATGAGTCGCAGGTTGGGGCCTAGCACGCCTGGCAAGTGGCGTGGGGCTTTCGGCTTGCTTTACCGCGCCCGCTCCGCGTAGCCACGAGAGGCTGCAGCCGCGGGGCCGGGTACGATACCTGTCCGGTGGAGACGTCCACCCGGGGTTCGTTCAACCGCCCGAGTGTGGCGACGCCGACTATCATCTTGGTCAGGAGGGGCCCAGAGACATTGTGCGGGACCGAGACCATAAGGGTGTCGTGAGTACTCACCGGGACACACGTATATAGGATGGCCATCTTATTCATAGGGAATTGATTGTCAGTGAAAGATTGTTGATGGTGGTGTATTGTTGATTGCTCGGGGAAAATCTCCGTGGTTGTGTCATTGGAAATTGTATGGTATCAGTACCATTGGGAAATATATTCTTGAACATCAGTATCTCGTGGGTGGAATTCATAGGGATTGCGTTGCGAAAGCGCATCTATATAATACTACTTTCTGGCGAAGGTC
Organism: Myxine glutinosa; assembly: GCF_964187855.1. Classification (NCBI taxonomy): domain Eukaryota; kingdom Metazoa; phylum Chordata; class Myxini; order Myxiniformes; family Myxinidae; genus Myxine; species Myxine glutinosa. The sequence continues at coordinate 90,474,625 of NC_136269.1, forward strand.
CTCTCACGGTCCGGGGGTCACCGAGACCAGGTAGTCCCCGAGGGGACCACGTAACAGAATTGGGGGCTCGTCCAAATTACGATTTGCGGATTCGCAATTGGGTCTACGTCCGGGATCTAAAATTGTATAAAATAATAAAATAATATTTTTATTAATTAAAAGTTATTAATTAAGTATTAATTGGTAATTTTGGGGGAAATTGGGGTAAAGTCTTGGGGGAAGGTTAACAGGTGTTAACGATAGTCACCATGGCGTTTGTGGCACAGAACTTTGCGGTAACACCGAGTGAGGCACAGTTCCGAGCGTTACTAAAGTCGGACCTCTTGAAATTGGCCAAACATTTTAACTTGGAGGTCCGAACTAATTTGAGGAAGGCAGAGTTGCAGACCACGGTGATACAGTCTATGGTGGGATTAGGAACATGGGACGAGTTAGCCTGGGAGTGGCTACCTGAGGAACCAGAAGACGTGGAGCTCCGGAAACTGGAGTTGCAATTACGGAGCCAGGAACGGATCAAAGAAGAAGAAAGGAAAGCAGAAAAGGAAAGAGCAGAAGAAGAAAGGAAAGCAGAAAAGGAAAGAGCAGAAGAAGAAAGGAAAGCAGAAAAGGAAAGAGCAGAAGAAGAAAGGAAAGCAGAAAAGGAAAGAGCAGAAGAAGAAAGGAAAGCAGAAAAGGAAAGAGCAGAAGAAGAAAGGAAAGCAGAAAAGGAAAAAGCAGAGGAAAGGAGAATGGAACGAGAACTCCAGGAAAGGTTAAAAGAAGAAGAAAGGAAAGCAGAAAAGGAAAGAGCAGAAGAAGAAAGGAAAGCAGAAGAGAGGAGAGAAGAGAAACAAGCAGAGGAAAGGAGAGTGGAACGAGAACTCCAGGAAAGGTTAGAAGGGAGAAAAGCAGAGGAGAGAAAAGCGGAAAGGGAATTAAAGGAACGTGACATGGAGCTTCAGCAAGAAATCAAATTCAAGGAGCTGGAGTTAATGAGAGAACGGGGAGAGGCACCACCCTTGCTGACGGGGTCGACACCTAACCAGAGAACCTGGGATGTGGGCAGACATGTGAGGCTGGTTCCACCGTTCAGTGAAAAGGAAGTCGCGAAATTTTTCCCACACTTTGAGAAAGTGGCTCGACAATTAAACTGGCCGGAGGAGGCCTGGACCATACTCGTGCAAAGTGTGCTGGTGGGGAAAGCTCAGGAAATTTATTCGGCGCTACCAATGGACCAATGTGCAGATTATGAGGTACTGAAGAAGCACATCCTCAAGGCCTATGAGTTGGTTCCGGAAGCTTACAGGCAAAAATTCAGGAATGCCAGGAAGAGGGAGAGTGAGACCCATGTGGAGTTTGCCAGAGTGAAAGAAAACATGTTTGATCGGTGGTGTGAGTCAAAAGGAGTCGGGAAAGACTTCGAAACATTGCGGGACTTGATCCTGGTGGAGGAATTCCAGCAGTGTGTCCACGAGGACATCAAAGTGTACCTGCAGGAAAAGAAAGTACCAAAGTTGTGGGACGCAGCCACCATGGCAGATGATTATGCCTTAACCCACCGAATAGGGGTCCATGAACCTACCTCCTCGCCTAGATCTCCGCTGGGAAGGTGGGGAACAGCAGGTGCGGAGAACGACAATACATGGCGGCGGCCTCGAGAGGATGAGGGGGACAACGCGGATACCCCACCTGTTCGAAGTCAGAGGGCTGTGGGCCCAAGACCAACTTATTTTTCAGGGGGCCCGAGGCAGACCACGAGTTTTTCCTCCGGGCCTACTTGCGCGTTTTGCAAGAAACCTGGACACTTGATGTCCAGTTGTTACCTCATGAAAAGGGACAACCCAGAGCGGAGTCCGACTATTACCACTCCGAATGCGATGGCTAGCGTAAGAAATCGCCATCAAAAGGGTTACCAACCATTTATTTCAGAGGGGTTTGTGTCACGGGATGGAGCCTCGACTAACCGGAAACCGGTTAGGATATTGAGGGACACAGGGGCACATCAATCTTTAATGCTTGAAGGCATTTTGCCATGGTCCGAGGAGACGGCAACGGGGGATAGTGTTCGTTTACAGGGGATTGGGGGCGGTGTTAGTGCTCCCCTTCATGTCATCCATTTGGAGTCCGAGTTGGTGTCAGGACCGGTCACCGTCGGTTTACAAGCCACGCTTCCTGTAGAGGGTGTATCTGTGGTTATCGGGAATGATTTGGCCGGGGGTCAAGTTTATGGTAACCTGAGGGTTGGTCAAGAGCCCAGCAGGGAAAATAACACCACACCAGCTCGGGATGGCGACAAAAGTGCCAAGTTATTTGTAGGGGGACTGAACTTCGAAACAGAGGAAGAAGTTCTGACCTCTGTCTTCAACAGATATGGGCCGCTGGTGGACGTGCGGTTGGTAAGAGACTGGGAAACGCAACAGTCCAGAGGGTTCGGCTTTGTCACGTTTGCCAGCACCAAAGACGCCAGAGAGGCAGAGAAGAATTGGAATGGCAAGGATTTGGAGGGTCGGACCATAACAGTAGGGAAGGCATTTCGTAGGCGTCGAGAGGTCTACAGGAGAGGACAACTGGGCGGTAGTTTTGGTGGTGGCCGCAATCAATATTATTATGGAGGCTCCCTGAGTTACGGCAGCTCCCGAAGGAAGGATTGGCAAAGTAGTGGCCGAGAAGGAGACCGCTATTCGTGGGACTACAGGGACAAGGGGTCCCACCATAATTATTAGGGAAGTTCTGAGAAGTTGAAGCACTGAATGCGGCGGAGCCGCTGAGCCAAGATTCCTACACGGATTAACCGTGAACGCCGTTCCTAAAGGCGTCCATATAGGGAACTTTCATGCACGGACTAACCGTGAACTCCACGTTCCTCAAGGCGCCCATGTAGAGAACTTTCCTGCACGGACTAACCGTGAACTTCACGTTCCTAAAGGCATCCATGTAGTGAATACTCGGCTTGGCCTCCCGGAAAAAGTGCTATCGAGTTGCGTAACTTTGGATCTTTGATCAACCCCTTAACCTTCATTCACAAGAAGCTGACGGTCAAAGTCAGAGGGTCATGAGAGGGAGTTTGATTTGGCAGGGACAATGTCGTTGCTGGTGTTTAGTCCAGAGGGAGTAATCTGGGGGTTTTGTGAGAGTTTGTTGCTTTATTTTTGAGTTGGGATAATTGTTGCCCAGGGGAACTGAGGATTTGGGGGTTGAGTTATCTGGTTTATTTATCCAAGTTGGCCGGCAACGAAAGTTTTCGCTGGGGTCAAACTTTCTTTCTTGAAGGGGGGGAGTGTTACATATCTATGTGAATTAATATTCAGATCTTTGCTTATCCGTGTGTAGTATATTAAGGGTTGTTGTGATTGGAGGGTCAGGAGCCCTTCTGAACCAGTGGCCGGAAACGGAAGTGACCGGAAACGGAAGAGGAAACGACACAAGGAAAAAAGGACGAGTATTCTTCTTGTTCTTCCTCGCCCCGCTCGGACGAAAGGTGGCCTCGACCTTGCGCTGCGTGAAAAAGCGGCGTTCCGAAGCCCGTCTGGCGAGAGGAGTGCGGGGCCTGGTACGATACCGACCCGGTGGAGACGTCAAGTTGACGTGGGGCCGTGCATCGACCCCGCGTCTGGTACCGTTCGCGGCCCCGTCTAAAAAGACGCGTATGAGTCGCAGGTTGGGGCCTAGCACGCCTGGCAAGTGGCGTGGGGCTTTCGGCTTGCTTTACCGCGCCCGCTCCGCGTAGCCACGAGAGGCTGCAGCCGCGGGGCCGGGTACGATACCTGGCCGGTGGAGACGTCCACCCGGGGTTCGTTCAACCGCCCGAGTGCGGCGACGCCGACTATCATCTTGGTCAGGAGGGGCCCAGAGACATTGTGCGGGACCGAGACCATAAGGGTGTCGTGAGTACTCACCGGGACACACGTATATAGGATGGCCATCTTATTCATAGGGAATTGATTGTCAGTGAAAGATTGTTGATGGTGGTGTATTGTTGATTGCTCAGGGAAAATCTCCGTGGTTGTGTCATTGGAAATTGTATGGTATCAGTACCATTGGGAAATATATTCTTGAACATCAGTATCTCGTGGTTGGAATTCATAGGGATTGCGTTGCGAAAGCGCATCTATATAATACTACTTTCTGGCGAAGGTCCTCTCACGGTCCGGGGGTCACCGAGACCAGGTAGTCCCCGAGGGGACCACGTAACACTACAAATACTGCTTCCTTAATGGTAGGAGTGGAGATGATGTTCCAGATACTTCTGGCACTCTTGACACCATTGTGGAGGAAACCGATGAACAGATCAATGATGAGGTTGCGGTTGATGCTGCGCTTGAGGATCAATCAGTGATGACAGCCAAAGTGCCAGCCAGTGAAAGTGAATTGTCAAGTAATGATCAGGTGGTCTTTATGGAGGTTGGGGAAACAAACAATGCAGTCACTCAGTTTGTTGGAGACAATATAGATTTAAACATTGTCTCTATTCACGGAAACACTCCCTTTCACTCAATGGGTTGGATCGAAGTCACCTCTCCGGCACCACCTTTGCCAGATCCACAGACAACAGCAGCTTTCCCCCGGGTGAAGTTGAAGGCACTCGACAAAGCTAAGATCCTGAGAGGAACTGAAGTAAAGATTATTCCATTTACGAACAGGAAACAGATAGGAACGAACGCGATCATGTTTCTCCCCCTCGCTGAGCTTTCCTCCTCCCTGGCTCATGATCAGCCACTCCTCACTCCAGGTGACACACTCTGGGCAGCGGGGTGGGTGATCAAAGCCAACGATCCTGAGTTCCCACACTCCAACTGGAATGGCTGGATGAAGAGAATCCATGCTAATGATGCAAAGCAGAGCACATAGATCGAGTTCCTCCCAGTTATTGAAGGAGACCCTAATGACCTCAACACCATCCAAAAATCCATCCAACACCAGTGACTATGGATGGACAATAGGTGTGCATGGGTATGAGCCAGTTCCAACACTGGACCCCACGGCTCCTGAGGAGCTATTGCAGTTCACGAGCTGTAATTGTCATGGAGATTGCAGCAACCGGCGATGCAGCTGCAAGAAGAATGGCGTCACGTGCATCTCGGCCTGTGGAGTCTGTAATGGCATTACATGCAGAAACTGCAGTCATGATGTTGTTGAGTCTGAAGAAGACATAGACAATGCTGTTGAAACTTCTGACATTGTGAATGAGAAATAACTCTTGAGTATTATATATGTATGTGAAATAAAAGCTACTTTGTGTGTAAATGTAAAAGTGAAAATATAAATGTTAACAATCAACTCAGAATCATGAAAAACCCTTATTTGACCCCTCATAAGTTACTTAAGGGCCGATTAAAAAAAAAAAAAATTCTCGAAAATAATTTTTCGGTACCCGAATTCAACAGCTTTTTTTCTGGGTTTCCCACGGGAGTTGAACTTCAACATTTTAACACATGTTATTACACACCTTTACAAACATATTGGTGAAGAAATTTTTTGGTAACAATTTAGTTAACAGATTTGTGAAATATCTCATAAAATGCCCTTACTATGCACTTTCCCACAGCGCAACGATGCACACATAGGAACATGCACACGTTACATTACATTACAAAACACGCACATTGAAAGCCAGTCCAGTGCTACAATCACTGCTCTGCAAGGCAATTCCTGCATTAATTGCATAATCGACACTGCTACCACAATTACGTAATCTACACTGTTACCATGGTGTGTAATCCACACTGTTACCATCTGAGAACTGCGAAATCAACCCTCAGATAAGCTATTGGTGTGCACCAATGGGAAAGCAGCACGCGTGGTTCAGAGGGTGATACGTTAACCTTCGCATCCAGGGGGCATAAAAGACGATGCATGCAACAAACGCTGCTGCTTGCATCTGAGAAAAGGAATGAGAACTGCCTTGGTCTAAGAAGCAGAACGGGACGAGCTGCGCCAGGGCGAATCTCTGTGAGGGTGTGCACTGTGCAGGCTGGGACCACGAGTGAACGGGAAGAAAAAGTTCCTGCGACGCAGCAGCCAGACATACTGATTTACATGACCTTTCCTTGCTATCAATATTGTACACCGCTCCTTTCCTATGCCATCTCCAAGTGCTGCATAATGTCATTGCCGGACACCGAAGGGGGCTCGGCAATGACGCATGCTGAAAGGGAGTACTCAGTTTTCACTCTGGTTGTTTGTTTTCTTGTTTTGTTGTACACCGCTCCTTTCCTATGCCACCTCCAGGCGCTGCATAACGTCATTGCCAGGCACCGAAGGGGGCTCGGCAATGACGCACGCTGAAAGTGAGTACTCAGTTTTCACTCCGGATGTTGTACACCGCACCTTTCCTATGCCATCTCCAGACGCTGCATGACGTCATCGGCAGGCACCGTAGGGGGCTCGGAAATGACGCACACTGAAAGAAAGTACTCAGTTTTCACTCCTGTTTCTTGTTACTTGCAAAATCGAAGATTTTTCAAGTATATTGGTCGGTTGCATTTGTGGTTCTGTCTGTCTGTCTGTTTGTCTGTTTGTTACTTGCTGGAAAAGATTCCGGCAAGTATGTTGATCGGTTGGTTTGTCTGTTTGTCTGTCTGTCTGTCCACACCGTTGCACCTAGAATCGCCAAACTTTACACACATATTTTCCTTGCCCTGGAATAGACTGTGCCAAATTTTTAACTCTCTCGGCTCAAGGCCTCCATTATGACGTCATAATTTGATAATTCGACAAGTACAAAACTTCATCCAATCAAGATGCAATTTATTGAGCGGCATGATGGCATAAACTGGTGGAGAAAAAAATAATGATAACGTCATCGGTCACGTGGTTCGGCCGCCATCTTGAGGACTATTTTTGAGGTCAAAAGGTCAAAGGTCAACAAGGTCAAATTTTAAAAGTCATCAATTTTCATCTAAAAAGCCGTCAATTCTCAACCAATTGACTTGAAAATTGAACAGCATTTGCATATCGAGTCACTAAATTGGGAAACATACTATGTTTGAGATCAAAGGTCAACTCAAGGTCAAACTTTCAAAATCATCACTTTTCATCTGAAAAGCCATCAATTTTCATCCGATTGACTTGGAAATTGAACAGCATTTGCACATTGTGTCACTAAATAGGAAAACCAACCATTTTTAGGTCAAAAGGTCAAAGGTCAATTCTAGGTCAAACTTCCAAAATCATCAATTTTCATTTGAAAACCCATCAATTTTCATCCAATTGACTTTAAAATAGAACAGCATTTGCGTATTGCCTCACTGAATTGGGAAACCAACTATTTTTGAGGTGAAAAGGTCAAAGGTTAACTCACGGTCAAACTTCTAAAATCATCATTTTTCATCTGAAAAATCCTCACTTTTCATCCTGTTGACCCAAGCTTTGATGAAGATCGTAAATTATAATCTTCATGAAATGTACAATTTGCTGTATCAATGGAAAACTTTTGGGGTGCGGGGGTGGGGGCGGATTTTGCAAGTATCCTGCTCCGCATGACGTCCTCTTGTTTGTTTGTTTGTTTGCTTGCTTGTTTGTTTTTCCGTGCGATATCTCAGCCATCCTTTGAGCTAGGAAGCTGAAATTTCAGCACAACAGTGAGCAAGTGCTTTGGCAAAAACAATTTTTTTGTTTTTTGATGAATCAATTCATTGATTAGTTATTTAATTATTATCAATTAAGTACTTATTTATTTCCTTTCTCATCTGGGCAATATCTCAGGCACCTTTTGAGCTTGAAAGCTGATATTTGGACAGGACAATGATGAAGTGATTTAGGTGTAAAAGGTATTTCTGATTTATTGATTAACCAATTAATCGATTAATTATTTAATTATTCGATTAACGATGTAATTAATTTTTAAAAATTAGGTTACACATTCGGATGAAACAGTGGTGGTTTAGGTATTCTATTATTAATTATTTAATTATTTTACCATTATTATTTATTTATTTTCATTATTAATCATTTCTTAATTTTCTCTCTCATCTGGGCAATATCTCAGGCACCTTTTGAGCTAGGACGGTGATATTTGTACACGACAGTGACCAAGTGATGTGGATATAAAGGATATTCTTGATTTATTGATTAATCAATTAATCAATTAATTATTTATTGATTAATCAATTAATTAATTAATTATTTTGATTAATGTTGTTAATAACTTAACTTATTAATAACTTTTTAAATTAATTTTCAAAAAGTTACAGCTTCGGATGAAGCGCTGGTGGTTTACGTTTGCTATTAGCCAATTGATTAAGAAAATATTTTATGATTATTATTTATTGATTTTAATTATGCAATTAATCAGGACCGTTTGCCCTTCACGTGACTCGTGGTGGTCCCTCTCGGCTCTCCCCCCGTTGGTATTTTTGTGCACATAAGATTGTTCACGGTTCTGTTTAAATATTATTTAAATATGTATAACCTTTCCCCTTCAGTGTTTTACTCAGTGGTATTTTACAACACGCTGTTTTTCTTCCTATTTAAAAGGCTTTTCTCAATTTCCTCTCCAACTCATTCCACCTCAAAAAAAAGAAATTCAATATCTTATACGTCTCCCTCACTACATGGTCTAAATTCACATTCATTCCATCCCTCCTCCATCATTCTGAACCTGATTGCTAACTTGAAAATCACAACAAACCCAATTTGTTTTCAATGTTCGTCTTTCATTAATCATCCACTTTCTAAACTCCCCTCTTGCCCCTCCCATCCAAATCCCTCCCCTTGCACCTACACTCCTAAACTCCCCCCTTGCCCCGCCACTCTTAAACTCCCCCCCTACCCCTCCACTCCTGAACTCCCCCCTTGCCCTTCCACTCCTGAACTCCCCCCTTGCCCTTCCCCTCCTAAACTCCCCCCTCACTCCTCCCCTTCAAAACTCCCCCCCAACCCCTCCCATTCAAATCTCCCCCCATACCATTCCTCTCCAATTCTCCCTCCTCCCCCTCCTCCTCAAAGCTGCCTCCTCCCCACTTCGTCTCCCTTCTATCTCATACCTCCACCCCCCCCCCAACCTTCTTCTTTCCTCTGCCCCCCCTCAAACAACCCCTCTCTGTGCCTCATCCCTTCACCTGCAAACCTTTCATCCTCCTCATCCTTCCCTTTCTTGGAACTCTTCTGCAATCGCTGACACACTAACAACTGCTCTCCCTACCTCCCCCTCTCATCCTTCATCTTACCCTACTCCTCCCCTCCCCTGTCCTGTACCCGATGCTCCCCCTCTCTCTTCATTAACGGTATGGACCTCAAACATCCGGGGCCTTCGCTCAAACCTGACTGATCTCTCCATACAGGTTGCTTCTGACAATCCAGACTTGATCTGCTTAACAGAGACTTTCCTCCTTCAAGATGTCTCTGATTCCTTAATATCTCTTCCTGGTTACTCCCTCCTCCGGTATGATAGACCTGAGCCTCGGCCTGGTGGTGGGGTGGCTATCTTTATCAAAAACTCTCTTCCTCACTCTCCTTGCACTGCCCTCTCTCCTCCTCACCCCCAGGAGTACCTCTGGCTACGGCTTCCTCTCCGCTCCCACCTTTTGTTCATATGTGTTCTGTACCGTCCCCCAAACAGTGATGACTCCATCTACATTTCACTGTCTGACAACATGGACCAACTTCTGTCCACTCATCCCAACTCTCTCTTCCTCATATGTGGTGACTTCAATTGTCATCATGCCACCTGGTTGGGTGTGGGTTCCTCTCTCACCAGTCATGGCACCTCAGCAAAGGACTTCTGTGACTCACTGGGATTGACACAATCTGTCAATTTCCCGACCCGGATCTCAGCCAATGGAGTATCTTCTCTTCTAGACTTGGTTATGACTAACTTCCCTGCTAATGTCTGCTGCTCTTCTTCTGCTCCAATCGGTTCTTCTGATCATGTGCTTGTCAAAGTGGACATCTCTCTGGCCATTCTCAGAGAGCCTCCTCAGCGTCGACGAGTCTGGCATTTCACTCAGGCCGACTGGGACGGTCTTCAAGCAGCCATCAATCGTCTGGATTGGTCTCCCATCTCCACTGCCTCTGACATCAATTCTTCCTGGGAATTCTTCCAAAGCAAACTGATCTCTCTCATGCACAGATTTATCCCATCTCGCCTTCAGTTGTCTTACCCTTCCTCCCGTCCATGGTACACTGAATCTTGTGGTGAGGCAGTTGCCCTGAAACAACTTGCCTTTGCCTCTTGGAAGGCTAATCCAACTGAAGGAAATCTCAGTTCCTTCCACCAAGCTCGGAACAAGTGTGTGTCTACCCTCAGGAGTGCCAGGAAGCACTATCTCTCCTCACTCAAGAATGAACTCTCAAACCTGTCTCCTTCCTCCAAATCCTGGTGGCGTCTGGTCAAATCCGTTTCTGGTGTTTGTTCCCCCTCCATCCCCTCCCTTACCTCAAATGGCCACACAGTTGACATCGCACGTGACAAAGCCGAATGCCTCAACTCTGTGTTTGCCTCAAAATCCTTAGTCCCAAACCCATCTCTCTCTGTTCCCACCTTTCCCAGTCGAACCAAACTGCTCCTGGACTCTGTGACCTTCTCTCCTGACAAGGTGGAGGAGTTTTTGTCAAACCTCGACTCTGATTCTGCAACTGGACCAGATGGCATCAGCCCACGGGTCCTAAAATCCTGCTCTGCCGCTCTATCTCACCCTCTCTCTGTTCTTTTCACCCTATCCTTTGCTCAAGGTCATCTGCCAGCATCCTGGAAATCAGCAAACATTACCGCTTTACACAAAAAAGGTGCAAAAACAGATCCTTGCAACTACAGACCAATCAGCCTGCTCCCAATTATCAGCAAAGTCATGGAATCCATCATTGCTTCGGATATTAAATCTTTCCTCTTCTCCAATGGCTTGATCTCTGATCATCAATTTGGTTTCAGACCAGGTCACTCTACTCTGGACATGCTGCTTCTGCTGTCTCAACAATGGATGGAGGTCCTCAATGCCAAACAGGAAATCAGAGCTGTCTCCCTTGACATATCACGTGCCTTCGATACGGTCTGGCACCCAGCTCTGCTCACCAAACTCTCCTCCTATGGTATCCATGGAAATCTCCATGCATGGCTTGCGGACTTCCTCTCTGGTCGTAGTCAACGTGTGGCCCTGAATGGATTTCTCTCATCTCCCCTTCCCGTTCAGGCTGGAGTTCCCCAAGGCAGTGTGCTGGGCCCTGTGCTTTTTCTGGTCTTTATCAATGATCTCTCCGACTCTCTGGAAAATCCTCTGTATCTCTTTGCTGATGACTCCACTTTCTGCCGCTCCATTCCTCTTCCCTCAGATCGGCAGTCTGCAGCCTCCTCACTCTCTGAAGACCTGGACAAAATCACAGACTGGTCAAACATGTGGAACATGTCTTTCAATCCTGACAAATCTCACACTCTTACTATGTCTCTCCGAAAAGATCGACTGGACAACCCTCACATCTACTTTCTCAACAATCCTCTCCAAGAAGTTCTGTCGCTCAAGCTTTTGGGTCTCACCATCTGCCATGATCTTTCTTGGGAAAACCACATTTCCAAGCTGGCCTCCAAAGCCAGTCGCCGACTGGGCATCCTCCGTCGTGCGAAGTCCTTCCTAGGCACACCTGAGCTCCTCACCACATACAAGGCTTTCATCTGCAGCTCAATGGAATACTGTTCTCCCCTATGGGCTGGTGCTCCTGCCTCACACCTGGCTCGGCTTCACGCTGTTGAATCCAAAGCTTTCAGAATCATTGGAATCTCCCGCGATGAAGCTATCTCTGAGCGCCTTTCACTCACTCACCGCAGGCAGGTAGGTGGTCTTTCTGTCTTCTACCGACTCCTCTCCGGCCTTGCTCCCCCAGCTCTCTCTGTGCTCTGTCCCCCAAATATTCCTACAGGTCGCACAAGATCTGCCAGCCACCCTCTGATGGTTAAACTGCGGAAATCTCGGCTCCCTGCTCACCTTCACTCTTTCATTCCTCTTTTCTCCCGCCTCTGGAACAAACTCCCACACTCACTTCAATCACACTCCTCCCTCCAGGTCTTCAAAACATCTGTTCACCACCATCTCTTATCTTCCCCCATCCAAAACCTTGATCTTTTCTACCCCCACTAATTCACCCCAGATCCACCTTGTTTGAAATTCCAACTTCTTTCCTGGAAGTCTTGGCAGTGTCCATATGTTTTATACCTCTCCCTCCCCCCCCCCTTCCCATGCCTCCCCCCCAAAGCCCTCTCCCTCCCACAGTTCTCTCGATGTCTCCATGTCTCTCGGTCCCTGCTCTCAAATGTTGTGTTTGTGTCCTTCCCCCTCTCTCCCCATCTTGTCTACCGCTCCCAATGTTATTTGTTTTGTGTGTCTGTTTGTCTTTCTGTGTGATTAATGTTCGCTCTTTCACGAGCCTCGATCTTGTATACAAAAAAAAAAAAAAAAAAATCAATTATTGTACACCTCTCCCTCCCAATACAGTCTCTATGAGCTGCATGGTGGCGGGATATATTGTTTATTTGGCATGGGAGCAGTGTACTTTGAATGTAATTGTACTTGGTTTCTAATTTGTTTAATTGAGATGCACAAAAGAGCAATCAGAGTCATCAACATTCACTCTCTTGACCTGCCTGGGCAAGGGAATGGACACACATATATCATACTTTCCTCTCGTGCTTACATTGCATATGCCATACCTCTCCTGACATGATGCACCCCATCACCCTCCTTTTCTCCTGTTCCTCCCCTTCCTCCCTCCCCATCACTTTGAGACTAACGTGAGCCCGCTGGTTCACGTAGGTGAGAGAAAGGCTGAACCCACACCTCAAACTCCCCTCTCTCTCTCTCTCTCCCTCCCTCTGTCTCTGTCTCTGTCTCTGTCTCTCTCTGTCTCTGTCTCTCTCTCTGTCTCTCTCTGTCTCTCTCTCTCTCGCCCCCTGCTGGCTGTTGTGATTTTGGTGTGGCGTCATGGGAACAATAAAGCAGCCGTTACAGTGTCTGTCTGGTGATTGTACAATGTCACTTCTGTGGCGATCGGTACATATGTTTTCCCACTGATTAACGTTTCAATGGAGTGATTACCTTTTCAGAAGGCTTGTGAATGACTAACTTTTCAGAATGAAAGGATTAAAAATAGCCATATCCTGCACCACTTCCCGCTGTCACCTTTTGTACAGAAACTTGGACTCAAAATTGTTTTGGCAAGTGTTACATCTAAATTAACTTCATTATTTTGTTACTCTCTTTATTAGGTAAGCAATATTATAATGTCACTTGCAACTGAAACCATCGTTATACCAACCATACGGCTTTGCTTTTACACCGAAAAATTACGGTTGGGAAACGAAGTGTAATTTTCCCATAATAAATAATGGAAAATGAGCTCCCGCATAAGGAAGGTTCGCATAACGATGGGCTATAAAGGTGCGTAACCCCTTAGTTAAGTGGGGATACCTGTATCAACTTTCCAAACCTGCCCGATTGTCTGTTTCCACCATTGGTTAAACAAAGCGTGTAATAAATAGATGGGAGGTTTTACTCAATTGTTTCGCTGCACTAGTTCAGTTGACGTACCACCTGAGGTTTTGCTCGGCCATACGTAATCTCGGCCATAATAAATAGATCAAGGTGGGAAGTTGAGAGCAAGGTTCCCATCTGGGATAACTAAATCACCGAGAAGGTAATGCAAGATCTGGGTGCAGGGACACTGCCAGATATAGTTACCTTGGGCAGTGTCCATGGTTGCTTAGCAACCTGTGGAATTGCGGAGTTATCCGTGGCTTGTCGGCTTCAGGGTAGAAGGTTGGGAAGCATGTCCGAGTCACCCCTTCGTGAGTACCGTGCTCCCCCGGACCCATAACAATACATACATAATGATAACAATATACATAATTAAAATACATACATGATGATAATACATAATGATAATTCATAATGATAATAATACATAAATTGTGATAATGCATACATACATAATGATAATAATACATAAATGATAATAATACATAAATGATGATAATGCATACATACAAAATGATAATGATAATACATACATCATGGTATATGCCGTCATGTGCTGTGCTTGTACTAAGTTTGAACAAAATCGGCCCATGCATATTCAATAAATGGTTGGGGACACGTTTTAGTAACAAAATGGCCACCAGTCGGCCACCTTGGATCTGATCTCGAAAATAAATGATGTGCATATCATTATTTATCTGTGTGCGAGGTTTGAACAACATCCGTAAATGCATTTCCGAGAAATGGCTGAGGATATGTTCAACATTGGGTTTTTTACAACTAAAATGGCCGCCAGTTTTTTATTCGGCCATCTTTGATCACATTGCAAAATAAAGTGAGGTGTACGTGTATGCCATCATGTACTCTGATCATGTGTGAAGGTTGGGGACATGTTTAAGTAACAAAATGACCACCAGTCGGCCATCTTGGATCTGATTTCGAAAAGAAATGACTTGCATATGTAAGCCATCATTCATTATCTGTCTGCCAAGTTTGAACAACATCGGTAAATGCATGTCCAAGAAATAATTGAGGAAGTGTTCAATATCGGGTTTTTTACAACTAAAATGGCCGCCAGTCGGCCATCTTTGATCACACCGTGAAACAAAATGATGTGCATATGTATGCCATCATGTGTTGTCGGTGTGCCAAGTATAAACAAAATCGGTCCATACATCTCCGAGATATGGTTGCGGACAGGCGCACGGACAAAACCCAATCCATAAGCCAATTTTGGACTATGTCTGGGGCTAATAATAATACATACATAATGATAATACATACATCTAATATATAAAGCTCATTCTAACGACTCACTCACTGATATGCTCGGTACCTTCCAGGTGACGTAGAAAGCTGAAAGACAGATATCGAAGCTGACAGACCAGGAAAAATCACAGAACCTTTGGAAAGTGTCCGTAAATGAAAATTTACGTACAAACCATAAACGCGTCCGTAAAAACCACAAAAAACCTCAATCAATATCTAGCATTTGAAAATTGTAATTTCTATAACCGTAAACTATGAAATAAAAACTTCAATGAACATTTACGTACAATACCGTAAACGCGTCCATAAAAAAGACCAAAAAGAACCTCAATCGATATCTAGCAGGCAGTTGCTTGCCTATAATCATAAAGCTTCTATTTATTATGTACCTACGTATGAAGCACGGTTCTTTATTGCTTACAATGTGTAAGCATACACCACAAGTACATACATAATGATAATACATACATAAATAATGATAATAATACATACATACATACATAATGATAATACATAAATAATGATAATAAGAATACATTAATAACAAGAAAGGGCAATCAGAGATTGCAGACCCTTGCCAGGATGTGTTTTTAGTGGTTTTAAAAGCTTTTGTGTTCAAACAAATATGGTGGCCGAACCACGTGATCGATGACGTCATTTTTTTTTTCTCCACCAATTTATCCCGAGATGACGCTCAAGAAATTTCATCTTGATAGGATGAGGTTTTGTACTTGTCGAATTATGACGTCATAATAGAGGCACCTATGACATCATCATTAACATATTTTATTCCACATGGAGAGTTCTTTACAATGAGCTATGTCTCAATTTTTGCTATGCAGCGCTTTCAGAGATATAGAGGTGCAAAGGTTTTCGGTTTTTCCAAGATGGCGCCCATGCCACGTGACCTATGACGTCATAATTATCATATAAAAATTCTACAGGTGGAGTTGCACCTATGGTGAAAATTTCCTGTCAATCGGTCCAACGGTTGCAGAGAAAATCATATTTATTCTGTGCGGACGAACAAATAGACAGGCAAACGGACTCAAATGCAATACCCTCTCCTCAGGCGAGGGTAATACTACATACATACATAATGATAATGCATGTGTCTAGAGCCCTATGGTGCAGACGTTTATGATATTGATCATGTAACTCAGACCAAGATGGGGCTATATCATATGGGTGGTGTGGGTCCAATTGCTCCCCCTTTCCGAGCAAGGGGCATTTTGAACCACCTTATTCTATCCAAGGATATGTCAAACTGGACACAGCAGGTGTGCACATGTAGTGCAATATCTGTCAGGAGCTTGTGTGAAGGAATATGCATCTGTACTATACCGAGGGTAAAGCTTTTTCGTCGTGGAAATCACACTAATAATCGTGAATAAAAACACAAATTCATGCTTGTAGGAAGTGCAAATTAATGTGAGTTTAGAAAACCAGTGAGATTGTGAGCTTGAAAGGAGGGGTGATATCGAGGAGGGCCACGAGACATGGGACTCGGGAGGGGCGGGGGGATGAATGTGGGATGGGGGAGGGATTAAGACGTTTAGCAGTTTGATCTCGCTGGACTGCTGTTGAAAAACTATCGACCATAAACAGGCCACATTCACACGTTCACGTCACACAAGCCAAACCTTGTCCTAGGGCTGAAAGCATCTGTGCGAAATGCCTTGCGGAAACGTTGTCGTACTACTCTCATGCGCACGGGAAGGGGCACGAGAACTGCAGAGCAGGATCCATCCATATTGTGAAAACGAACCTTCCGATCCGGCCCTACCGTGCAGTAATCCCAATCTCAGTTGTAACATCGATTGTGGACGAGAAATTACATCTCAACAGTAAAGAGTCAGCGCAACGGCGAACACAGTGGAAATTAACAATCTTTGTTCGAGATGACCAAAGCGAAATGCCTTCCAATCCTCCAGCTCGTTTAAATTTTATATTTTGCAGTGTTGGCCTTTGCTTGCAAATTTTCATGCCACGAACGTGCCCAATGAAATAAAACGTTGCGTTCTTTATATCGTGGGTCATTGCGCAAAAATGGGTCGTTGCACAATTAATTGGTCATTGCGCAATAATTGGTCATTGCGCTATGATTGGTCATTGCACAGTAATTGGTCATTGCACAGTAATTGGTCATTGCGCAATTATGGGTCATTGCACAACAATTTGTCATTGCGCAATAATTGGTCATTGCGCAATAATGGGTCATTTCGCAATGATTGGTCATTGTGCAATGATTGGTCATTGCACAATGATTGGTCATTGTGCAATAATTGGTCATTGCACAATAATTGGTCATTGCGTAATAATGAGTCTTTGCACAGTAATTGGTCATTGCACAGTAATTGGTCATTGCACAAGAATTGGTCATTGCGCAATAATGGGTCATTGCACAGTAATTGGTCATTGCACAGTAATTTGTCATTGCGCAGTAATTGGTCATTGCACAATAATGGGTCATTGCACAGTGATTGGTCATTGCACAGTGATTGGTCATTGCACAGTGATTGGTCATTGTACAATAATTGGTCATTGCACAATAATTGGTCATTGCGTAATAATGAGTCTTTGCACAGTAATTGGTCATTGCACAGTAATTGGTCATTGCACAGTAATTGGTCATTGCGTAATAATGGGTCTTTGCACAGTAATTGGTCATTGCACAGTAATTGGTCATTGCGCAATAATGGGTCATTGCACAGATTGGTCATTGCGTAATAATGGGTCATTGCACAGTAATTGGTCATTGCGTAATAATGGGTCATTGCACAGTAATTGGTCATTGCACAATAATTGGCCATTGCACAATAATTGGTCATTGCGTAATAATGGGTCATTGCGCAATAATTGGTCCTTGCGCAATAATGGTGATTTATGCACATCCGTACATGGTCACCATTCCTGCCACCTGCAGGGTGAACGATGCTTACTTTATACGCGCAATTGTCCCACGATTACTCTCTTCACAATTCCCGGATGTATGAATAGCCTCACCCTGGAGGGAAAGTGCTCTTTTTCACTCATGAAGGTTCAAAGAATGAGAATTATTATTTCCAAAAGTGTGCATCTAAATTTAACGCATACCGACACCTCCGCACCAGCACGCCGCGTGCATTGATGCAACCGCACCTGCAGTGTATAATAATAAGCATCTTTTGGAAGGAGGAAAAAATATTTTATTCACAACTCCAATAGAATGATAATGGGTAAACAGGTATAGTTAGCACACCTTTATTACCAAGTGATAATTTCCTGCTAAAATGTACGTAAGTGCGCTAACGCTTTGACTGACGTTTACACCGCCTTCTGTACATGTTTCAGAAGAAGCAGAGACACTGGGAGCTCCACACCTGCTGCATACACACACACACACACACACACACACACACACACACAAACACACACACACACACACTCCGGCACACACACACCTCCTACAACTGCTAATTTAACATCCACGAGCCACAATTATACGCACGTTCTTGTGGGGTCGACCGAGAAACGTATTTGGCCCAAGTCTTTCACGAATCCGCTGGCCAGGCCTGATGTTCAAATGAAGGTGGCAGAAATGTGTAATTTGTTCAAGGTGCCGGTGATAACTTGCCTACTCTTCGAAAAAGACAACGTGGGATATTTAGCATCCAAAAACTAATGCTGGTCGATGGGACACAGCTCATTTAATAGAGAACCGAGAGAGGGACTGCACACCAATTGATGCCTTGCGATGCCTGCGAAATACACAGATGGCAGCTTATAGCTGGGCTGAGATTCGAACCCAGGCTAGACGTCAAGAGGCGAGTGCACATACTTCTGGGTTATCCTTCCAACCCACATTCACCTCTAATTGAATCTGGACCCAGCTATAAACTGCCATCCCGGTGTTTCGCAGGCAGGAACGAGGAGGCATCGATATGTGTGCCACCCATTGGATGGATGTTAAACTGGGCGACCCGTCTGTTGCCATTAGTTGTGGATGTTCAATATACTACGATGTCCTTCACAAAGCGTAAGCAAGCTATTTCCGGCACCCTGAACAAATTACAAATTCCTGCTCTAACCTACAGGGGACACTGCATCAATGAAACAGCGGCATTCCCCAGCAATGATGCGAAGCAGCAGACACGAGCGGCACACACAATGACATGAAATTATTCCTGCCAGCCAAAGACACACACATGCACATACAGACATATATATATGTGCATGTGTGTATATATATGTATGTATATATATGTATATATATATACCTACATTGTGATATATACCTCCACACCCCTTCTGACCTCACTGACTACTACAACCACACTCTCTCCTCCTGCCTTGACCAACTTGCGCCTATAAAAACCAAAACAGTTTCTTTCACCCATTCTGCTCCCTGGTTTACCCCTGAACTCCGCCTGATGAAAACTCGTGCTCGCCAACTTGAAAGACTCCGCAATAAAACAGGTCTCACAGTTCACTCCCAGGCCTACAAGGACCACATACAACACTATAAAGATGCCCTCTCCCGCGCCCGCTCCGCCTACTACTCTCAAATTATCCACTCTGGCTCCGGAAACCCAAAAGCACTCTTCTCTACAATAAACAAACTCCTCAGCCCCCTGAACACCACCACCCAGTCATTCACAATAGACAACTGCGTCTCCTTCCTTTCATTCTTCCAACGCAAAATTGAAAACATCGACAACAGCTTGACCACCGCCGCACCCGCTCCCCCTCAAACCACCTGCCCCCCCTTATCCTGCCATCCCCTGTCTCAATTCTCCCCAGTCTCCCCTACTGACCTCTCTGAACTCCTCATCGGAATGAAAACTGCCACCTGCACTCTTGACCCCATCCCCTCCAGCTTTGTCAAGGCCTCCCTTCCTGCTCTCTCTCCACTTATCATTGCAACAATAAACTCCTCCCTGTCTACAGGCATCGTCCCACCATCCCTCAAAATTGCTGCTGTTACCCCCATTCTGAAAAAACCTGGACTAAACCCTGACACCCTAAATAACTTCAGACCCATCTCCAACCTACCCTTTCTGTCAAAGGTTTTGGAACGCGCTGTAGCCACTCAACTCAAACATCACCTCTCTGCCAATAACCTGTATGAAACATTCCAATCCGGATTCCGCTCCAACCACAGTACTGAAACTGCTCTCCTCAAAATCACCAACGACCTTCTCCTCTCCTCTGACGCTGGCAACCTCAACATTCTCATCCTCCTCGACCTCAGCGCCGCCTTTGACACCATCGATCACACCATCCTCCTCACCCGACTTGAAACCACCTTTATCATTACCGGCACTGCCCTCTCTTGGATTAAATCATACCTCTCTGACAGACGTCAGTTCATCTCCATCAATAACTGCAAATCCCCCACTGCTCCCCTCCCCCAAGGTGTCCCCCAAGATTCAGTTCTTGGCCCCCTCCTCTTCATCCTTTACCTGTCCCCCCTCGGTCACTTAATCCGCCGTCATGGTCTCCAATTCCACTGCTTCGCTGATGACATCCAGCTTTTCATCTCCACCAAGTCCATCTCCACCGCCACCCACTCTATCCTGACAAACTGCATCACTGAAATAAAATCCTGGCTTCAAATCAACTTCCTCAAACTTAACTGTGATAAATCTGAAATAATCATCATTGGCCCAAAAACGCTCACCAAGTCCACCCATAACTTTGCCCTCAACATCGACGGTTTCCCAGTATCCACCTCCCCTCACATCCGGAATCTTGGCATCATCTTTGACCAAACCCTCTCCTTCGACAAATACACTAAACAGATCACAAAGACAGCCTTCTTTCACCTGAAAAACATCGCCCGTCTCCGTCCATCCCTCTCCTCCGTGGCTGCAGAAACCCTCATCCACGCCTTCATCACTTCCCGTCTGGACTACTGAAATAGCCTCCTTTATGGTTCACCCTCAACAATCACCAATAAACTCCAATACATTCAGAACTCCGCTGCCCGTCTACTCACCCATTCCCGGACCCGTGACCACATCACCCCCGTCCTTTACAAGCTTCACTGGCTCCCCATCTCCCAGAGAATCCAGTACAAAATCCTCCTCTTGACCTACAAAGCCCTCCATAACTTGGCCCCATCCTACCTGGCTGACCTCCTCTCCAGACACACTCCCACCCGCAACCTCCGCTCTGCTGGTACCAACCTCCTGACCCCCCCCCCCATCCGGACCAAATTTAGATCCTGGGGGGACAGGGCCTTCTCCATCGCTGCTCCCACCCTCTGGAACTCGCTACCTCACACCATCAGAGACTCCTCCTCACTCACCACATTCAAAACATCACTCAAGACCCACCTGTTCAACACTGCATTCAACATTTAACCCACAGCATCTAACCCCTGACTATCTCCTCTCCTTCTCCCTCCTTTGTGCTTTGAATATTTCCCTATTGATTCTTCTTTTTTTGCAATTGTTTTTATGTTTTGCTATGCATTATGTTTTGCACTCTGTCAAAGCGTCTTTGGGCTTCCTGAAAAGCGCTATATAAAATAAATGCATTATTATTATTATTATTATTATTATATATATATATATGTATATATATATATATATATATAATTATATATATATATATATATATATATATATATATATATATATATATATATACATACATACATACATACATATATATTGACCTTGAAAATCAAATGGTACGTTTTGGACTTTGGCTTTGCTGCAGACAGATTTTGATGTGTTAGTGGCAGAATTACAAAAAATCATATGTGATTAATAATGTAAAAGACAAGTACACATACATTCAAAGTACACCGCCCCAATGCCAAATAATTAAATGTCCTACAGCGCGGCATTGCCGGGGCGCCTCCGGCGCCCGGCAATACTGCAGTGCAGCTCATAGAGAGGTGTACGCTAATTGATTGATTAATTGTATAATTAAAATCAATAAAAGATTATCACAAAATATTTTCTTAATCAATTGGCTAATAGCATAACTAAACCACTAGTGCTTCATCCGAAGATGTATCTTTTAGAAATTTAATTAAATAAATCATTAATAAAAAATTAAATAATTAATTGATTAATCAAGAAATAATTAATCAATTAATCAATAAATAATTAATCGATTAAATGATTAATCAATAAATCAAAAATATCCTTGATAGCCACATCACTTGGTCACTGTCATGTCCAAATATTAGCTTCCCAGCTCAAAAGGTGCCTGAGATATTGGCCAAATGAGAAAGAAAATAAATAAATGATTAATAATGAAAATAAATAAATAGTAATAATTAAAAAATTAAATTATTAATCAATTCGGTCACAGAACACATAAACCACCACCATTTCATCAGAATCTGTAACTGAAAATTATATATATATTTTTTAGTAATTAATCGAATAATTAAATAATTAATCGATTAATTGATTAATTGATTAATCAATAAATCAAAAATATCCTTGATAGCCACATCACTTGGTCACTCATGTCCAAATATTAGCTTCCGAGCTCAAGGTCGGAAGCCCAAATCGGAAGGTCGGAAGTTCTGTCACTCAAGCTTTTGGGTCTCACTATCTGCCATGATCTTTCTTGGGAAAACCACATTTCCAAGCTGGCCTCCAAAGCCAGTCGCCGACTGGGCATCCTCCGTCGTGCGAAGTCCTTCCTCGGCACACCTGAGCTCCTCACCACTTACAAGGCTTTCATCCGCAGCTCAGACGAGCCCAAATAAATAAAATCTTGGTTTCAGACCAGGTCACTCTACTCTGGACATGCTGCTTCTGCTGTCTCAACAATGGATGGAGGTCCTCAATGCCAAACAGGAAATCAGAGCTGTCTCCCTTGACATATCAAGGGCCTTTGATACGGTCTGGCACCCAGCTCTGCTCACCAAACTCTCCTCCTATGGTATCCATGGAAATCTCCATGCATGGCTTGCGGACTTCCTCTCTGGTCGTAGTCAACGTGTGGCCCTGAATGGATTTCTCTCATCTCCCCTTCCTGTTCAGGCTGGAGTTCCCCAAGGAAGTGTGCTGGGCCCTGTGCTTTTTCTGGTCTTTATCAATGATCTCTCTGACTCTCTGGAAAATCCTCTCTATCTCTTTGCTGATGACTCCACTCTCTGCCGCTCCATTCCTCTTCCCTCAGATCGGCAGTCTGCAGCCTCCTCACTCTCTGAAGACCTGGACAAAATCACAGACTGGTCAAACAAGTGGAACATGTCTTTCAATCCTGCCAAATCTCACTCTCTTACTATGTCTCTCCGAAAAGATCGACTGGACAACCCTCCCATCTACTTTCTCAACAATCCTCTCCAAGAAGTTCTGTCACTCAAGCTTTTGGGTCTCACTATCTGCCATGATCTTTCTTGGGAAAACCACATTTCCAAGCTGGCCTCCAAAGCCAGTCGCCGACTGGGCATCCTCCGTCGTGCGAAGTCCTTCCTCGGCACACCTGAGCTCCTCACCACTTACAAGGCTTTCATCCGCAGCTCAATGGAATACTGTTCTCCCCTATGGGCTGGTGCTCCTGCCTCACACCTGGCTCGGCTTCACGCTGTTGAATCCAAAGCTTTCAAAATCATTGGAATCTCCCGCGAAGAAGCTATCTCTGAGGGCCTTTCACTCACTCACCGCAGGCAGGTAGGTGGTCTTTCTGTCTTCTACCGACTCCTCTCCGGCCTTGCTCCCCCAGCTCTCTCTGTGCTCTGTCCCCCAAATATTCCTACAGGTCGCACAAGATCTGCCAGCAACCCTCTGATGGTTAAACTGCCGAAATCTCGGCTCTCTGCTCACCTTCACTCTTTCATTCCTCTTTTCTCCCGCCTGTGGAACAAACTCCCACACTCCCTTCAATCCCTCTCCTCCCTCCAGGTCTTTAAAACAGCTGTTCACCACCATCTCTTATCTTCCCCCATCCATAACCTTGATCTTTTCTACCCCCACTAATTCACCCCAGATCCACCTTGTTTGAAATTCCAACTTATTTCCTGGAAATCCTGGCAGTGTCCATATGTTTATACCTCTCCCACCCCCCCCCCCTTCACATGCCTCCCCCCCTTCACATGCCTCCCCCCCTTCACATGCCTCCCCCCCAAAGCCCTCTCCCTCCCACAGATCTCTCGATGTCTCCATGTCTCTCGGTCCCTGCTCTCAAATGTTGTGTTTGTGTCCTTCCCCCTCTCTCCCCATCTTGTCTACCGCTCCCGATGTTATTTGTTTTATGTGTCTGTTTGTCTTTCTGTGTGATTAATGTTCGCTCTTTCACGAGCCTCGATCTTGTATACAAAAAAGAAAAAAAAAAAAAAGAAAAAAAAAAAGGTGCCTGAGATATTGGCCAAATGAGAAAGAAAATAAATAAATGATTAATAATGAAAATAAATAAATAATAATCATAAAAAAATTAAATTATTAATCAATTCGGCCAGAGAACACATAAACCACCACCATTTCATCAGAATCTGTAACTAAAAAAAAAAAAATTTAGTCATTAATCGAATAATTAAATAATTAATAGATTAATTGATTAATTGATTAATTAATAAATCAAAAATAGCCTTTGCAGCCAAATCACCTGGGCATTGGCATGTCCAAATATCAGCTTCCGAACTCAAAAGGTGCCTGAGTTAATGGTCAGAAGAGAAAGGAAATTTGATTAATTAAATAAGTACTTAATTAATCGCTAATAATTAAATAACTCCTCAATTAATTGATTATTCAAAAAACAAAAAATATAGTTTTTGCCAAAGGACTTGCTCACTACTGTGCCGAAATTTCAGATTCCTAGCTCAAAGGATGGCTGAGATATCGTCCGGACAAACAAACAAGAAAACAAGAAAACAAACAAAGTGAAAACTGAGTACTCCCTTTCAGCGTGCGTCACTGCCGAGCCCCCTTCGGTGCCCAGCAATGACGATTTGCAATGCTTGGAGATGGCATAGGAAAGGTGCGGTGTACAATATCACAGCTGCTGGTAAAATTCCAGCGAATACATTATGAACCCAAGTGAATGTCCTTTGAATGTTCACCACCATCTCTTATCTTCCCCCATCCAAAACCTTGATATTTTCTACCCCCACTAATTCACCCCAGATCCACCTTGTTTGAAATTCCAACTTTTTTCCTGGAAGTCCTGACAGTGTCGATATATTTTATACCTCTCCTACCCCCCTTCCCATGCCTCCTCCCCCAAAGCCCTCTCCCTCCCACAGATCTCTCGATGTCTCCATATCTCTCGGTCCCTGCTCTCAAATGTTGTGTTTGTGTCCTTCCCCCTCTCTCCCCATCTTGTCTACCGCTCCCGATGTTATTTGTTTTATGTGTCGGTTTGTCTTTCTGTGTGATTAGTGTTCGCTCTTTCACGAGCCTCGATCTTGTATACAAAAAAAAAACAAAAAAATGTAGTGACAGAGATGTAGTCAACATCTATCTATAATTCCAGTAATCTCTGTCTGTCTGTCTGTACGTCTGTACGTTTGTCTGTGACCGCTGTTTCTCGACAACCACGGGTCCGATATACTTTTAACTTGCCAGGTATATTGCTGGGGACCCGAGGATGTGCCTTTTCAAGGTTTCATATTAATCGGACAATTACTTACCGAGCTATGTCCAAAAAACGATTCAACCAATCAGAGAGCAGCGAACGATCGCGTGTGCCGAACGTGGCGGGCACACTCTGCCTCGGATGGCACATTTGAGAGCGTATTCATTTATTTCACGTTTGCAAACTATGTTGGCGTTAAACTATGTTTTACAACTAATAAAAACGAATTTGCGATTCATTCGCTTTCCTGCGCGTTTGTGCACGCGATGGCGATTTCTTTACCAAACTCCGGAAGCCGTTCGCTTTGGACCAAACCATTTCATGTAAATAGAGGGGGGGGATTGTCACCACTCGCAAGCCGTTCGCTTTGGACCAAACCATTTCATGTAAATAGAGGGGGGGGATATAATTTTAGATATATATATATAGTACGGGCATGCCCTAGTAAGTACTAAATAACACAAATCCAACATTGGAAAAGGAAGTTTCGCAAAATAATATGGACATTAAAGTGTAAGATGACATCTCAAATAATGGCGGTCACCTGCAAAAGATTAATATAATCTGCTTTTATTCATGGGTGTAGCATTGAGGTTGTGCTGAAAAGTAATGCCTCCTATTATTTTTCTCCAAAACAGGTAAAGATATTCGAAAGAAACAGAGCAGTTCGTGCATTACTTCTTTCCACCACTGGGTATGAAGTTTCGTGGTTCGGACATTAGATGTTTCAGTGCTGTGTTAGTCAAGATGGCAGAGGGCAGCACGATGTTGTCAGTGCTGTGAAGCATGAATCACTGTAGAGGAGAGTCAGGATAACTGACTGGGAATTGAGATAAATGGAGATGAGAGTTGGGATGACTGACTGCAGATGAGATCACTGGAGATGAGAGTTGTGTGCACCATTACGATCCTGAGAGTAAGAGACGATCAAGGGAGGACCACCACAAAGGATCACCAGCCTCGACTTGGCTATGTCAGATTTTCATCTCTTCCTCAAACTTAAGCAACACCTTCATGGAGAATTTTTGTTTTTAATCGATGTCAAGGCCGCTGTGAAGCGCTGATTAAGTCCGTAGGATGCACAGTTTTATCGTGACGGCATCATGAAACTACTTGAATGTTGTTGGCAGAAATATGTGGACCTCGGTGGTGATTATTGTTACGTGGAAGGGGGGCGGGGGAGGATCCATACCTACATTGGGGTAAGAATAGCATCTGACCATGTAGCTAAGATTATTCTGGTAACCGGGGAAAAGTCAGAGTAAGTCGTCTTGCAAAATTTCACCGAGAAGGCAGTAAGTGTTAACTTTAAGACAGTATAAAGTTTGTTTATTGTGTAAAACTTCCTGTTTTCAAGCGAGGCCAGATGAGGACTTGGGCACAAAGGCACAACTGGAAAGCACATTGTGCTTTATGAGGAACTAGAACAATTCGACTGTGTCGCCAATATGCCTCTGCATAGTCCCACAATGGGTAGATGCCCTCGTTCACTGTCCTAAAAATAAACAAGTTTGATTTAAATCCCTTCAGCTGTTCTCAAGTATCACATTTTCACCAGCCATGACAGGTTTCACATCGATCGGTGAAGCAGTTTCAGAGAAGGGATTTTTATAATAAACATTTTTGGCTAGTATACCACTTCACCTATTATGTCATCATTATCATGCTTTTGTTCCCCATTGGAAGTACTTGACAATGTGTCAAGTTTCAAATATTTTCCATTCAGCGGTTTCTGAGAAATAATTTTTTAATTATTTCCCCTGAATCAAAGATGACTGCTATACCACGTGACCTATGACGTCACAATTATCACAAAACATTCTGCATGGGTGTCACTCCTACCCTGAAAGTTTCGTCTCAATCGGATATATGGTTGCTGAGGAAAACGAGGTTTAGCCCGTATGGACGGACGGACGGACAACCCGAAAACATGATGCCTCCGGCGACTTTGTCACCGGAGGCATAAAAAGCATGAATTGTTTGGCCAGTGGACGGCAGGCCATATTTGCGAGATCGGCTGTTGAGCCTTGGAGTAAGGGGTAAGACCTTTCTTTGGAAACACCCCATGGGGCGGGGCAGCACAGCAAATGGCGTGCCCACATAGAAGCGGACATCCAATGAGCGGGATGCACCACCCAGAAGGATAGTGCCAAAGTTTACGAGGGCTGTAACCACGCCTGAGCAAGGCAGTTCTGTTGTGCAGTAGTTCTCATTCTGGTTTTGTGCTTCAGTTGTGGTTTTGGAGCTGGAGTTGTTGTTTTATGTGGGAGGTAGTCGTAGAGTTGGAGTTGGGATTGGACTTTGGTAGAGGCAGCATACCGCTCCTCATCGCCATCTAGCCCTGTGTTCTACCAGCCCTGTGCTACAGCAGCCTGCATGGATCCACATATGACCATATTATCATATTACAGCCTGCATGGCCATATTACGAGGACCCACAACCAGCTCGTGTCTTGCCTCAAGCCCTTGCTCGTCCCCTATAGTTGTGCGTTGTGCGTCCCCCATTTTTGGTGCCCTAATTGGGTTAGGCTTTCGTGTTTTATTTCCTCTCATCGTACTATAAGTGTGTGCCTCCCTAATCCTGTCCTTTGAGCGCCTGGGTTGTTCTGATTATTTATTTATTAGCGCCTCGTCTCTCCCCTCTCATATACCTTTAAGTAATCTATTTTCAATGTGAAGAAACCGTTTTCCAATTTTCCTGTCTTCCTGCGCGAATAGTGCTAGTTTGGGCTATGTTTCGAAAGAACCTTGGGGAATCCTAGTAACTTTCAACGCAGTCACTATAAACACTGTTTTGGGATCCGCAGAGTCATTTATAAGACTTCTGGCTCAGAGCGACTGTGTTAACGGTGCCTCTGACGTGATGTTATATTGAGAACTAAATGTGCACCATGGTAGAATAAAGATTGATGTTATTAGCTGCCTTTCTTTCATTCAAATATCTTTACCTGTTTTGGCCAAAACAAATTGAAGGCATTACTTTTCAACACACCCTCGTAGGTGCTACAGTATGTAGCTACAGTATGCCAACACATGGTGCTACAGTATGCCAGTTTTTTTTTTTTTTTGTATACAAGATCGAGGCTCGTGTAAGAGCTAACATTAATCACAAAAAAACAAACTGACACATAAAACATATGATAAAGGGAGCGGGAGACAAGATGGGGAGAGAGAGGGAAGCTCACAAGTACAACAGTAGAGAACAGGAACATCGGGAGATCTGTGGGAGGGAGAGGGCTTGGGTTTGGTTTTGTAGGCATGGGAAGGGGGGTGGGAGAGGTATACATCACATGGACACTGCTAGGACTTCCAGGAAAGAAGTCGGTATTTTAAAAAAGTTGATCTGGAGTGAATTAACGGGGGTAGAAGACATCAAGGTTTTGGATGGGGAAGATAAGAGATGGTGGTGAACAGCTGTTTAAAGACCTGGAGGGAAGAGTGTGATTGAAGAGAGTGAGGGAGTTTGTTCCAGAGGCGTGAGAAAAGACGAATGAAAGAGTGAAGGTGAATAGAGAGTCTTGATTTTGGTAGTTTAACCATAAGAGGTTGCTGGCAGATCTTGTGCGGCCTGTAGGAATATTTGGGGGACAGAGCACAGACAGAGCAGGGGGAGCAAGGCCGGAGAGGAGTCGGTAGAAGACAGAAAGACCACTAACCTGCCTGCGGTGAGTGACTGAAAGGCCCTCGGAGTTAGCTTCATCGCGGGAGATTCCAATGATTCTGAAAGCTTTGGTTTCAACAGCCTGAAGACGAGCGAGGTTAGAGGCAGGAGCACCGGCCCAGAGGGGAGAACAGTATTCCATTGAGCTGCGGATGAAATAAGCAGTCATATGTACACACACACACACACACACACACACACACATATATATATATATATATATTTATATATATATATATATATATATATATATATATATATATATATATATATATATATATATATATATATATATATATATATATAGATATATATATATATATATATATATATACAGACTTGGCATTTAATATGGAATATATATTTCTTCTTGACTTGGGTTTCTTTTCTGAACTCAGAATATCAATCTGGTGAGTTTCCTTTACCCTTCGGTGATTTCTTTGTTAAAAGAACCATGTCACTGACTGTCGCAGCAAGAAGTCAATAACAGGATTACATCACAGGTGGCGTGACAAAATGTACGGACAGGTACATTTGACGATTGGCTTCACAATCGGGTATATAAGGGTTGTTGCGTTCTGTATTAGTGGAAAACAACTGCTGCACGTCTACAAAAGTTATTGCCGCTTCCTCTGGAGATAGTCCGTTAACTCGACAATGCTGTTTGTCATGGAGTGGTGGCTTTACGAAATTCCGGCATGAAACAGTGTGCTATTGCTCGGCAGTATGGCATCACTCAAGGTCAGGTGTCAAAGATCCTGAAACGAAATGCTCAGAGGGGTGTCCCTCCTCCAATATCGAGGCCAGGACGTCCCCGCCGAACCACAAGGAGGGATGATCACCAGCTGCACCGGTTAGTCCGCAATGGCCATACCAAGTCAGCTAATCGGCTTAGGGCTGAGTGGCAGCAACTGACAAATGTGCCTGTATCCAGAAGGCTAGTTAAACAACGACTGGTTCAAGCAGGCTATCGTGCCAGGCATCCCCTGAGAAAGCCACCCCAGACCAGACAACACTGCCAGCGCCGATTGCAGTGAGCCAGAGAGCACCGTCAATGGCAGCCAGGACACTGGAATCAAGTGATCTTCAGTGACAAGTCTTGATTTCTGGTCTATCATCAAGATGGCCATGTCCGAGTGTGCAGACAAGTGCATGAAGCCTACAAGGAAGATTGTATAGTGCCAAGAGTCCAAGCTGGAGGTGGTGGGGGTGACCGTTTGGGCTGCTTTTCATGCAGGGGGCAAAACTGACCTGGTTGTTCTGAATGGAAACCTGAACCAGTTCAAGTACAGGGCCTTTCTGGAAGAAACATTGCTTCCATTTGCTCGTGTAGCCTTTCGAGGAAACTTTGTCTTCCAAGATGACAATGCATGGCCTCATCGTGCTCGCATGATCCAACACTTTCTTGCTGACTGTGGTGTAGAGCATATGGAGTGGCCTGCCATGTCCCCGGATATGAATCCGATAGAGAACTTGTGGGCAGAATTAACGTGTCAAATCGACCACTTGGACCAGCAGCCTGCCTCTGTGCGTGAATTGCAGCAGGCTATTGTAACTGCATGGCAAGCGATTCCTGTTCAAACCTTGGCAAATCTCGTGAACAGCATGCCTCAACGTGTACGTGCTCTCCTGAATGCTCGTGGGGGTTACACGACGTACTGAACTGTAATTTTACTGTCCGTAATCCCAGTTGTAATTTAACTTTTGTTTTTGTTAAAAAAATTTTTGGCTAATGTGCAAAATAAAGAAATACTTCTGGAAAACGTACAGAAGTTTAACACAGTACTGTCCGTGAATTGAGTTCAATATCAGTTTACATCACTTTCAAGGATCAATTTATTTGCTTCAAAATGTCAAATGTGGTTTTTGCTTCTTTTAAAGGTCACATTAACAAAATCTAGAATAATTTCAACATAATTCCAATGAACTTTTGGTTCTAAGTCAACTTGAAAAGTAAGTTCACCCCCACAAAAAAAATATTCCATATTAAATGCCAAGTCTGTATGTATATATATATATATATATATATATATATATTGTTACAGACGTGGCTTAGATGTTAGTTTACCGAGCGGTTTTGGTATGACCACGTCTGCACAAGTTACCGATTATACTCGACGTTGACGAAGCCGCGCCACGCTGGCTCAATAAGAAAAAGAAGACACCCGGCTGGATTACAATAACACAATACGACACCAATGTTTCGATTCTCAAGTATATTCGTACGGAAAAGGTTAGATTACAGGGGCTAGAGGTATATTACAGGAAGACAGGCACTTAGACACACTCTTATATTAACCCCGGACAGACGACAGACACACGGGACAACGGCTGACTCACACGGGGGTTTGATGGCTAGGAAAGGCGGGATCGATGGCTCCAGGTCCTCCTGGGCTCGGGGCAGGGTACAGTACGGTCCGGTCCGGTCCAAAGATGCGGAAGGTTGCACAGCGCTCGAGGTGGTAACGTTCTTTCACAGGCGGGTTCTCTTCCTCTCAGCGGTCGTAGGCAACGTTCTTTCTCCAGCTAGGGGCGCCTCTGACTCAGCGCTCGCAGGTGGCTTTCCTTCTCCAAGCTGGGTGCGCATCTCTCGTCACATCCGGCGCGGGGCCGCGTATATCCGGCGGGGAGTGACACGCCCTCGGCTCGTTAGCCCCGCCTCGTGGAATCGGCACGTTGCTTCTCATTGGGTGCGTGCGGGGGGGTTTACCAGGCTCCGCCCTTGACGAGGAGCTGACAAGGAGCCCCTTCGTGGTAACCCCGTGGAGCGCATGGTCTGGAGCTAATCGAGCCGGTGTGAGGACGCATCCTCCCCCGCTCCGCCGCCATCTCTGTTGTTGTTGTAATTGTTGGGGAAGAAGATGGAAGGAGGTATGGGAAAGGTCCTAAACTCACTACTGATGCCATATAATCACATTCTGGTGCAACGAAGAGTCATAATTAATGGAGACGAGGCCTTAACTGACATAGAATAAGAATAACTAGGAAGATGTCCGAAAGTTGTCTACGTGTGGTGCGGTGGACCTGGGCACGACATTTAATGGGGGAATAAGGGGAAGGTCGGCTCTACTGATTGTTATTTACATGCAATGGGACTAGGGAATGGGGGATTGGGGAAAGTTGGGGAGTATTGGAGAAAATAGGGGAATATTTACAAGCGGATATGGAGGCCAAATTCCATATTCGCAACATTGCACCCTTCTCTACCCTCGGGGCGTCCCGACCCGATAAATTTTTACCTACTTTAGTGTGGCACGCAATGTAGTTCCCTCTACTATTAACTCTACCCTGAGTGCGACAGTTTTACAGATATTCACAAATGAGTAAATATGTCCCCCTGCGACGTTGCACCCTTCTCCTCACAGAAACGCACCCACAGGATAACCGAATCCGGAAAGAATTCTCAAACTAAACATACAGCCGGTAGGGAGCATTATTTACAAGATTACGCTGATATCTACACTACGATCCAGGACCTGTTTTTGGAGGAACACATGCAGATGTTATGCATAGAGAGAGAGCGCTTGCCAACATCGATACACCAACCCACGAGTGCTCTGTGGCCGACGGCCTTTAATAACGTGCAGAGCACCCTTCCCGAGCATCAACAGCACCACCCCACCACCAATCGGTGCAGTCACCATTGTTCATTGGAATAAAAATAAATTCGACAACCCCTAACCCTGCAGGTGTCTCTTGCTCTTCTTGTGGTGCACTTGGTGGTGTTAACTATTAGTGGTTCACCTGTATGGCATAGGTGCCACGTTGATCCATAGGTCCATCCCCGGGTGGTGCTTGGCCGCAAACGAACTGCGGTCCATTGTGGGTGGCCACAAACATTGCGGTCCATATGGTGTATCGATCCCGGCAGCAAACAGCGAAAGTGCAGGCCCACAACTGCGCAGCCAGCACCTCTCTCTCCTCTCTCTCTACCCCAAAGCCAGATCCTCGGAGGTGGGAGACAAAAGAAGCAGACAAGTGAGTAAGGTGGTAAGGGCGCAAAAGTGCACGCAATGTAAGGTAATGCACACTGGGGGCACATGGGAACCAGGTGAGACAGGTACGTTCCTATCGTACGCCCCCCCCCCACCAGGTAACCTACATGGCCCCTCCCTTACCCCCTACTGTATCCACACAACACAACACTACCCATAAACATCTACTTTACAAATCAACAAACATCCCTACTGTCTTCCCCGTTCCTCCCATAAACCAAATTCGTCTTCTCTCCCTCCTAACCAATCAAATTTGCCATTTTCAACTCTCATCAAAATTTGCCATTTTCAACTCAACATCAAAATTTGCCATTACCAATTCATCATCAGTCCCTCCTAGGGAGGGAGAGATGGAATCACCCCAATGTCTCATCCACGTCGTGATGCGTCTCACAAATCCTCACAGCAATCTCATTTCCTGCACAAAACAAAGAAAACACAGGTGTGGAGTCATCATCATCACCACAGGCAAGTGGCTGCGTATGGTGCGACAGGTTCATCAATCCTAACTATTTCCTAAATGACTTTAACAACTTTACACTACCCGGGGTCTTCCTCCGGCCAAACCATTGGCCCTCTTACACTATGGGTTCTAAAAACCAATTCCCATTGGCCAAACTGTGGTGCTCTTCAATTTGGGGTCTCACTCCCCCGATTCATCTCCCGGTGCCCTCGCACAATTTCTGGGCTGCGGCGTGTACCTCTCCCAGTGGGTCTACCCACCTGCACACCTCCACCACTACAGTTGCCTCCGAGCTTACCTGCTCCTCACCCTAACCTAACTACCTGGGGAAGGCCCTCTGGCTCTCTCCCCACTCCGTGCCCTCTCTGGCACTGGGCTGCCCGATCCACACCCGGGATCCTCAGGCACCCACTCACAACTACCGGCTCCCAGAGCCCACCTGCGGCCTCACCTGGCCGACATCCTCACAGTGGTGGAGTGCCCAACCAACTACACACACTAACAGGCTACACGCCCAGCCATTTCCACAACACTAATGCACCCATTCACAACACCATTCTGCAACCGCACCACAAATGCCAATATCCAACCACAATTTACCTGCACCCTCTACCTAACACTTACACTACCCGCCCCGGGTACTCGTGAAAGGGGTCCACTCTTCCCCCATCCACACCTTCGCACCATGCACACCACTCCGTACCACTCACTCCAACTCTCTCCACACACCTGTACCTGCACACCTGTGCTCTCACACCTGGTGCCACCTGCACCCTTCTCTCCCCAAGCGCATTCGCGCTGATCCACAACACTCATTACTCACACACTGCTCCACACACCTGTCCAGTTGCACACCTGTGCAATCACACCTGTTCAATTCTCACAAACACGGCATCATCTCAGCAAACTACTCCCTTCTGAAACTTGCGCTTCCCAGTCGTCCCTTTAAACTATTGCGCTCCCTCGTCATTATCATCCATACTAATCTACCTGCGTCCCCACTACAGGTATCAGTCACTAACTAAACTTAACGTCACCTAATGTCATCTTCTCTAGATCCCTACACACAATATCCTAACCCACCCGGGCTAGTTTTCACTGCCATCAACCCCATAAGCTATAGCGCATTTGCCCCACATGGGAAGGATGGTGGATTTGCCATCCCACCACATCGGGGGTCTCTCACTACCAATTTTGCACATCAAATTTCAACAAATCAAAAATTTGCCAATCATCTGCCAATCACTGTACCATTACCAATCATCACTCTGCCAATCCTTTGCCAATCGTCAAATTTTGTTTTTCTCTAATTTTGGGTCCAAAACACTAACCTCATCACCCAGTCGACTCACTAATACCTCTCGGTGCGCCAATCCCTGTCCAAAGCCCGGCTTCGTAAAGCCAAGCAATGGATGCTGGTTGTTTTGTGCCAGCGGCTGGGTGCGTCCGGCACTCGGTGCAGGGACGGGGGCTTACCCGGGCCGAGATCCCACGCATCACCTCGGCGTGGAGCCATCCAATGTCCCGATCTCGACCTGCCGGCACGTCTCAACAAAACGTGGTCGCCATGACGACCCTTCCTATCCAGCCGCCCGCTCCGCCTAGTGGAGCACGGACGCGGCCGTTCAAAGCGAGGCCCGGCACGCACCGAGGGCCCGATTCGGCTATAAGTCGTTCTAAACTCTACCCCGTCTAACGTCGATGCTTCACCTGCATGCTTACATCCCGCAGCCC
This sequence comes from Myxine glutinosa, assembly GCF_964187855.1. Classification (NCBI taxonomy): domain Eukaryota; kingdom Metazoa; phylum Chordata; class Myxini; order Myxiniformes; family Myxinidae; genus Myxine; species Myxine glutinosa. The sequence goes on from NC_136269.1 coordinate 90,509,710, forward strand.
GTTCCTTGCTCACACATCCAGCTGTGCCCATGCTCCTCGTACCCTTCCTTACACACCCAGGTACCCTCATTCCACTCACAGCCTTGGTCACACACCTGACCACCGAACACTTTGGCACACATTCGTTGGTAGCACACCTCACCAAAACACCTCTTCGCGCCCCCTCCTCTGTCACCTCCTCTGTGACAATCACAGGTGTGCCCTCATTCGCACACCCAACCACGTGCCTCACCACCAACTCCAGCGTGCATTCCCACTCACGCTCTACCATTCCAGGTGTGCATCCTTCCATCCCAGGTGTACATCCTCGCTCACCTGTCACAACTAACTCACGCTCCATGTCACTCTCACTACTTCCACCTCCATTCCTGACAGCGCACTCACCCTTACTCTTGACAGCACACTCTTTCCCCATGCACCTGTCCGTCACACACCTTTCTCGCGCACACTCTCCCGTTACACCCTCTGTAACACTCACCACAGGTGGACACTCTTCCTTACTTCTGACAGCGCACTCTTTCCTCATGCACCTGTCCGTCACACACCTTTCTCGCGCACACTCTCCCGTTACACCCTCTGTAACACTCACCACACCGCGCTTCCATGTGCTCCCTCGTACACGCGCTACGACCGACTCACTCTCGCCAGCACCCTCACTCCTTGGCACGCACTTTTTCCTCACACTCCCCAGAGTCGGACTTTCTCGCACACCTCCTCTTTCGCACACCAGACCTGTCGCACACTTCACCAACGGCCTCTCACGAACACCCGGGTCCATCTCGACCCCCAAGCTTCTTAAATCCCCTGGCGCATCATACGCACGACCATATTGGTCACCACTTACACCGGGTCCTCTTTCTCTTCGCTTCTCCTCCATCACCTGCGAATCCCTCATCCGGTTAATGAGCACATCATCACGATCCAAACACAGACTTTGGACCAATTCTTTTATCTCCTCTTTTATCTCTTTGTTATCCCCTCTCCGTCGCTTCTTAATTTCGCTCACCCCTTCTTCCACTTCTTCTAATTTGTGCCTCACCTCTTTTATTCCCCGGTACGTCTCCTCAAGCTCGTCCTCCAAGGCTACCTTGACCGTTTCCAGGTGCGTCCTCACCTGCCGGTCCTTCGTCTCCATTACCTCTATCACCTCGTCCAACCTCGTTGTCAGTCCCTCACGTACCATCTGACATTCCCTCTTCGTCGCTATCAAGTCATCTTTTAGTTCTTTCTGTGTCGCTTTTAACCCTCCTAATACCGCAGTGTTCCTTTGAACCTGCTCCACTAACTCCGTCTGCCCCACCGTCAGCTGCTCCACCTCCTGCGTCAGGTCCTCTATGCCCCCTTGTAACTTTACAGTCCCCTTTCTCACCTCCTTCTCCATGTGCTCCTCACAGTGCCTCACCTCCTCGCGCACTCCTCCGACCTCCTCACTCACTCCTCTTCTGATCTGCTCTCCCATCACTAGCATCTCCTGCCCAGATGCCACCCTCATCTGCTCCATTTCCTCCCTGTGAGCATCCAGTTTGGTTTCTACCCCCATTCTGACCCCCTCTATCTGCTGCTCCATTTGTTTAACTTCCCTTTCCGCTTGGTCCCTCATGTCCCTCAATTTGCCTTCCATACTGTTTTCTAACCCCTCTAACCCATTTTTCACTCCCTCTATCTGATTCTCCTGGGCAGCCATTCTATTTTCTACCCCCTCTAACCCCTTTTGCATCCCTTCCATTTGATTCTCTTGAGCGGCCATTCTGTTTTCTACCCCCGTTAACCCATGTTTCACCTCTTTTATCCCGTTGTCTAACCCCTCAAAATTATTGTCTAACTTCCCAAATTTCTTGTCTAACTTCTCAAAATTATTGTCTAACCCCTCACTGGTACCCCTCGCTTCGTCCCTCATTACCCCCATTTGCTCACTCTGAGCATCCATCCGGTTCCCCAACCGCTCACCCAATCGCTCAATTTGGCTCCCCATACTCATCTGTACAGCTGCCTGTAGCTGCGCAATGAGGGCCTGTATGTCAATCGGCTGCATGTTAAAGCCCGTTGATACAGCGGGCTCGGCTACCGCGCGCTCTTGCGAGGCGCCATTTTGCGTGCCTGCTACCCTCGCTGTTTCGCTCTCCTCATGTCCCTCATGTCCCTCAATTTGGTCCTGGACCGACCCTGCTTCACTCTCCCCTACCGGACCCCAGCCGTCTTGATCCGCCATGGCGCGACTTTCAAAATTCGAGTTTCGTAACACAAATTCGAAATTTCGCCGTTATAATTTCGTCGAGCGCAGTAACCGCGGGACCGCGCTCCGGCTCGATTTTGTCGAGCGCAGTACGCGCTCCGAACCGATTTTCCCTCCCAAAATTTGGGCCTAACTAATTTAGTCCCGGGTCCGAATCTCACTCCTCGACACCAATTGTTACAGACGTGGCTTAGATGTTAGTTTACCGAGCGGTTTTGGTATGACCACGTCTGCACAAGTTACCGATTATACTCGACGTTGACGAAGCCGCGCCACGCTGGCTCAATAAGAAAAAGACACCCGGCTGGATTACAATAACACAATACGACACCAATGTTTCGATTCTCAAGTATATTCGTACGGAAAAGGTTAGATTACAGGGGCTAGAGGTATATTACAGGAAGACAGGCACTTAGACACACTCTTATATTAACCCCGGACAGACGACAGACACACGGGACAACGGCTGACTCACACGGGGGTTTGATGGCTAGGAAAGGCGGGATCGATGGCTCCAGGTCCTCCTGGGCTCGGGGCAGGGTACAGTACGGTCCGGTCCGGTCCGGTCCAAAGATGCGGAAGGTTGCACAGCGCTCGAGGTGGTAACGTTCTTTCACAGGCGGGTTCTCTTCCTCTCAGCGGTCGTAGGCAACGTTCTTTCTCCAGCTAGGGGCGCCTCTGACTCAGCGCTCGCAGGTGGCTTTCCTTCTCCAAGCTGGGTGCGCATCTCTCGTCACATCCGGCGCGGGGCCGCGTATATCCGGCGGGGAGTGACACGCCCTCGGCTCGTTAGCCCCGCCTCGTGGAATCGGCACGTTGCTTCTCATTGGGTGCGTGCGGGGGGGTTTACCAGGCTCCGCCCTTGACGAGGAGCTGACAAGGAGCCCCTTCGTGGTAACCCCGTGGAGCGCATGGTCTGGAGCTAATCGAGCCGGTGTGAGGACGCATCCTCCCCCGCTCCGCCGCCATCTCTGTTGTTGTTGTAATTGTTGGGGAAGAAGATGGAAGGAGGTATGGGAAAGGTCCTAAACTCACTACTGATGCCATATAATCACATTCTGGTGCAACGAAGAGTCATAATTAATGGAGACGAGGCCTTAACTGACATAGAATAAGAATAACTAGGAAGATGTCCGAAAGTTGTCTACGTGTGGTGCGGTGGACCTGGGCACGACATTTAATGGGGGAATAAGGGGAAGGTCGGCTCTACTGATTGTTATTTACATGCAATGGGACTAGGGAATGGGGGATTGGGGAAAGTTGGGGAGTATTGGAGAAAATAGGGGAATATTTACAAGCGGATATGGAGGCCAAATTCCATATTCGCAACAATATATATATATATATATATATATATATATACATACATTCATTTTAAATTCACGCTGTAACACAAAAGTCCACTGGTGTGAATACTTTCTGAAGGCACTGCTTATATATATAAGCAATAGAAAATGTCGTACATTGCATGATTTTTTGAAAACGAATGTATGTAGCAACTTTAGAAGGAACATAAATATAGCGAGAGCCCGTGTAATTTGTCAACCCTACAGGGAGATGATTAGGCTCACAAGTGTGATTTCAAAAGTTTGCCATGTGCGGCATGAATGGCAAAAGAAAGGTGGAAAAATAGCCCACTTGCTGGAATCCAGCAAATAAGGTGGGAACTTTGTGTTAAAAAAAAAATACACCAGTTGTCAAGGATTGCCAATGTTCATTTTTATGATGACAAAAACAAGATGAGACTAGACTGAAGGTAGCGGCAAGGGCTAGCAGGATAGCTTAGAGGTACAGTATGTGCACTCTCATTCAAACTGTTTAGCCTGGGTCACAATGTCGATCCAGCTATAAACTGTCATCCCAGTGTTTCGCAATGCATCATATCTGCCGTCCTACGGAATGCCGACTACCCATTTGCCAGCACTGGTAGTCGGTGGACATTAAAGGCCCCACAGTGTCTTTCTTGAAGTGTTGGCAAGTTATTGGCTGGGTGACAAACAAATTGGCTGGGTGACAAACAAATTGGCTGGTTGACCTGCAGGCTGCAGTGTGGCAGGTGACACTGCTTGTTTGCAGTAGGTGGTTTTGAGTCAGTCCGATGGAGTCACAGAAGTCCTTCGCAGAAGTGCCAATGCTGGTGAGAGAGGTACCAACAACCAGCCAATTAGAATGGTGACAATTAAAATCACCACATGTGAGGGAGAGAGAGATAGTTAGATGGACGGAGCCGACTACGATATCTCCCTGTTTTAATAAAAGAAAAAGCGTCGGGATATTTACTTCTCTCGCCCATGATGACAGGTGTTTGGCTTAGCAAAAAAACAACCAAAAAAAACTCACTAACTACAGCTGTTTTGAAAATGGATTTCAATACAAAAGAAATTTTCTCCAACATTTAAGTAGCAAAGCCAATTAACCCTCAATCATAAGGACTGAATGATCAGCTGAAAAGCAAATGCCATGCAGAACAAACCGAGAGGGTGAAAATCTGAAAATGAATGGAAGATGGAAGAATGTAATAATAATAATAATAATAATACATTTATTTTATATAGCGCTTTTCAAGAAGCCCAAAGGCGCTTTGACAGAGTACAAAAAACAAGTGCAAAAAGACAAAAATCAACAGGTAAATAATCAAAGCAAAAGGAAGGAGAAGGAGAAGAGATAGTCAGGGGTTAAATGTTGAATGCAGTGTTGAACAGGTGGGTCTTGAGTGATGTTTTGAATGTGGTGAGTGAGGAGGAGTCTCTGATGGTGTGAGGTAGTGAGTTCCAGAGGGTGGGAGCATCGATGGAGAAGGCCCTGTCCCCCCAGGATCTGAATTTGGTCCGGATGGGGGGGGGGGGGGGGGGTCAAGAGGTTGGTACCAGCAGAGCGGAGGTTGCGGGTGGCAGTGTGTCTGGAGAGGAGGTCAGTCAGGTAGGATGGGGCCAGGTTATGGAGCGCTTTGTAGGTCAAGAGGAGGATTTTGTACTGGATTCTCTGGGGGATGGGGAGCCGGTGAAGCTTATAAAGGACGGGGGTGATGTGGTCACGGGTCCGGGAATGGGTGATTTCATGTTCTATTCATCCAACACGCATGTCTGTGTGACATGCAATTTCAATTTGTGCTTTTTCGGTGTTTTCAAATAACCTATCCCATCATACAGGAAATTATAGTGAGATAGAATTTTATTCGGAAAATGCTGACTTGACGCGGGTCAGGTTGCCGGAAAGATAAATTTAAACCGCAGGTGGAATCGAAAAAAAAAAATCAAGAGACCATGAAAGCCAAAACCAGAGAAATGACCTTCTGCCTTGTGAGAGAAAGAAACATTGAAATTTTCTGGGAGATTTCAAGAAAAACAAATTGGGGAATTGTTTAAAGAAAACAAAAATAAAAGTCTGCCAATGTGACATCTTGTTACGATGACAGGCGTATTAGTATTGTCCAAAAATGCAATTCTCAAAGCACTTTCACGTCGATAAAATACTGGAGGATGATCTCCCTGAAATAGCTGTTGTAGATCTTGCAATGTCAGAGAAAAGACAATGTGGGTGAGCCAGGGTTCATGCATCTTTCAAGGAGAGCAGCGGTCTATCTCATCTCGCAGGTGAATAATTTCAGCAACCAGCAGGCTAACTGAGCAGAGAGTTAAGAATCCCGATGGAATTTCGTTTTTGTTGACCAAGTACAAAACGGAGCCTTCCAAGAAGATGAATCTGAGCTCTGGAGGTAAACAAAAAAAAAAAAAAAAAGGAAATGATTGAACAGACAAACATCCATCCGGAGAGTAAATCATGCTGCGATTTCACATCAAATTATCCCAAAGATGTCTCCCTGTTTCGATTTATATCTCCAGACATAGAATCTATTTTTTTCTTATCTCTACATATATAATCAATTGTTTTTTTTATCTTTATACATTGAATCTATGTTTTAACTTCATATATCAATTCATTTTTACCTCTATACATCAAATTTACTTTTGACTTAAGACAAATCGGTCTACCATTGTCTAGATACATCAAATGTATTTTAACTTCTTATATCAATCTGTCTATAGATACGTACACTGAATCTATTTTTAGCTTAATATATAGGATTGACAAAGAAGGGAGCATGAGCATCATCCATGTTCAGATACAATACTGAGATTACCTTTTGCTGTTCTTTTTTCCACATTACCAATTCATACGATTCAGTTGATGTTATAAATAATGCATATTCTTCACAATGTCAGTGATTTGTCAAAATTAGGTTCCAGGCTCCATATTTGACATGGAGCAGCAAATTTAAAAGTGATTCGTGGTGGACTATTTAAAAATTCGCCAATAATATTTTATAATTTAGGTAACACGGCATCACCTATCTGGGCTGGCAAGATGGCGGCCTAGACTCTAGATGTATGCGCACTTGCTCTTTAAGCTTTCGAGCCTTGGTTTGAATCTCGGCCTGGCTATAAACTGTCATCCTAGTGTTTCACAGGAATGATGATTCATCAATGTGTGTGCCATCCCTCGGATGGACGTTAAAGTGGGCATCCCATGTGCCAGCATTAGTTGGTGGATGGTAAAGACCCCATGGTGTCCTTCGCTAAGAGTAGATGAGCTATCAATGGCACCATGAACAGATTCCAAAATTCCTTCCCTAACTACTGCTGGGATGTCAATGGCAAACCACAGGAAGGCAAAGACTATGGTCCATCAGAATCAGAATATAATCTTTCTACTCTAACCCGTAAATACATTTAAACTAGAATTAAATAGGTACCTACAAGTATTGGGGATAGGAGGTTTCAGGGATGTTGACTGGACTGGTATGTCCAGTGGTATAGATGAGTAATTGTGTATATTTGGATTGGTAGTAAATGTGTGTGTGAGATGGTCTCTTTCCTCTTTGCCTGTGAGAGGGTCTCATCAAAAAGGTGAATGTACTGTCGGTGTTTCTTCATTCCCCACTCCCCAAGCCAACCTCCCCAAAAATATGTACCCCCTCAAAAAAAAAATACAAACACACAGCCTCTTTTTTCCATTTTAGCTGCCACCTATGGCTCCGCGACCCTTCAAATATGGGAGAGCAAAGAAACCCTAGTTCCCAATTCACTGCTTTGTACTGGGCTACATGTATGCATGGCAGGAATGCCTCTGCTGCGGAAGCATCTGTGGCAGGCTTCGCACATCACGGATACATGCTGCTCTCTGACAGGTTTCTCCAATTCTGCTGCACACTTATGCCTCTTTCTATAACCTTCTCTTCTCAACACTCTTCCACATTCATCACAGATGACCATGGCGGCCTCCAAGGCTTTCGGCTGTCTGCGCAGACCCCTCTTCATGGACCGAGAGCTGACAGGCCAGACGAAACGGAAGAGCTGTGTTTTGTCTGTGTTACTATGTGGCTCAGAGTGCTGAATCCCACTCAGATAAACATAGGAGGAAACTTGATGCATTCCATCACAGGTGTGTGAGAACCGATCTTGGCATCTCCAGCATGCAGCAGCGGGCACAGGGGATCACATCTTGGGAAATCAGACAGCGCGGGGGCGACCCCACAACTGCTATTTGGAAAGTGATGGCACATCGTCTCGAATGACTAGGTCACCTTGTGCGGACGCTTAAAGATCGCAACCCACAGAAGTGCCTCTTTGGCTGGCTCATGCAACCACCACCATCAGGGGAGCCACGCAAGAGATGGAGAGATGTCATCAGAGCATACCTGCAGGACATCAAGGTCGCTGAAGACAAGTGGTTTGAACTGAACACTACCTCTAGATGGGAGGTGACATACTGCATTAGGTACACACACTTTGGTGAAGTAAGCTTGAATTTATGTAATTCTAAAACAGGAATGATGGTTCAAATGGCCTCCTTCTCCATTAAAGATCTTTATACGGTATATAGCATAAGTAATAGATGGAAATACAATGGAATCTGATTGGCCTGTTAGGTGGTGCAGTTTAGGTGCTGTCATGCCTGTTAGGTGCTGTCATGCATGCCATATGTATTCTATGAAAGTATTGTTGCGGTTTTGTGAATAAAGGCAACCCTCCCCCCCTGCCCCCCCCCCCCCAATTGTTAGTTACCCGGGATCCGCAACAGTATACATGGTCTTCTAAATTGTTTTATCCTGCAAGAGGCATGTAAACAAACTCCTTCATAAAGATTTATCATAGAAATACTAATTGAACCGTCAATTTACCAAATTTTTAGTCTCTCCTGTACCCGAAGGATGGGAGTGGGTATTGTAATCAGTGTGTGCCAGGCAGTGGGTATTGTAATTTAATATCGCACCGATACGTGACTTCGCAGTTGTTTTGCCGCTATGCATTCTGGGATGGTATTCTAGATCAGTCTGTGTCTCAGTGTGTGTCTGGCAGTGAGTCCCCATGCAGACAAATTTAATATAGCATCAATAAATGGGTTTGTAGTTTTTTGCTGCTATGCATTATGGGACAGAATTCTAGTAGGCCTGCACTTCCGTTTCTCGACTAGCTGTGCGATTAGATGTAAACAATGAGTTCTGGGTGACTTGTGACACATGACATTGGCCTTGGTTTTGCTTGCTTTGTTTACAAAATTAAATAGTTCTGCTTTATCGAGTGATAAAGTTATTGGAGCATGGAATGAAGGTATTGGAAAGGGTGTTGGAGAGGAGGATAAGGAAGAAAGTGAAGATTGACGAAATGCAGTTTGGATTTATGCCAGGAAGAGGAACGACAGACGCGCTTTTTATTGTGAGGCAGTTGCAGGAGAAGTACATGGAGAAGAGGAAGAAGTTGTTTCTTGGGTTTGTTGATCTGGAGAAAGCATTCGATAGAGTTCCACGTGAAGTAGTGACATGGGCATTGAGGAAGTTAGGAGTGGAGGAATGGTTGATCAGAGTAGTGATGGCAATGTACAAAAGAGCGCGCACAGCTGTAAGGACGAAGGACGGGAACAGTGGTGAGTTTGAGGTGAAGGTGGGAGTGCATCAGGGGTCGGTACTAAGTCCACTGCTATTTGCAGCTGTGATGGAGGTGCTGGCTCGGAACGTAAAGGAGGGTTTACCGTGGGAGTTGTTGTATGCAGATGATCTGGTGTTGATTGCAGAAAGTATGGATGGACTGAAGGAGAAGATGAACAAGTGGAAGGAATGTATAGAGACAAAAGGTCTGAAGGTGAATATCGGAAAAACGAACGTGATGGCAAGTAGTAAAGCATGTGGTGAGGTGGAAACTACTGGGAAGTGGCCGTGTGCTGTGTGCAGGAAGGGTGTCGGAGTGAATTCCATTCAATGTCCAATGTGCGCTGAGTGAGTTCATCAAAAAGGTAGTGGTTTGAGAGGGTCATTAACCAGTATGGCAGCTACATTCAAGTGTAAGGTGTGCACAGAAGGAGCTGCAGATGGAGGAAATGTTGAGTTGAATCTTGGTGATGGCGTGAAGCTGGAAGGTGTGAAAACATTTTGTTACCTAGGAGACATGCTGAATGGAGAAGGTGGATCAGACTCGGCAACGGTTGCTCGAGTGAGATGTGCATGGAAGAAGTTTTGGGAACTGAGTGGCATGCTGACGAGGAGGGGAGTTTCGTTGAAGCTGAAGAGAAAGGTGTATGCTGCATGTGTGAGAAGTGTTATGATTTATGGGAGCGAGACATGGGTAATGGACGTAGAGCAGCAACGAAGGCTGGAAAGGGTGGAAATGCGAATGGTTCGGTGGATGTGTGGAGTATCGTTGAGAGAGAGGAAGACGATGATGAATTGCAAAAGATTATGGGAATAGGGCCTGTGATGGATGCTGTGAAGAGAAACAGTTTGAGATGGTTTGGTCATGTGTTGAGGAAGGATGAAAGTGACTGGTTGAGAAGAGTGATGGAAATGAATGTAGAAGGAAGTAGAGGATGGGGAAGACCGAGAAAGACTTGGCTGAAGATGGTGGAAGAAGAAATGCGGGCAAGGGGGTTAACAAGGGGAGATGCAGAAAATAGGGCAAAATGGAGAAGATTGTCATGGGGACCGCAAGGCTAACCCCCGCTCTTGCAGGGAAAATGGCCTTAAAATGGCTGTTGGTAAGACACGACTCCATAGTGTTTTATTAAAGTATTGAAATAATTGAGTTTCCACATGCAATTAGTGAATTACCAGGCCTTCTCCCTGGACAAATTCCATGACATTGCCAGTACTCTGTAGGCCACGATCTCCGGCCTGGTTTTTGGCCTGCAGGCCGATCAAACAGAGGGATCTTAACCGAGCTTCTCCTTGTCACATTCATGTTTGATGACTGTTTGGATTGACTGGCTTCTTAAGTAATATATCTTTCAATGATTTAGTTGTTGTCATTTATTTAGCAATGTTGAATCAGTCATTTCTTTTCACTTTGATAAAGATATTTATAATGAAACATTCATCTTTCATCAGCATTTGCCTACCCTTGGTTCATTGTAACAAATATCAATATTTTGCTAATTTGTCACAAATTTTGGATTTATGCACATATGCTAATTTCCATAAATCCAACATGTCTGCTCTGAGCAATATTTTTTTCATATATACAGCATATATGTGCATTCAATGGAGTAGAGTTAGACTGATGTTTATATGAGAAGTGTGTGTGGCAGGCACGTAGATATTCATTTTGATTTATTGTATACAAAAACATTTTATCCAATGAAATCCAAGATGGCAGCTAATTCACTATGGCTGACAGAACAATCATCTCTATTACAATACAGAAGATTTTTGTGTTGTTTGAACCGAACTCAGTTATTCATAACGATTTCCTGAATATTGTTACGTTTGTGAGGGGGGTAGGCAATGAATACCTTTGGGCCAGGTAGGATTGTATGGGGTAGGGTACTCCGTATGTCGTGTAGCCACCTTGATGTACATCAGGCCGGATGTCGTGTAAGGTCGTATATTTGTTGCCATGGCGAGGGGTGGGGTTATGTTAATTAGGTAGGGGTTAAGGGTAAATCCCCTGTATGTAAATTGCCTCTGTGATTTCTCCTTTGTTCCTTATGACACACACCACACCTCCATGCACTCCACACCCAAAATAAACACCAAATAAAAGTACCCGGAAACAGGACATTGAGCACATACCTTCGACCGGGTCATCGCAAAGGCCAGCAAGTGGCCATGAGGCCACGCCCCGAAAAATGATTGGTCAGGATGGCCATAGAGCGATGAGATGGCACTCGCTGATAGGAGCGTGTGCGGACGTCATCAGATGACGTGGGAGACCGGGGAATAAAAGACTGCGTCCCTGCATTTTCCACCTCTTGGGTCCTGGCTTTAGTGACCAGAAGACGCAGACGCATTCTTTTCTCTTGGGGTCCTGAGCTGAGGAAAGGCAGTCACTGTTTTATTCTCTTGGTGTCCCGAGTTACTGTAGACGGTTGCGGCTTGTGTTCTTTTTATTTTGGTCCAGGCGATTGGTGCGAGCAGACGCATTGTCTTTCCCTGGTTCATTAGTGCTGACTGCGCGGTGGCTGGGTGCACCTGAGAGACCGTTGGTGCTGTGTGGAGCACATGACGAGGACGAGCTCAGCCTGCTCGCTTCGTGCTCGGCGGCTGGAGTGAACGAACTGTGCGCCAAGGCCTGTTTTCCCATGCACGGTCTCGGGGACCCGTGCTGCGGCTGGCGGGTGAACAGACTGCACGCCAAAGCGTCTTTTCCCATGCAGGGACTCGGGGCCTTTGACGATCCCGGACGGTCAAGGGGACCAAAGCTGAGTACACACATTTATTATTTTCAGTTATTTTCCCCCTTGTGCTGTCTATGAGTCCGTATGGGGGCGCTCCATTTAGGATCTTGGTTTTACTGTGTCCATTTTGTTACCGGCATTATTTTTATTAAACCCTTTTGTTGTTGCATTTTAATTCCGTGTCGGTTTGATTTGATGAATGGGGTTCAAGGACGTCCAGTGGAATCCATGCAGGTAAGAGCTTTGCTGCCCTCCTCCCCCACGCGTATTAACACACCGCCATAGTTGACTGAACGCCTGGGAATTTAAGCTTGATCGGTCACCCGTCACCTTGGAGGATCTTAATTCCCCGGTGAACGTGACAATATTTACACAGATGCACGACATAAATGTGAACCCAGCCTGCCTTTATTTAACACCTCATTCTCAAGTATATCAGCTGCAGGAAGGATGGCTGAGTTTGGACTAACAATACCCTTGCGCTCTCCACATGCCCCTGTGCATTCCAATCCATGCTTCCTGCAAATGCACCTATGCATGGCATAGTCTGTTTACTCTGTTTTACAGTTACATCTGATGACCTTTAATAGATCCTCAGGGACTGGTGGCAAATTGGTCATTTGAGGTTCCAGCCGATCATGAACTGTAATCCATCCTCACTCTTATGGATCTAAGTCGTCAGAATTTCCCATCCACTGTTGAATTTGATAAAACACATGGGCGCTGTGATAGGAAGCAGCTCCTGCAGTTGGAGGTCGAGTGTGCACCTGCCCACTAGTCACACAGGTGGACACCTTCTTAGAAAAGCGTCTGTCGTATAGTGCGTTTAAGCCCCCACCCGGATGACCTCCATACAATGAAAGGAGAACCTTTTCACCGGCACTGACGATGTCATCCTTTGATGCGCCTCGAGAGAACACCTCAGCGTGCTCTTTAAAATCAGGGTCGGTATTCAACTTTCGAAGAGCTAAGCCCTTCCCAATGCCAAACAATCATGATGTGGTGTCACATCCCGCAGTAGTGTGCGCAAATGGCTGCAAGTGACAAATTTGTCGACCCAATGCTTTCTGCAGCCATTGTATGTTCCAACCAAATCCACGCCATTTTTATGCTCTTACCCCCTGATTGAAGGAGCATTCCAAATGATTTGGGGTCAGGATGAAAGCAAAGAAGCACCAAGAGATCTGTATCTTCCCCGATCACTATGGTGGCATTTTTTCTCATCTCCTGAGTTTGTCTGTTTTGGGGCTTCATAAAAGTTGCTCAAAATACTCGAAGCTGTGCTTCTGACTGTTACCACGTCAGATTTTCCATTGGTGCTGGTGATAAAGATGCTGTTGCCAAAGTGTTCTGTAAGCTTTCACTTTATATGTTTTGCACACTGTACAATATGAATACATGCACTGTACAATATATACTGTACAATTTGCGCACTGTACAAAATATAGTTCACGCAGTATCTTTGTCACAGAATTCTCCAATTTTCTGCACAAGATCACCGACAGTTATTTGCTCATCGTCAATACCTCCACCACCAAAGGTGTATGGAGGTTATGTTTTCACCCCTGTCTGTCTTTTTATCTGTCTGTCTGTCTGTCTGTGAACAGGATATCTTCTCAAAAAATTGTGGACGTATTCGGAAGAAATTTGGCAGAGAGGTAGTGTATATGACAAGGACGAAATTGGATATGAAAACCAACCGCGATCCACACAATGAGGTTGATATGGGAATTAAACCAATATGGAAACCAATGGTGATCCACACGATGATGTCGATATGGGAATCCCAACGACAAAACACAATGCACCAGGTGGATGGCTTCCTCGAGGAAAAATGGCGGATCGGCCTGTAATGGAGGCTCTTGCTTTCCCGCCAACATTAGTTCATGCTTGGTACCAAAACCTGAGACGCAGGTTTAATTGCAATCGCAATATGGGACAGTGTTGCGGCAATCCCTTTCATGGGAAGCCTCAATTCATTCGCGACCAATATCGAGGAAGTCCGCTCGCAATCTCGATGCGACTCACGGCTGTCTCTTTCCCCTGCCAATCTTTCTCATCTGAAGATTGACAAAGGCGGAAGTCATGAATCCTTAACACTTGGTGGACAGGTTGTGTGTGTGACAAGGAAGAATCGATTCAATCTTGGTGGAGATCCAGATCCGGATCTGGTTAGTATAATTTTAAAGTGATTCTTCACCATTGGGAGATATAACCAAAAACGATACATAGCAGGATATCTCAAAAAGTTGTGAATGGATTTGGATGAAACTTGGTGAGAGATTGGGTGTTTGACAAGGACAAATACATTAGATTTTGGTGAAGATCGGAATATGGATTCGGATATGAGAGTTATTTAATTTTTAAGTGATTCGTCACCATTGAGTGATAGGGCTAAAACCAACATATAGCAGGATATCTCAAAAAGTTATGGACGGATTTGAACGAAACTTGGTGGACAGGTTGTGTGTGTGACAAGGAAGAATCGATTCAATCTCGGTGAAGATCCAGATCTGGATCCGTCTAGTATAACTTTCGGTGATTCTTCACCATTGGGAGATTTAACCAAAAACGATACATAGCAGGATATCTCAAAAAGTTGTGGACGGATGATTTTGATTAAATGTGATTCTGTATTGTGATTTTCTGGTCTACTCTGGATTACAAAACATAAACTGTTCACCTGGTGGAGGTATGCCCTCTACTGTTCTAGTTTTCCTTGAGATGTTTGGTCACCTCCAGAAAGGCCACCTCCTTTGAACTATCTATTAGTGGGTCTACCCAGGCGTTGTTCCTTACTTTTATGAGTGGACTGATACGCTGCTAGTGGCCGTTTCCCTTTTTGGAAATTGATGCTACAGACCTGGTGGTAAACCGCATTTGCTGCAGGTAAATCCTGGGTGAACTCGATCCTGCTGTGAACCTTCTGTGCCCAATTGTCACCATGCTCTTTGCATGTAATCTCAACCGTTGGCTGAAAATCACCGGTCCTTGTAGTCAGGGTCACTATGTCAATAAATTATATTTCGTTCAAAATCATGGTAGATTAGCAAACCTATACATTTTTGGAAAGGTTATAGCATAAGGAAACTAAAAATCAATGTTTACATTTGGAGAGATACCTGTATGGCGGCCATTTTGGATTTTCAAAATGGCCACTGTAAAATACATATTTTGTTCTATTTCTGCCTCTAATTACCCTAAAAACGTTTTAAAATATACTAAACCTATATTTTCAGGGACAAGGAATCCAATGAAAGTATCAAATTAGTGCTATGGGGAATGGTAAGACACGAATCAAAGGTTTTGAATTGCAAAATACTGTCTTTATATTCGCGATAAGTTGCATAATCAAATACATGTTATCATTTTGTACAGGCAGTTAATAACATCAAAATGTGTCACAATAATTCATATCACCAAACATACACAGGCAGTCAGCAAAATCATATATACACATGCAGTCAGTATAACTTCACATATACACAGGCAGTCAATGACAAAATATACACAGGCAGTCAATGGCATCAAACATACACGATTACAGAATATGCCATTTAGAGTTCGTCATCACTGTCCTGTGTGTCCTATCCGACAATATAGTCCGCATCGTTTTCACAGTCCGTTCCACACAAGCAAAGGTCGGTCAAATTGATTGGCAAATCGAATTGGTCGAATGGTCGATCGAATCGAATTCGATGAATCGAATCGAATCGAATCGATCGAATCGATCGAATTGGTCGAATGTTCGATCGAAGCGATTGGTCGAATGGTCGAATTGGTCGAATGGAATTGGTCGATTGGTCGAATTGGTCGAATCGAATTGGTCGGAATTGGTAAATGTAAACATTGATTTTCAGATTTTCCATGTAATAACGTTTCCAAAAATGTATAGGTTTGCTAATCTACCATGATTTTGAACGAAAAAACATAGTGAACCTGACTATTGCAGGAAAAACTCCACTGCCCCTCTTTTTGCTTGATCATTTGGCAGACTGACCACAAAAAATGTTCGCTAAATCTGAAACTAGATTCTTGAGAACGAAGGGTTCGACTGCTGGATGGCGGCCATTTTGTTTCTTACACGTGTCCCCAACCATTTATTGACACACATGAAAATTTTTGTTCAATCTTGGCACCAGGACATCACACGAGTGTATACATATGCATAATATTTCGTTTGGTAATCCGACCAAAGATGGCCGACTGACAGTCTTTAACTCTGTACAGCAAAATTACTAAAACCACAGGGGCGATGACATTTTTGTATTTTTCTTCTTGTTTCCCACAAAGTTCGTTTCTGTTGAAATTTTGTCGAGGTCAGGCGATTTTTAGTCTGGGTTGACTGGACCAAAGCGGCTTGCCAAGCGGTCGATACGGAACAGTTGGCTTGCAAAGCGATAGGAAGCAATAGCAAACCGCTTGCTGAGCACCAGGATGACAGTTTATAGATAGGTCGGGATTCAAATCCAGGTAGACAGCTTCGAGGCGAATGTGCATGCGTACTCCCACCCCCAGGCCATCATGTCAGCTCGAATGAAATGAATGAATGGATCAGCATAATTCCCTGAAAAATGGTACGTAATATGTAAATGTAATCATCTTCATTGTGTATCATTTTGACAGGATGTCACATGCACAAAGACCTCCTGTAATGGGACTGCCTGCGCATCTTCGATCGTTCAATTAGACAGCGATGTGTTAACGAGCGCCTTTGTCGATGCTTAATCTTCTTGTGGCTGCGGGTCTGACGAACCCTGATGAATCAGCTGCCGAGACGTCTACGCTTCGGATGCTGGGAAGTGATGCCTGGAAGCAGATCGCCCTGAATCAGCAGAGCACAATCAATGGCTCGTTTCATTACTTCCTGCGCACAGTCTCCACTCTTGGCAAAGTCACACAAGTGCATTTGCCAATGCACGGCCTTCGTTGAACTCGCCTCTGGCATTTAAAACGGAGCCATATTGATATAGCTAATCAATAATTGTGATATTGCTAAATACTGTAGATAAACTATGAGGCCATATATTTATGGCCTCACAGAGGTCGGAGGTCATCTGAGGTCAAAGGCCAGGATGTGCTCCCTCCCTACCTGTAAGCTATGGTAGTGTCGATCAGATTGATTTATGTGTTAAACGATAGATTCATACTCGTATAAGCTTTTCACATGTGGACGATTCCAAAACGTTACAAACGAGTATTCCCACATTTTTCTCATGTAAGGCAAATAAAAAAAGGCGAATTTACAAGTCAAGTAGAGAGAGGCAGAGACAGATGGAGAGACGGCGGTGGTGAGACCGAGGTGGAGAGTCTGAGGTGGAGAGTCTGAGGTGGAGAGTCTGAGGTGGAGAGTCTGAGGTGGAAAGACTGAGGTGGAGAGACCGAGGTGGAGAGACCGAGGTGGGGAGACCGAGGTGGAGAGACCGAGGTGGGGAGTCTGAGGTGGAGAGACTGAGGTGGTTATAAGAATACAGTATTGTGGTCTTTTTTAGCCTCACCTATTCCCTACAATACAGTAAGAATTAAGCAGGTGTGTGTGTATATATATATATATATATATATATATATATATATAGTGTGTGTATACCGTGTGTGTGTGTATACTGTGTGTGTGTATACTGTGTGTGTGTGTGTATACTGTGTGTGTGTGTGTGTGTGTATACTGTATGTGTGTGTGTGTGTGTGTATACTGTATGTATGTGTGTGTGTGTGTGTGTGTGTGTGTGTGTATATATATTTTTGTGTATGTATTTGTATATATGTGTGTGTGTGTATACTGTATGTATGTGTGTGTATACTGTATGTATGTGTGTGTGTGTGTGTGTGTGTGTATATATATATTTGTGTGTATGTATTTGTATATATGTGTATGTGTGTGTGTGTGTGTGTATACTGTATGTATGTGTGTGTGTGTGTGTGTGTGTGTGTGTATATATATTTGTGTGTATGTATTTGTATATATATGTGTGTGTGTGTGTGTGTGTGTATATATATTTGTGTGTATGTATTTGTATATATATGTGTGTGTGTGTGTGTGTGTGTGTGTGTGTGTGTGTGTGTGTGTGTGTGTGTATATACTGTATGTATGTATGTGTGTGTGTGTGTGTGTGTGTGTGTGTATATATATTTGTGTGTATGTATTTGTATATATGTGTGTGTGTGTGTGTGTGTGTGTGGGTGGGTGTGTGTGTGTGTGTCAGCTCTATTACGAGTCTTAGCCCATGTATTCCCAAAAAATTATATTTGTGATGTTTGTACGTGTTTAATTTGGTGATTCTTCGGAAAGTCATTAAGTTTTGCTTTTAATCAGTATTATTGTTTTTAAGGTCGACAGTAGCAATTAATAAATATTCCTTAAAAGTTATCCTTCTGTCTGGATCGTGTCGTTTGTAGGTTTCACCTGTAAAACAACATAAAAGGCACATTATAGTCTATTTATTTTCTGCCGTGACAGCCTCCGGGTTACCGGTGAACTCGCTGCGGTACCTGGAGGTGGAAACCTAACAGAAATTGGGGAAATTGGAATATTCGGGATACAAAAGCAAATTTCCAATAATACGAATATTAATACGAAAGTGATTGAAAGATAACCAGGTGAAACCCACAAACGATCATCAGGGTATTTATTGCAAAGGATTTTGTTGAGTTATTAGATGGGGAAGAACTTACTAAGTTGAAGAAATCCGTGTTTTTGGAGTTGGCTAAGTTAGTGGGGCAGATATGTGAAATGATTGTGGGTTTCGTGGTAAAAGCACCAAAATTGGCATATATGATGCCAAGATGGTACTAATTAACTTGAGATATGGTACCAAGCTGGATTTTTTCCGAGAAGCCCATAAAGTGCGAAAATTCAAAATGGCCGCCACCGCAATTGAAAATGTCTATTAATTGCCGTATCTTTGTGAATAGTTAACATATAAACTTAAATAAAGTATCCTTTTGTATGTTTTCAGACATGCTGAATCCAATGGAACCATCATTTGGTTGAAAAAAGGCATATATATCATGGGACGAGTACTTTCGCACTCGCATGAATCTTTCTCACTCTCCTACAGGAGGAATGTATATCACCTCGTTGGATCATCATCTTCATACTATCCATTGTGACGAACTGCAGGATCATGCAATAATTAAGGGAAAGAAAAAGGAATTATTGTTTTTTGTTGTAATAATTTGTATTTCTTCTCTTCGTAGGTGAGTGAACGGGAATTATGTCGACACGGAAAAAACGCAAACTTGTTCACGGCGAGACACTGAGATCAACTGTAGACACATGTCAACCGATAGACTGGAGTATGTGTGCCTTATACCAAGAACACTCGGATAAACCACTGCAATGTCCAGCGAAATCAAAACGCACAGACGTTGGTGTTGGATATGATACTCTGGGTGAAAACTTGAGCAAATTTCTTGAAGTGGGCAACCAACCATTACCGATTGACATACGTAGGCTTGATGAAGGGGATGGTATTGGAAACACACTGGAACGTAATCATGCCCAATGGCACAAATGCCGATTGAAGTGCTGTGCCAGTCGCCTCGCCAGAGTTCAGCGAGCTTCACAACCTACTACATGTACATCTGACGATACCCTAGGAGGACCTTACATGTTACGGCAGGCTGAACGTACAGATCCTCTAGATGATTTCAAGTGTTTCTTCTGTGATGAAGCTGGAACGGAGGCGATACCTCTGCATGAAGCAATGACACCACGACTCACACAGAGGGTTAGGCAATGTGCATTGAAACCGCAGGATGAAAAGTTAATTGCACAAATCAGTTCTCGTGACCTTGTGGCCCAGGAAGCGAAGTACCATGCCAATTGTCTTGTCAAATTGTACAATGCCAGCAACAGGAAGACAGAGCAGGGAGAAAAAGAGAACGTTGACCGAGTGTCTCATGGTATAGCATTGGTGGAACTTATGGGATACATAGAAGAGACGAAATTGAGCGACAAGGCTATTGCACCTGTTTTCAAACTGGTGGATCTTCTACAGTTATACACCGACCGACTGGCAGAACTGGGAGTTGCAATAAGTGGACGTATACACTCCACTGATTTGAAAAATCGAATACTCGCAAACATGCCAGGGCTTCGTGCATACAAACAAGGCCGGGATGTCATGCTCAGTTTTGATGATGATCAGTTTCGAATGTCTCGAGAACTACTGCACATCATGTGGAGATGCCCCATCAGTTGATGTCGTCATATTGGATGGTGCTGCAATCATCAACATGCTGAAGCCCATCGGCATCAAAACATTCCAAGAATATGCCACACAGGTGTTTCTCCCTTACGTCAAAGCGCAGCTGCGAAACGTGAACAGACTCGACATCATTTGGGATGTGTACCTGGAAGACAGTTTGAAATCCACTGCGAGAGAGAACCGTGGAAAAGGTGTTCGGCGGCGTGTTGCGCCATGAAACAAGATTCCCGGAAATTGGCAGGAGTTCTTGAGATTGGCAGACAACAAGACAGAGCTATTCGACTTCTTGGCACACCAGGTAAGACTCCATCCAGAATTGCATGATTGTTTTTCGCAAACCATATACACGTATCATCGAGTATACACTTCAAAATATGTGGATGATAACGACCGAGTGTAATTCCTACATCACTTTATATGCAATATCCGTAATGACATACAGTTTAATCAGGCTTGTTTTATTGGCCATCTTAGGTTGTAGAAAATCTGACGTCGGAGAAGGACGTCGACACCACATGCGGTGAGAATGTGCTCTGCACAAGAGTTCACCAGGACACTACATCCCGAGCACCATGTACCCACGAAGAGGCGGACACGCGAATGCTACTTCATGCAGTCGATGCCGTAAACAGAGGGTATCGCAGAATCGTGCTACGAACTGTGGACACCGACGTGCTCGTCCTGGCCGTCTCAACTGTGGCACTGCTTGAACACACAGAAATGTGGGTCGCTTTTGGCACTGGGAAGGTACATTCAGGTACATTCCTACTCACGATATCGCCTCACAGCTTGGAACTAGAAAGGCACGTGCACTTCCTATGTTTCACGCCTTCAGAGGCTGTGATACAGTATCATCGTTTGCTGGCAGGGGGAAAAAGACCGCATTTGCCATTTGGAAGTCTTTCGACGAAGTGACGCCGGTATTCTCTACTTTGTCGATGGATCCATCAAAGTTCAATGACGACTGCATGTCTGTTCTGGAGACGTATGTTGGTCTACTGTATGACCGCACATGCACAGAAACTACTGTCGACTCAGCCAGGAAGCACATCTTCACTACCAAAGCTAGGCCCATCGAATCTATACCGCCCACAGGAGCAGCACTGTTACAGCATACAAAACGGGCGATATACCAGGGTGGACATGAATGGGGACAGGCCCTTGTGCGTTCCCCAGTAGTTCCATCTCCAGAGGCATGCGGTTGGCAAAAGAGTGCCATGCAGGGCTGGCAACCGGTGTTGACAACACTACCAGAAGCTGTGGCGTCTTGTTCAGAGTTGCTGCGATGTGGATGTCAGAAAGGTTGTAGGGGACTATGCAAATGTGTCAGGGCTGCTCTTAAGTGTACATCACTCTGCCGTTGCAGTGGCAATTGTGATCACAATGAGGGCAACTAAAAGTTGTTACATTATGACATGTACATCGTCATGAACATTCACACTGGAGAGAGGCTACTAGTATATCACATAATGTTCGCAATGTAGGAACTGATTATGCACTTCTACACACCATGCCCCATACTAGTGTGTCATAATCTAGATGCATAAATGAAGTGCTGAAATATTCCGACTTATGAAAATAGTACAATGATTTTTGTCAAACCCACTGCTCTGTGAATGCATAAGTCACGCCAATGTACGGTATAATTGTTAGTATGCAATGTGTACTGGTGTCATGGGTGTATAAATGTATAGGGCCTACTGATAGTATGCAATGTATAAAGGTTATTCTACACATTATAATTGGAGATGTATAAAATGTTTCACTTTGTTCAAAATATGATTTTGTTTTGCACAAGTATAGCTAGCTGCTCAGTCTACTTTTCTCATAAGATAACCGGTCGCTTTTGAGAATTCGGACGCTCGTAATCATAACATTTAACAACAACTGAAGGTGGTTCACTATGCATTTGTATTGTTTTAATTGATGGTGCCATTATGCCTGAAATATATTAATTAATAAACTTGATCTATGTTTTATGACAAAATTACTTGGTATTATATGATTTGGGTGGTAGATATCAATAATTCGAATGGCGGCTATTTTGAATTTTAGCATAGAGTTGACCACTATGTTGATATATATGCATTTTTTCAACCAAATGATGGTTCCATTGGATTCTGCATGTCTGAAAACATACAAAAGGATACTTTATTTAAGTTTATATGTTAACTATTCACAAAGATACAGCAATTAATAGATATTTTCAATTCCGGTGGCGACCATTTTGAATTTTCGCACTTTACGGGCTTCTCGGAAAAAGTCCAGCTTGGTACCATATCTCAAGTTAATTAGTACCATCTTGGCAACATATATGCCAATTTTGGTGCTTTTACCACCAAACCCACAATCCTGGTGGCTTTTTACACATATCCGCCCCACTAAGTATTGTGACATTGAAGTTAGACCAGCTCTAAAGAAAGCAGAAATTCTGGCATTTGTGGTAAACTATTTGTTTGAGGAGAAGCATTATTTGGAGAAATCAGTATTCCGATTATTAAAGGATGAAAAATGTGAAAATGTGGAGTTGCGAAAGTTGGACTTGCAGTTGTAAGAACTGAAGATTCGGGGTAAAGAATAAGAGAATGAAAGAGAAATGGAATGTAAGCTGAAATAATTTGAGATTCGGGAAAAAATAATTGGAGATTCAGAGTCAAGAACAAGAAAGGGAACATCAGATAAGAGAACTGGAATTTCGGGAAAAAGAAGGGCTGAAAAAACTGGACATGAAAAATTGGGAACTAGAACGCGGCACTCAGTAGCGAGCATACCTCCGCCTGGTTGGCCATATCACTCAATGGTGAAGAAGCACTTTAAAAATTATACTAGCCGGATCCGGATCTTCACCAAAATTGAATCGTATCTTCGTTATCACACACACAACCAGTCGAACAAGTTTCGTCCAAATCCGTCCACAACTTATTGAAATGTCCTGCTATGTATCGTTTTTGTCCCATCTCCCAATGGCGAAGAATCACTGAAAAAATTATACTAGCCGGATCCGGATCTTCACCAAAGTCCAAAACCTAATCATTTCGTCCTTGTCACATACGCTACATCTCTG
Organism: Myxine glutinosa; assembly: GCF_964187855.1. Taxonomy (NCBI): domain Eukaryota; kingdom Metazoa; phylum Chordata; class Myxini; order Myxiniformes; family Myxinidae; genus Myxine; species Myxine glutinosa. Next base: position 90,532,880 of record NC_136269.1, read on the forward strand.
CCAAATTTCGTCCGAATCCGTTCACAAATTTTTGAGATATTTTGTTCACAAACAGACAGACAAACAGACAGACAGGGGTGAAAACATAACCTCCATCCATCTTTGGTGACGTAGGTAATTAAAGAACTGGAGATGCAGGGACAGATTAAACTAAGGTAATTACAATTACAGAGTGGACATAGGACATCTTCACCATTCTCTCTGTCGACCAGTAAAGAGTCTTGTCTCTTGGGACATTACCAGACATGCGAGACTTGATCCCCTCTTTAATGGGAGAGAAGTACATAAATATAGGGTGATTCTTTTTTATTTGAGAACCCTAAATAATTCCCATATGCTAAAACCATATCTGTCGGGAACCTAACATTTTGCCTAAATGCAGACTAATGTTACAGAAAGAGGTGACATGACCCACACAATAATTGATTACCTTCAATGAAGTGCTGAAAGTGTCCATCACCACCATGTTGCAGGCACAAATGTATTCTTCGCAGCATGCTCTCAGACACATTTATTGGGGAATATTGCTGATTGTTTGACTGATTATTGCTTTTAATTTACAAAGAGTGCATGGATTTGTATTGGTTCACGAGTTATCAAACAGAGTGACCACTATATTCGTCATGGGTGTGTGTCTGCCCGCAGCATAACTACCCTATGATATCATCCGATCTTGATGAAACTTGGGTGGGAGGTTGATATCATGATCGAGTTGTGTACTGCCTAGAGTGGGCGTATTGCGCCCATTGTGGGCGGAGCCACGCCCAAAAAATGTCTTTTTAGGGGGTAATCGATTTCAAGCTACATCTTCTCCGAGGGAGTTGGTGGAATCTGACAGGGGTTTCGGTATTTGGTTAGGCCAATGTCATGTGTCTAGCCCCACTGGGCTCGATTTTTCATTTTCGCCCCAAGGTCAAGGTCACAAGGTCACGAAATTTAGAAAAGTCGATTTTTGATGGTTTTATTACATTGTTCGCTTCCTGATAGGGTGAAATGTCGTACATGATCTTATATTATCACATACATCATGAAATACAAGTTTTCCAACAAATTTCAGAATCTTCGACCTTTGACCTTTGAAGGTCACAAAGGTCAAATTTTTCAAAGTTGTCAGAATCGAACCGAATTTCCGGTATTGTGTCCAGCTAACTAACCTCATAACTGATTATACATTATTTTCTATCTCATTTCAAGGTCAGTAACCTTCGTTTTGACATTTCCAGGTCAGCACCACACAATTGCGTACAGCTGGCTCTTAAAGGCCTGCGCACGCAGCGCATTGCGGCCCTTTGTAAATAGTCATGTACACCTCATGTCGGGGGCCGACACCTGACACGTGGGCCCTCGACCCCCCAGTCCGGGCCAGTTTCGGTTATCGTCCGTCCTTTGTCATTGAATACCGCTCGCTCGTGAACCATCGTCGTCTCCTGACTTGTCATACACTATATCCTTCAAATAGCCTCACAAAAAGAAATCTGGCGACATAACATTTGGGGATTGCGGTGTTCATCATGACTTGGACACTCCACGGTCACCAAAGAGTAGCGTAAGTTCATTCGTGCTGTATCGCGAAGTATGACTCGTGTCGCCATCTTGCTGAAACCATCCTTGGTTGGTTTAATCTTCTGTAAGGTGCCGAAGAAACTCATGGATTATGTTGATGTAACATTCTGAATTTACTGTTTCTACAAGTAACAACCTTATGCATTGCACTTAGCCATGAACGAGTGCTTTGTGAATTTACATTCCCAGAAAGATGAAACCATATGGTTCGTCTGTAAAAAACCACAACATCCACAACATTGTCTTGTTATCTTACTACCCTCTGGAGCCACTCACAGTAGGCCACACATTTCTCTTTTTCTGGCTCCAGTAACTGATGCACTGCATTAATTTTGTAGGGATAAAGTTTGAGTGTCCTGACCGCCTTCCTTGCACTGGAATATGAACAGCGAGCTTGTTGTGCTTAAAAATCTCAAATATTTCTTCGGCCTTGCTTCCATTCTTACCCGCACTTCATCCACTTCCTCTGGTGTAACAACACTTGGCTGGCGCATGCGCTTTTTAACTTTCACGCAGCCTGTTTCTCTGACCTGCTTCACCAGTTTCCATATCACTGATTTTGAAGGTTTCGTACGACCACCAAAGCGACTCTTAAATGCAATTTCACATTCCCTAAATAATGCATTGTTGATGTAATGTTCGACGAGAAATACGTGTTCTTCCACAGTGAGCGCCGTGGCGTGACTGAGTGAAAACCGCTAAACGTCACTGCCGGGTCACCTGATAAATCACCTGGTACCTGATAACTCTCAGGATCATGTTGTGTTTTTCTGGAGCATTAGGCTACATCTTTGCAAAATATTAGGTTCCTAACCGGTAGGCCTATATTTTTTAGTGTAAGGGAATTATTTCGGCTTCTTGAATAAAAAAAACAAGACCGAAAAGTCTAACATCGGCGTAGCCGGGCTCGTTTGACACTTTCGTTGAAGAGGATAGCATGACCTGGGTGGAGATACCAGTTAGCAAATGATGTAAGCATTTAATTATTTTTGCATTGAGACACTGGTTTATTCTATGTTTCGAGTCAACAATGAGCCAATCATACACCACTTCAATGTAGAAACTTTGCAATACAGATAAAGGGATTGCAGTGTTACAATTATATTTACTATATTATTCATATTAACGCTATTATGATTACAAAAACAATACTAATGCATTAAGAAACCTGGGCTAATTTGTCTGAAGCGGCCTGAAGGTGAGCCATGAAGCCTAGGGCCTGGAAGTACTGTGTTATTGGAAGACCCGTTACGCCGATGCTTTCGATATTTGATGGTCATTTAAAAAATCGGTTTGTTTGTGCTTCACACTGAATGAAAAACGTAAAGGTAAAGCTTGGCAATTGTGATACAGTATATGACAGGTTCCACGATTTGTTCAGCCTGAACAAAATTTGAATCAAAATGGCGGTTTGCTGAGTCAGCCGCCATACCGCCGTGATGACATCACATCACCCCTGTCATGTGACCAGATCCTCAGCTCTGATTGGTGTATGTTTGAGGGGAGGGAACATACGGACAGACAAACACTGTTCTAGATAGCTTTGCCCTATGGGCTATGCCCTAAAAATCACCCTGTACTTCTTTCACTTTGAAAAAGTAATACAAACCTTGGGTTGGCCAAAGGGATCCTGCACTATGTTATTGCAAAGTGATTTTGTTGGCAAAGCTCAAGATATTTACTCTGTTTTACCCATTGATCTGTGTTTACAGTGCGATGAGGTAAAAACTGCATTTTTAAAAGCCTATGAACTGGTCCCCGAGGCTTACATGCAGAAGTTCAGGCAGTGCAGGAAGAAACAGTGAAACCAATGTGGAATTCCCTTGGGAAAAATACTTTTTTGATGGGTGGTGTACTTGGAAGAAAATTTTGATAGACTTTGACAGATTCAGGCAGTTTATGTTATTGGAGAAGTTTATGCAGGGTGTGCATTCTGACATTAGCACACATTTGGATGAACAAAAGGGAGAGGAGTTGCACACCGCAGCAACTATAGCTGACGATTATGCTTTGACCCACAAAATATATCTCCACAAACCAGATTTTCCAACCAAAAGTAACTTAGAGAACTACAGTAAACCCAGTCAGGGAAATAGACCCTTATTTGAAGGTCCTCCAGAAAACTCTCATGTCAAGTTTGATTATTTTAAGCCTTCTGACCAGAAGTTACATTTTCTTGGCATTCAGAAACCGACCACATAGTTTTCATTGAGACTTATTTGTGCATATTGCAAGAGCAGAGGACACCTAATGTTAGTGTCATATTTTGGAAAGGAGAAACTGAAGTGATTATCAGCCAAAGGCTATTCCAACTGCACTTGCTGATGTTCAAAGCCACCCAATGCAGGAAGTGACTTTTGAAGGTTCACCGAAAAAGGACGTGATGCCTTATCGAGACGTTGATTAATGCTTGGATGCAGTGATTGGGCCTTGGAGGCCCACAAGGTTGTTCTTTTTTGTTGCAAAAACTATGGTGCACAATTATTTTTTGGGAATGAGCCTCATTTTCAACGACTTTCATGTTGTTACCCACAATTCAGTGACATAAAAAAAATTCAGGCTCATGGGAAAATCTTCATTCTTCACTTGTAACCCGAAAATCCGACCCGAATGCAGGCGTGGGGCCTTTGAGGCCCCGCATAAAGGTTGTTGTACTACTATGTTATATCATTATTTTCTTGATATAAGCCTCATTATATGCTCCTATAACTTGGTTACAAATAATTCAGACAAAAATTTTAAAACGTTACACAAATACATTTGTGGGGCCTCTGAGGCCCAATGGCTGCATAGGTGTAGGATTTTTGACAGTTGTGGATATATACATTCTAAATAAAAGGGTTAGTGAATCATATTTTTGAGCAAATACTCCTACATGAGCCTCAACCTTTAGAGAAAAAAAAAGTTGAAAAACCAAGAACAAAATTTTTTTTTTCCAAAAAGAAAAGAAAAGATGCATTACTTGTATGAGATTCTTACAACTAATAGGATCAATGGTTCACATATTCTAAGCAAATACACATCCATGAGCATCGACCTGGATTGAAAAAGGATATGAAAGAAAAAAAATCTATAAAAAAAATAAATAAATAAAAACATTACACGAATATATCCGTTGGGCCTCCGAGGCCCAATGGCTGCATTTTTGTAAGACTAGCCGAAAGCACCCGGCATTGCCCGGGTTCTTTGTGAATGAATTTACTGCTATAATTCAGCTTTTACCCGCGGCCGTAGAAGATTGACTACTATAATTCAGCTCGGCTTTTAATTGCCAAATGGGCCCTGCCTGGCCGATGCGGCCTCGACTGGCCTCACCACCTAGCCTATAACCTTCCCGGGGCGCGTCCCGACATTTTTGATTGTTTTTAAAATGAATTTACGACTATAATTCAGCTTTTACTCGCGGTCGTAGAACATTGACTACTATAATTCAGCTCAGCTTTTAATTGCGAAATGGGCCCAGCCCGGCCGAGGTGGGCCTCCACCGGCCTCGGCACCTAGCCTATATCCTTCCCGGGGCCCGTCCCGACATTTTTGGTTCTTTTTGAATGCATTTACTACTATAATTCAGTTTTTACTCGCGGCCGTAGAAGATTGACTACTATAATTCAGCTCAGCTTTTAATTGCGAAATGGGCCCAGCATCACCACCCAGCCTATAATATTCCCGGGGCCCGTCCCGACATTTTTTGTATTAGAAGTTTCCTCCTATCTTTCACCGTTTAGGAGATTAGCGAGCAGACAAACAAACAAACAAACAAAAATTTTCTTTTATATATATAATAGAAGATTTTTGACGCCTGCATCTAAGAATATAAACCTTTCATTCCAGGGGGTTTTGTGTCAGCTGTAGGCTACACTGCCAATAAGCAACCTGTTAATATATTGAGACACGGGGGCAAAAAGAAAATATTGAGAGACATCAGTGTTTAATGTTTGAGGGCATCTTGCCACTATCCGAGAAAATGGCGACTGGTGCCATTGTATTGTTACAGGTGGTGGGGGCTTTGTTAATACACCTCTTCAGGTGGTGCACTTAAAAGAGGTTGTATTTGCACTGTGGTTAATGCATGGAATGGTCTCTATGGAAAAGTTGTAGCAGTGGAGGCGTGGATACCTTTAAATGGGGCTAAGGTACCTGAATGCATTGGAGATAGAAGGGTATGGAGATATTAGTTGTGGGCATGTTAGGAATCTTGTGTGTGGATCGGTGATGATACTGGAGTTGGTGCAGATCAACGCAGGCATGGTGCGTCAAATGCTTCCTCCTGTGAAAAAGTTCCTTGTGTAAGTAATGCTGGCAGATGGGAGGCCCAGTTTAACATCCATCTGAGGGACCATACACATTGACGACTCACCCTGCCTGTGAAACACTAAGGTGACAGTTTATAGCAGGGCCGACATTTGAACCCAGGGCAGAAAGCTCAAAGGTGAGTGTACGCACCTCTAGACTATCCTACCAGCACTTCTCTCATGATAATCTCACTCTTCCCTCCAAGGATTCAAGCAGGTAGTTCACCACCATCTTATGTCATCTCCATTCCGACCTGCAATTTGGTCTATCCTCACTAATCTGACTTAACCCAACCCTCTTACTTCCAGGCTACTGTGTTTCCTCCCTACTAAGTTGTTGTTTGCCCATTTCCTTGCTTGTTGTGTCCAACTGTGGCCCCACTGACCCCAATGTTTCCCTTTACACTCTGTCTTCTAGTTCTTCAATGAACCTCAATTTCCTATGTGACAATCAACTATTTCTTTGAAATAGCACCAATCCCCATTCTGCTACAACTTCAAAACACATACATAATTGTTTTCAAATGAATGAGCAATGTTGTGTTGCACATGCTCTCTGCGACAAGATATAAAACAAACCACAATCCTCTGAAACAAAATAAGCAGGTGGTGCACCTGAGCTTTACTGGCGGCAGAACACACCCTGCTGTCAAACCTCATCTTGCAATGTGAACCGTAAACTACACCACAGCCCACATGCAATAAAATTGCATGTTTGCCTCGTAATTGCAACACGCGCTCCACCTTCAGATAATTTATTGCTGTGGGTTTTGTTCAGCTCTGCAATCAGCTACTGGCTATGCGAATATGGCACCAGTTTGTATGCAATTATGCCCTCCGTCCTCTTTTCTGTACCTCGACAAACAACACTTGTACTGACTGCTATTCTACGTCATGCAGTTAATTTCATCGCTCGTGCTGGGGACAGGTGTGGGCAAGGTAGTCTGTATCAGCGCTGGTCCCAAGCCCAGAAAAATTGGGATCAGGTGTAGCGGCAGGAAAGCCATCCAGCTGTAAAACTACCTGCCAAATCCAAATGATTGTTGATATGAATGGGAATTGTACCCATGCTGGGGTACACTCTAATGACATGCAGGGTCCCTGCTCAAATCCTATAAGAAAAAGGCATGCACTACCATCCAGTGGACGAGGATAACCAAAGAAGGAGGTTAGAAGGACAGTTGAAAAGGTGACCAAATGTAGGATAGCAAGTCTAAATGTTTGTAAGTTGACAGGGAGAAGTAGTGGAGTAACACACCTGATGGTGAGAAAAGGAATATAAATCATATGTATTCAGGAAACTTCAAATAAAGCAAGATAAATTGGTAGTGGACAATAGTCAGTTATGCAGAACAGATTTGGGTGTGAAGCTGAGAAAAAAGAAGAATTCTGCCAACAGGTGGACAATGTGAGGCAAATGATACCAAATAGTGACAGATTAGTGGTGGCAGGTGATCTAAATGGACATGTGGGGAGAAAAAGTGGAACATTAGGATATACGTGGGGGATATGGCCTTGGAGGAGTAAATTAAGAAGGAGTCAAGATGTTGAAGTTCACCATGTCATACCAATTGGTAACAGTCAGCACTTGGTTTCAAAAATGCAGGAACCACCTTATAACCTACAATTGTGGTGGTAAAGAAACGTAGTTGGATGACATCATGGTCAGGAAAGAATATGTTAAGGAAGCAAAGAATTGAAAAGTCTTCCCAGACAACGCACTTACCACCTAACACAGAGTGCTCATGGCGGAGCTGAGGATAAAGAAAATAAAGCAGCAGAAGACAAGAGGTAGACAGATCATTAGATAGTGGAAGCTTAAATATTTGGAAGTTAAGGGTAAATTTAGAGAATACATGGAGAGACAGCTACAATAAATCGAAGAGGTTATGACAGACATCGTAGAAGACTGGTGGACATAGCAGCAGATAGGATTAGGAAAACTGGTGAAAAAGTGTGTTGAAGATCATCAGGGAGGAGGAAGGCTGGAAAAGAAACTTGGTGGTGGAATGAAAACACAGAAAGTTCAGTTAGAGAAAAGAAGGTACCGGACTACCAGCACTGAGAAGTAGAAACAGTGATGGCTTGAAGAAGATAAAGAACAGTACAAAAAGGCAAAAATAAATGTAAAGAAAGTGATTGGTAGAGAAAGCCTACTTTGGAGGCAATATATGAATGTCCTGAAACTAAAGAGGGACAAAAAACATTTTCAGAATATCTGCTGCGAGAGATAGATTATGTGGATGTAGACAAAAGATGTGGGAAAAAATTGCGCACAATTGAGGATGCATGTAGTGGAACTCCAGTGAAAGAGGATTAAGTCAAAGTGAGGTTCGGCCAATACTTTAACTGACTTATGAATGAAGAAAACCCAAGAACAAGACAGAAGAGGCAGTTGTAAATTAAGGGATGACAGCTAGCATTACTTTGGAAGAGATTAGAACAGTATGGAGAGGAACGAAAAATGGCAAAGCAGTGCATCTTGGGAATCAGGTCGTGAATAAACTATTCAACTGTGTGATGCGAAAAGAGGAAATCCTAAGGGCATGGAGGAAAAGTATTCTGGTACCAACACTTCAAGGGAAGGGGACACCCAAGAATGCAAAGACCCCCGAGGAGATAAACTTCTACCACATACCTTTAAGCTTTGTGTGTGTGTGTGAGATATATATATATATACACAGTCACATGAAAAAGTAAGTACACCCCATGTAAAGTTTTGACTTTTTCAACATATTTCAACATATAGCTATTTGATCTTCATTTCAACAATATTGATAAATAAAGGTGATAAAATATAACAAATATCATGAAACATTTACATTTTGTATTCCATTTTATAATTTAAATAAACATAAATGCAAATTTCGCATGTGGAAAAAGTAAGTACACCCTTGGCTCTAATAGGTGGTATTGCCCCCTTTGGCAGAAACAACCTCAAGTAGGTGTTTCTTATAACTGTCTACCAGTCTCTCACATCGACTGGGAGAACTTTTTGCCCACTCCTCCATGCAGAATTCTTTCAGCTGTGCGATGTTTGAGGGGTTTCTTGCATGCACAGCTCGTTTCAAATCCCCCCACAGCATCTCGATGGGATTTAGATCTGGGCTTTGACTTGGCCATTCCAGAACCCTCCATTTCTTTCTTTTCAGCCATTCCATGGTGGATTTACTGGTATGTTTAGGGTCATTGTCATGTTGCAAGGTCCACCCTCGGTTGAGCTTCACCTTCCGACAGATGGCCTCACATTATCCTCAAGCACCCTCTGGTACAATGAAGAATTCATAGTGGATTCTATGATGTTGAACTGCCCAGGCCCTGATGCAGCAAAGCTGCCCCAAACCATAATATTTCCACCACCATGCTTTACAGTTGGTATCAGGTTCTTGTGGTCAAATGCTGTCTTTGGTTTTCTCCAAACATGTCTTCTGGTACTGTGGCCAAATAGCTCTACCTTTGACTCATCTGTCCAGAGCACATTGTTCCAGAAGTGCTGGTCTTTGCCTAGGTGTTCATTGGCAAACTTTAGTCTTGCCCTGATGTTCTTTCTGGACAGCAACGGTTACCTCAGTTGGCCTGTACAAGTTGGCAGTTGTTTGGAATCTTCTCCACTTGTAGATGATCTTCTGGACAGTCGAATGATTAATTTCAAATTGTTTGGAGATCTTTTTAAGTCCCTTCCCAGACTCGTAGGCATCTATAACCTTCTTTCGGAAGGCCTCAGAGAGCTCTTTTGATCTAGGCATGGTGACGCCGCACACTTCAACAACAAAGAGCAAACCAAACGAAATGTCTGAGGTTTAAATAAGACAGGTTCCTCCAAGATCCTCTCTAACGATGTTCTAATCATTGGCACCTGAGCTGGTGCACCTGATTCTAATTTTAGGTATTTGAAGTAGTGATAAATGTAAGGGTGTACTTACTTTTTCCACATGCGAAATTTGCATTTATGGTTATTTAAATTATACAATGGACTACAAAATGTAAATGTTTCATGATATTTGTTATATTATATCGTCTTTATCTATCAATATTGTTGAAATGAAGATCAAATAGCTGTATGTTGAAATATGTTGAAAAAGTCAAAACTTTACATGGGGTGTACTTACTTTTTCACATGACTGTAGAGAGATATAGAGAGAGATAGAGAGAGATAGATTGAGAGAATTAGTGGAAATCCATGAAAGGCAATTTGGATTCATGTCCGCAAGAAGCCTCACGGATGCCCTTTTTGTTTTGAGACAAGTGATGTGATAGAGAAATACCGGGAAGGTCAAACAACATAAAGTTTGTATTCATTGATATTGAGAAGGGTTATAGCCAGGTGCCTCGTGATGAAATATAGAAGTTGTGGGATTGGAAGAAGAATGAAGGATTGACAGGAGATGGAGAAGGGTGATCAATCATCATTGTGGTGACCCAATGGAAAAATGGGAAAAGCCAAAATAAAAAGAATAAGAAAATTGTCGATTTTTCAGATGAAAATTTATGATTTTAGAAGTTTAACCTTGAGTTGGCGTTTGACCTCAAAAAAAGTTGGTTTCCCAATTCAGTGAGGCACTATGTAATATTGTCTTCAACTTTCACGTCAATTGGATGAAAAATGATGATTTTAGAAATTTGACCCCAAGATGACCTTTGACCTCTAAATCAATAGACTTCTCAGTTGTGACTACTTCTACAACTTGGTAGAATTTAATAACAATCGGTTTAGAATTGTGACCTGTAGGCAATTGACAGACAAACAAGAAGACAAACAGAATAACAGTCGACCAACCAATATACTTGAAAAATCTTCGGTTTTCGGTTTCTCTGCTTCGGTTTCTCTGCTTGGAAATCAGCCAACATCACCGCTTTGCACAAAAAAGGTGCAAAAACAGATCCTAGCAACTACAGACCAATCAGCCTTCTCCCAATTATCAGCAAAGTCATGGAATCCATCATTGCTTCAGATATGAAATCTTTCCTCTTCTCCAATGGCTTGATCTCTGATCATCAATTTGGTTTCAGACCTGGTCACTCTACTCTGGACATGCTGCTTCTGCTTTCTCAACAATGGATGGAGGTCCTAAACGCCAAACAGGAAATTAGAGCTGTCTCCCTTGACATTTCACGTGCCTTCGATACGGTCTGGCACCCTGCTCTGGTCACCAAACTCTCCTCCTTTGGTATCCATGGAAATCTCCACGCATGGCTGGCGGACTTCCTCTCTGGTCGTAGTCAACGTGTGGCCCTGAATGGGTTTCTCTCATCTCCTCTTCCTGTTCAGGCTGGAGTTCCCCAAGGTAGTGTTCTGGGCCCTGTGCTTTTTCTGGTCTTCATCAATGATCTCTCTAATCCCTGGTGTTGGGCTAGCGGCTAGGGTGCCGGCTTAGGATCCTAGGATCATGGGTTCGAATCCCGGTCGATCGCTGAATTAACGCCAGGGGGGTTGACTCAGCCTGTCATCCTTCCGAGGTCGGCTAATTGAGTACCAGTTCACTGGTAATTCCCTGTTTGTCGTAAAAGGCGACAAAAAGGGTTGGCGTCAGGAAGGGCATCCGGCCGTAAAACATTGCTTCAAAAAGGGGACCAAAAAACAACAACAACCACGGTTCCCGAAAAAGGCCAACCCCCGCTTTGCGGGGGAAAAATGGCCTCTAAAGGTGGTTATTATCAATGATCTCTCTGACTCTCTTGAAAATCCTCTCTATCTCTTTGCTGACGACTCTACTCTCTGTCGCTCCATTCCTCATCCCTCAGATCGGCAGTCTGCAGCCTCCTCACTCTCTGCAGACCTGGACAAAATCACAGACTGGGCAAAAAAATGGAACATGTCTTTCAATCCTGATAAATCTCACACTCTTACGATGTCTCTCCGCTGTTGTGGTTGTGGTTGTGTGCTCTCCGAAAAGACCGACTGGACAACCCTCCCATCCACTTTCTGAATAATCCTCTCCAAGAAGTTCTGTCACTCAAGCTTTTGGGTCTCACTATTTGCCATGATCTTTCCTGGGAAAAACACATTTCAAATCTGGCCTCCAAAGCCAGTCGCCGACTGGGCATCCTCCGTCGTGCGAAGTCCTTCCTTGGCACACCTGAGCTCCTCACCACATACAAGGCTTTCATCCACAGCTCTATGGAATACTGCTCTCCCCTCTGGTCTGGTGCTCCTGCCTCACACCTAGCTCGTCTTCACGCTGTTGAAACCAAAGCATTCAGAATCATTGGAATCTCCCGCGATGAAGCTAACTCCAAGGGCCTTTCACTCACTCACTGCAGGCCGGTTGGTGGTCTTTCCATCTTCTACCGACTCCTCTCTGGCCTTGCCCCCCCAGCTCTCTCTGGGCTCTGTCCCCCAAATATTCCTACAGGTCGCACAAGATCTGCCTGCAACCCTCTTACGGTTAAACTGCCAAAATCAAGACTTTCTGCTCACCTTCACTCCTTCATTCCTCTTTTCTCCCACCTCTGGAACAAACTCCCTCACTCTCTTCAATCCCACTCCACCCTCCAGGTCTTTAAAACAGCTGTTCACCACCATCTCTTATCCTCCCCCATCCAAAACCTTGATCTTTTCTAGCCCCGCTAATTTCGGTCCCCTTGCGTTTTATACCTCTCCCCTCCCCCCCTTCCCACGCCTCCTCCCCCCAAGCCCTCTCCCTCCCACACTTCTCCATGCTCTCAAATGTTGTGGTTGTGTGCTTCCCCTTCTCTCCCCATCTTGTCTTCCGCTCCCTCTTTTTGTATATTTTGTTTGTCTGGTTGATTTGTTTGTGAAATAAATGTTAGCTCTTTCACGAGCCTCGATTCAGTATACAAAAAACAAACCAGGCTGAACAGTTCATGTTTTGTATTCCACTGATAGGCCGGATCTGGATCTCGACCTGAACCAAAATCGAATCGGCTTGTACTTGTCACCTGACCAACTCATCCATCAAGTTTCGTCCAAATCTGTCCACAACCTTTTGAGATATTTTGCTATATATCGTTTTTGGCCCATCTCTCAATGGTGAAGCATCACTTAGAATATTCTAGTATCCAGATCTGGATCTTCACCAAAATCTAATCAATTCATGCTTGTTACGCTCCCAAACTGTCCACCAAATTACATCCAAATCCATCCACATCTATTTGAGATATCCTGCTCAAAGACAGGCTGACAGACAGTGGTGAAAACATAACGTCCATCCACCTCCACCTTCGGTGCTGGAGGTAATAAGATCACAGACAGCTCTCAAATTAAATATAGTACGGTTTCCATGTGCAGCAGTTTCAAAACCTTTATCTCACAAAAATAAATAAATAAATAAACCTTCACTCATAAATAATGTAATCGGATGTCGACACAAGGCCAACCGAATTATACAAGAAAGTCTCTCTACTGTACGAACCCCTGTACCAAATGCTCTATTACTCCCAAAGAGATGTCCGTAACGGTGATGGTTGAGCCAGAAATCACGACGTAGATACAGCAGATCGATTGCGAAAGCTCATCTGCAGATACTAAACCCTTAAGTTTATTTTTTTTTTGAACTGTGCACGAGGATTTACACACACTCATTGCACTAATGTTTGCACTTCCCCGCTTGCTTTAGGAATGAAATATTTTCGCATTCAATACAACACTCTCCCAAGACCTGGACATATGTGGTTGGGTTCCAAAGAATGCTTTTGCAGAGGAAGCACTTGTTTTAATGGTTGCTTTTTATTCGTGCCAGGTATCTAGGATTCTTACAGCCATTAAAATGGGCTTTAAGCCACTGCCAAGTGGTATTCAATGCCATCAACTAAACATCCAATGCCATCAGTTATTTGGCAACAAAATATATGAGTGCCTTCTTTGAGAAATGTTTCTGATGGTAATCTGGGATGCTAGAGGTCAAAGTAAAATCATTGTAAAAAAAGAAAAAACTCACTGTTTTATGTTGATTTCAAGGTCTTGGAGAAGCGTGGACACATACCACAAAATGGAGGTTATTAGGAAACATCAGTGTACCTGCACAATGAATTTCAAGGATATCAGTCGATAATGGAAAAATATTTATTATAAAAAATCGTATTAAAATTTTTTTTATGCAGACAATTTTTTTTTTTACCCCTGCATTTTTTTTATCCATCCTTTGGGATTTGATCCTGTCTTTCCAGCACAGGCAGAGATGGATTCAGATGCGAACACCAAGCTAGCCAACCCAAAAGGAAATAGTTCAGGACTGGTAAGTATATAAAAATAAAATGCTCATTTATATGTATCATATCCAATATTCGCTACAAATTATTGGTAATGTTTTACATCCACATTGGGAATGCTAAAAATTTGCTGCTGTAAAAATTTTTTTAAATAATGACTGCATTAAGGTCTTGGAGCAGCTTGGACACAATACCACAAAATGGAGGTCATTAGGAAACATCAGTGTACCTGCACAATGAACTACAAGGAAATCAGTAGATAATGCAAAAATATTTGTTATAAAACATATTCTTATTAAAAAAATTACTTCTGAAGACAGAATAAATAAAATAAAAAACTCTGCATTTTTTTTATCCATCCTTAGGGACTTGATGGGATTTGATCCTGGCTTTCCAGCACAGGCAGCAATGGATTCAGATGGGAACACCAAACTAAAACCCAAAAGGAAATAGTTTTAGGACTAGTAATTGTATATAAAAATAAAGTGTTCATTTATATGCATCATATCCAATATTAGCTACAAATTGTTGGTGATGTTTTACATCCACATTGGGAATGGTAAAAATCTACCTCTTTAAAAAAATTAAATTGATGACTGCATTAAGAAAATAAACATGATCCCAGTGGTTTGTATTCTTCATCTTCATACTTGTTTTTGGCTTAAATGGATGCTTCATAATACTGTATATAATAGCATACTCATCAGGCAATTCTCTGCACACTGCACATGGAGTCATCATTCGATCATTTTTCATTCCGTAATTATGTTTCGTGAGGCTCCCAGAGACGATGTTGGGATCTAATGGAAATTCTCGGCACATGTAAGCAGTGGGTTACACCAGAAGCTCCTCCAAGGGCACTGTACAGGAACATCCCAGGCTGTCGTTTAAAGTCTCCCCAATAAGTGTCCAATCACAGCTGGGAACGTGTCCGGTATCCTCAAACGAAGCATTCCCACTGCTGCGATCCTTAACCTCATCCCAGCACCGAGCCTCTTAAAAACCTCGTCCCAGGACTAAGCCTTTTACATTCAAGGCTCATCGTACAAATGTAGAAAGCTTTCAAGTTTGCAATATTAGAGAAAATGGTTACAATACAATATCGGTCGTTTGCAGGATTTTTGGTTTGGGGTCAGATTAGTTAGATTGTATATTTGTTGTGAAGTTGCAGTACAGTCTTTTACTCCTGTAAAGGAATTTTTGTGCATACTTGAAGTATT
This sequence comes from Myxine glutinosa, assembly GCF_964187855.1. Taxonomy (NCBI): domain Eukaryota; kingdom Metazoa; phylum Chordata; class Myxini; order Myxiniformes; family Myxinidae; genus Myxine; species Myxine glutinosa. The sequence continues at coordinate 90,548,124 of NC_136269.1, forward strand.
TCGCAGGAGGATAACCTTGAGATGTATGCACTCGCCTTTGAGCTGTCTAGTCTGGGTTAGAATCTCGACCCAGGTGTAAACTGTCATCCTGGTTTTTCGCATGCATGGCGATTCAACAATGTTTCCGCCATCGATCGGATGAACGTTAAGCATGAGGACCCATCGGCCAGCACTCTTTGTTGGTGGACATTAAGGATCCCATGGTATCGTTCAAGAAGGGTAAGGTAAGTTACCACCGGCGACCAGAAAAAAAATACAAATTAATGCTAGAAAGGCAATGGCGAACCACCAGGTGTAACCCTTACCAAGAGACTGCTACGACAGCACTGATCCTCTGTAAAGGGCATGGTACATGGATGATGATGATGAGCTACTTTGTACTGTATTTATGCTTTGATGTATAATAAAGTCCGTGACAATATATTTTGTCCAGACTGTTCGGTTTTAAATTTTGAATATTAAAATGTATTAAGAGCAGTAACAATCACATGTGAAGATCACAATAATAAGTAAAACAATGACGATTAAGTGACAAGCATCCATCGTTGCTTCAGATATCGAATCCTTCCTCTTCTCCAATGGCTTGATCTCTGATCATCAATTTGGTTTCAGACCAGGTCACTCTACTCTGGACATGCTGCTTCTGCTGTCTCAACAATGGATGGAGGTCCTCAATGCCAAACAGGAAATCAGAGCTGTCTCCCTTGACATATCACGTGCCTTCGATATGGTCTGGCACCCCGCTATGCTCACCAAACTCTCCTCCGAGGGTATCCATGGAAATCTCCACGCATGGCTTGCGGACTTCCTCTCTGGTCGCAGTCAACGTGTGGCCCTGAATGGATTTCTCACACCTCCCATTCCTGTTCAGGCTGGAGTTCCCCAAGGCAGTGTTCTGGGCTCTGTGTTTGTTCTGGTCTTCATCAATGATCTCTCCAACCTCTGAAAAATCCTCTCTATCTCTTTGCTGATGACTCCATTCTGCTGCTCCATTCCTCATCCCTTAGATCGGCAGTCTGCAACCTCCTCACTCTCTTCAGACCTGGACAAAATCACAGACTGGTCAAACAAGTGGAACATGTCTTCCAATCCTGACAAATCTCACACTCTTACTATGTCTCTCCGAAAATACAGACTGGACAACCCTCCCATCCACTTTCTTAACAATCCTCTCCAAGAAGTTCTGCAACTCAAGCTTTTGGATCTCACTATATGCCATGATCTTTCCTGGGAAAACCACATTTCCAAGCTGGCCTCCAAAGCCAGTCGCTGACTGGGCATCCTCCGTCATGCGAAGTCCTTCCTTGGCACACCTGAGCTCCTCACCACATACAAGGCTTTCATCCGCAGCTCAATGGAATACTGTTCTCCCCTCTGGGCTGGTGCTTCTGCCTCACACCTAGCTCGGCTTCACGCTGTTGAAACCAAAGCTTTCAGAATCATTGGAATCTTCCACGATGAAACTGATTGTGAGGGCCTTTCACTCACTCACCGCAGGCAGGTAGGTGGTCTTTCTGTCTTCTACCGACTCCTATCCGACCCAGCTCCCCAGCTCTATCTGCGCTTTGTCTCCCAAATATTCCTACAGGTCGCACAAGAACTGCCAGCAACCCTCTTCTGGTGAAATTTCCAAAATCAAGACTTTCTGCTCACCTTCACTCTTTCATTCCTCTTTACTCACACCTCTGGAACAAACTACCTCACTCTCTTCAATCCCACTCATCGCTCCTGGTCTTTAAAACAGCTGTTCAACACCATTTCTTATCTTCCCCCATCCAAAACCTTGATCTTTTCAACCCCCGTTAATTAACCCCAGATCCACTTTTTTGAAATACCAACTTCTTTCCTGGAAGTCCTAGCAGTGTCCATGTGTTTTATACCTCTCTTGGTATTCCCATGATTGGTATTTTATCTTGGTATTTTATACATCTCTTGGTATTCCCCCCCCCCCCTTCCCATGCCTCCTCCCCCCAAGCCCTCTACCTCCCACAGATCTCACGATGTCCCTGTTCTCTGCTGTTGTACTTGTGTGCTTCCCTCTCTCTCCACAACTTGTCTCCCGCTCCCTTTATTGTTTGTTTTGTGTGTCCGTTTTTTTTTGTGATTAATGTTAGCTCTTACACGAGACTCAATCTTGTATACAAAAAAAAAACTATCCATAGAACTCAGAGATAGAATTGTGAGGAGGAATAGATCTGAGGAATGGTATAAAACAATTTCTAGAGTATTGAAAGTTGCCAAGAGCACAGTGAGCACCACCTTTTTGCTTTTTCAAATAATGCACCAATAATGCACCACACCAAATAATGCACCAATAATGCACCATTTCAAATAATCACCACCACAATATATTTGTGTGTGTGTGTGTGTGTGTGTGTGTGTGTGTGTGTGTGTGTGTGTGTGTGTGTGTGTGTGTGTGTGTGTGTGTATTGTATATGTATATATACTAGAATATAAGACCTGCCGCCTCGCTGATGGAAATACCAATCTTTGCTGTGATAGCTAATTTATGGGGAATATGAATATTGTTATGAATTTGGGGTGGGGGGAATATCTAGATTTAGGTAGATCTGCAAAGGTAGGTGTCCGGCTGTTGTGATAGGGAACCTCACCTGTAATAAGTTCTGTGTTTAGGCGGTTTGTCAGATTAAGTGTGTACATGTGATCATACGAGGATGTTCCGGTGATAGGTCGAATAAGGATAAGGCTAAGACTCCATTCTTTGTGAAACCTCTGTGATCTACCTGTATCCCGTATGGCAACGCACTCTTAGACATTAGATAGGCCCATTAGTGGACCACATTAATTAATTGCCCCTCCGCCACAAGACGATAAGACTGACCGGAAAGACAAGCAGGCAGCGCCGCAAAGCGGTACACAGTGGCTTTCACACATTGACCAGGCAGGCTGGGAGCCATGCCCAGGAGAACTAGTGATTTGCCAGTGGAGGGGCAAGCAACAAACACCACACCGATTGGCAGAGTAGGGGAGGATGTGCTATTGGTCAAAGGAAGGGCAGAGAGCTTCTCCGTGATTGGGGGTGAGAAAGGTAAAGGAGTGACACACTGATTGGCCACCAACCGATGAGACCATGGCCAATCAGTGCGGGAGGCACGAATGAACGACCAACAAGCTACAGACTGGTTGGAGGGCAAGCGCCGGTGATGAAAAAGGGTGCGAAAGGCGACAAGTAAGGGATGCACTGGTTGGAGGGGAAGCGAGCTAGCGTGAGAAGACCGCCAATTAAACCGCTCGCTCGCCGGCATTTTTCACTCTTCCCTTGGCCTCTTGCTCTGGACTGTCACTTTGGACTTTTGACCTGTTCTTGCCTTTGGACTTTGGTGGAGAGACCAGCACTGACGATCATCCTCCCCTGTTGTTCGTGCTCCTGGTGCCTGCATGCTGTGCTGTGCTGTGTTGGCACGGGACAGACCGTGCAGAGAGGGGTGTTCGCGCCAACATCCGAGCGGTTCACCCCAACCGAAGCCGCGTCCAGACGTGAGCTTGGGGCCTGGACGACAGCAGACAGATAAGATGCACCACATTCCACAACATGACGAGACATTAATTTTATTCATCCTCGCCCATTGTTTCGTATCTGAAGTCTGGTGTGGGGACGTCCCAATTTAGAATTTAGTTTCTTCCGCCGCGTTTCCTTGTTCTCGGCTCCGTTAATAAATATTTCTTGTTGTACATTTTACCTCCGTCTCGGGTGGAGTTAATAATTTTCAGGGAGAAGACATCGTCGGGGCCGAAAAGGTAAGATGCGGCATTTTCCCCCAATCCCCCGGCCCGTGTATCGAACCGCCATTTGATTGAATAAACGCCTCCATTAAAGCTCGATTCATCCGTGGTGACGCTCGGTGTTAACTGAGCAAACCACACGACAATATGAATGATCGTTTTTAAGGCCATTTTCTCCCCGCTAGAGCGGGGATTAGCCTTGCGGGCCCCATGACAATCATGGTTCCCTGTTTGAGGCAATGTTTTTATGGCCGGATACCCTTCCTCACGCCAAGAGAATAAAAAAAAGAACCCCCCACCCCTGTTCCTTCCCCCCTCCCCTCCTTCTTTCCCCTTCTCCTCACCCTTCCTCCTCCCTTTCCCATCCACCCTCACCCTTCCCCCCCCCCCCCAATCCTCTCCCCTCCCTTCCCTTCCCCAACAGGCAAGGCCGGGTAGTATGGAATCAACAAAAAGTCAAGAAGAGACAAGAAGTCAAGAAGAGACAAGAAGTCAAGAAATGTATAGCCATGGGAGATATATTCACATGCACATCATATTTACTCTAAATGGCACCGGATGAAAATGACAAACAAAAGAAATACAGGCATACTGCAGGTGAAACAGAATCAACTATTCTAGGGAAATTGATACACTTATTTTTTTTTTTTTACAATGTTGTGCATTCAAAACTTCTTCTGAATGTTGTGCTTCCAATAATGTAAGAAACTTTTGCAACTTCTATGTTTTTTTAATGTAAGGTTTTATATACACAGTAGAGGCTCATAGAAGAGCTAAAACAGGACAGAGCAGAGTAGTAGAGAGCAGAGAAATGCCAACAGTAGAGAAAATGGACACAACTGACCTGTCTGTGCTGCAGGAGAAGCTGATCCAGAAATATGGCTTTATTGTGGGAGATTTCAATGATATTGAGGGCATTGGTCTCAATGGCATAAAGCTGAGCAAGGTATGAGGCAGGGGCACCAGGCCAAAGAGGATAGCAGCATTCCATCGAGCTGCCGATGAAATCATTGTACATTTTTAGAAGTTCGGATTAACCAAATAAAATTTTGCACCACAGAGGACGCACAGGCAGCAGCTGATTTTGGACAGCAACTTGACTTTGGTTGATGGGTGGTGTCCTTCCAAGGAAACTGTGAACGAATTTCAATTTTGGATATGTGATTTGTCCAATCACATCAATCATTGAATTGGAGGATAGCTGATATGGAGTTCATTAAAATACATATTCCAAGTTTTCGACCTGCTCCTGATTCCATCGAGGTCTGGAGAGAGGGAATAGGCTGCTATGTGCCCATCTGAAGAATGTGGGATGCTGTGGCAGATGGAAGAGTCCTCAGCAAAAACATGTGGAAGATTTGTCAGAGAATCAGAAAGATTATTTATGAAGATGACAAACAGGGCTGAGCCCAAGACACTGCATTGGGGCAATGCAGCCTCAACAGAGAAAGGAGATGAGAGGATCCAATTATGAGTCACATGCTGACTTACAATAGTCGAATAAATCAGCAAGGACTGAGTGTAGTTGGCCTTGGATGTTGTAGGCTAAGATCTTGGAGAGGAAGGTGGGGTGTCAGACTGTGTCAAATGCTTTACATGTCTTGAGAGATTGTCCTGATCACTTTTCTACAATAAAAGGCATCCATACATTGCTGGGACAGCAGACACATTGTCTAGAATGGAGTAACCGGGTGGGAAACCAAACTTATGGCCGGATATCAGGTCATTGGATCAACAGGAAGGATTTGACGTCGACTGTGATCACAGATTGCTTGACTTCACTTCTAAAACAGGAAGCTCATTGGCCTGAGTTAAGAGGATCTTCTTTTTGTACCCTTTTGTGTAATGCAGTGATGTTATTTGACTTACAAGTCAACAGAAGGTGACCTAGTGCAAATGAGAGGGTGAGTATGTCGTGGGTTTAATAAGCACCTGGTCAAACTCGGACAGTGTGCAAGGGATTTATTAATTATAAAAATAATACATGCATTGGAGATGCTGAAGTGGCGTGTAAGGTAATAACACCACCATGGAGGACATCATAGTCATTACAATCACCAGCAACGGTACCCACCCTACGGGCGGGGCTTCAATTGGGAGGCCCAAATGAAAAGGGTAAAATATCAGATATTGAAGGCTTTTTTATTTTAAACGATTCATATAAACATCCGTTAAATCATATCAGACGCAACATCATCAAAATCTAAACAGTATCTTACTATAATTCACCAAATGTCCCACAGTGATCGATACACTATGATCGTGATGATCGTGATCGTGAATCGTGATCGATAATCGTGTTCACAATCGCTATGTCGTATGTACTCCCGATACGTGTTTCCTTCATTTGAAATGGGTTGGAATTCTCTCAAGCAGGGATTCAACCCGTGTCCTTATAAAAGGTCTTTGTCCGAGTTCGATCAGTGCAGCTGTGCAGCGATCGGTGCAGCCGTTTGTGCGGCACCCGAGAAAACAACATCGTCACAATGAACGTTATGCGAACGCAAATGTTATGCGGGAGTCCAAACCTGAGAATGCTGGAGACGAAAGCTGAAATTGGGAAAACTAAATAGCCTATTTTACTCCTAGAGTTCCCAGGATTATCCACCCAAAATATCGTTGTGATCAGTTCAGCAGTTTTTACGGTACATTCGAATGGACAGACAGACAGATGGACGGACATTTGGTGAATTATAGTAAGATGCACAACCCGCACCAACATCTCAGCGAGCTGCAACCCGTATTTGGCTTAATATACTTTCCCCCAGGCTCAGATCAACTCATAACACCGCTCCAAGTTGACAAGGCAGACTAAGCCTCATTCTGAGAGAATGCTTTGCCAAGGCCAAACATGGGATATGGTCAACATTTTATACGCTAGTCAAACACCAATGAAAATAGGTCACAGTGTGTTGCTGCTGCCACCATCAGGATAGGGAATTCAATGAAATCCCCCACAAAATCTCCCTTTAATAAACATTTTACCTTTAATAAACATGTAAAAAGAAGAGTTTATTATCACCTGTGTACCACTAGGGATTTCATGGAAGTACTATTCCGTTATCCAGGTCACCTTGTACCTCATAGAGTGAGTGAAGGACCTCCCCTTCCGTCAAGGGAACTCACTCGTGCAATGGGGTGGGTCAGAGCCCCCCCCCCCCTATGAAGTGGGGGCGGTGAATCGCAAACGATAGGCAAGTACCTCCATGCTCCCCTTCCCCTTAAAAAAACTTTGTAGACCTACAGAGAAAGAGAGAGCAATTCCGTCACAAGGCAACAATTTAAAAACAAAGTGTACTAAATATATAGAATCGATTATTCCATAGCATATGTAATTTATGAATGATTAAAATGTAAGTATTGGCCTCCACTATATACTTTTGAGGCTATGTAAAAGGATTGCAGAGTAATGGAGGCAAAGTCATTTGAAAAGCATGTGAGCAGAACAGTCTCCCATACACAAAAGCAATAACACTCAAAGCCCATTAAATATGCATGGTTTTTTAAAATTACATACAAGTGTATTAGTAGCAGGCTTCTCTGTCCTGATTTGAAGTGAGGTGTTTTGGTTTTGGTTGTAAAAAATAACTTTTTGGTTGTAAAGGCAGTATAATGCTTTTGAAGTACGGTGGCAACCATCGACGCCTTTATTAAAACACAAGACACCCTTCTCAAAGCTTTCCCCTTTCAGGATTTGCGCATGGCCCCCTCTTCCAGCACGCGCAAATGGTATCCGGTTTTCCGCCCATCGTTACATAATCTTCGCCACTCACGCTCGCTTGAGTCGGAACCGTTTGCTTGCTCCAGAGCTGTTCTCAGCTCACGCACGGTTTGTGAAGTCAACTCTTGGATTCGGGCTTTTGTGCCGGCTGTGCAAGTATTAGCTAACTCAGGGTCAAGGGTTGAGGGCAAGGCGGAGTGGAAAGAGGGAGGTGGCAGATCTTGAACCCTCGCACCGTTCTTGTACAGGGGTGAATAGAGTGGCGGTTCTCGTACGGGGATGTCTCGTGCCTCTTCCTCCGGACCCCGGGCCACCATGTGTTGTTCCCCTGTACCTTCATTGCAAAACTTGCTCATACACACACGGATCAAAACTCTTAAGCATCCAATAAAAATGATGATCGTGATGAGGAGTCCCATGGCCACTGTCGAGGAAGTGTTGTGAGACTCAAGACTCCAATGATGTCACAGGTTTACAAAAGATCACAACTTTATTAACTGGTTGTTCACTTCATTCCAATACCAAATAACTACCGTTTAACTCAATGGACCAGGTAACTCTATCCGCATAGTCCCTCTTTCGTGGCTGATGTCTTCTCTGCAGCGCCGTACTCGTGGTACGCGTTCATTCCGTCGGGCAGGACTTCTGAGGATGAGTGCTCCTTGACTCAAAGTCTCTTCTGTTTATATGGGCAAACTTCAGTTAATCCTCTGTGCGCTTAAATCGTAATCCCTTCTCCACAGCAATGTTACTCAGTCATCCTGCTTGCCTTCCTGGCACCAACTCGCTCCTCCCTGCTGGGAATTTGCTTCATCCTCTTTGCATCCCGATGAAAGACAATAGTACGGGCTTGGGAATGTGTGTTAGCCCGGGGTCGTGCTAAAGCTACACAACAGGACTCCCAGCTTCGACAGGGCGAGATGCATTCCTGACATTCTTACGACCACCTGCTCGTACCTTGGTTCGTTACCAGTTCCAAACAATGAGTTACACTGAGTTACACTTCCACAATTCCCTCATCTTTTTGTTTTTTGTTTATATTAACCATTAATCTAAACATCAATATAAGTAAACAATCAATCACTACAAGTAAACATCAATACAATTTCCTTAGGCATACACCGTCATCCTGCAAGACTCTGATCACAAAACATTTCGTTGGTCATTGACTCCTTCCATATTGTTAATTCAATCTATTTCATTTGCATCACAAATATCTTTGTAAAACAACACTTCACCATCACCAAGATACAACAATTTTGCTTCACCATTTTCAAGTTTTTAAGGCATCTGCAACATCTGGCAAAAACGTTTCCCTCCAAACAAACGTTGATTCTTTGTTTGAAAGGAAGGGCTGATCACTTGTGTTTGAATTCAGGTATGAAACATTTTCTTCTGTCTTTATAAACACCTGCACTACATCGTGTAGGATTTCGCTGTTGTGGTAACGGTGCGGAGTCATAGACTGACCCTGCTCTCTATGTAGCATTCTTGCCACTCTTGCTGTGAACCATAATGATTCCTTGAACAAGGCCGTCGCCCAGTTGTAGTCGATTTGCCTCCTCCCTCATTATGAGTGGGCAGCAAGTGTTGGTGTAATGTTGATTGGCCAGCAAGATGTGGAACAGGGATGCCGGATGCATCCACAATGATGTTGGGACCATGGTGTTCAGGTCATTCATGGTCCATACCAGGAGCAACTAGCAGAATCGTGCACAGCTGTTGTGACAAGGGCACCGCCGTTTTTTGCAGCTACATGCTGGTTCCCCGGACGTTGGTGAAGTAATAACATATGTCCCCGCAGTTCACAGAGGTTGCAGGTAAAATGTCGTTGTCCTGCAACTTCTGATGTGATGAATGTTCGAAGCCTTCGAACAAGAGTAAGTGATCGCCTTTCTTTCATATGTTGCAGTGTGATCCAGGCAAATGGTCACATAAATTTCCTTGGTGAAGGTAAGCATCCATCTCCAAGTTACACGGGAGAATGTCTTCATCATTCTTTGAGAAAGAGGGTGTATGCCACGATTAACTTCATTTTTTTAGCCACAAATTTTCTTTCTCGAACTTCTTACCAATTCCGTTAGCACTCCCTTCAAAATGTGATCTCGTCTTATCCTTATGTTCAGTCACATCTGAATCTGCTTTCCACACACACTGAATCAGATAGGGTACATCTTACCATGAAATCAGCATAATCATGTATGTCTTCCGACAGTTTCACATTCAACAATTTGTTGTTTTTCCTTAAAACATTTAAAAGTTATACTCATTTATATGCGTCACACAAATAATATTCTATCAGGTATGTATTTCACTACTAAACTAAGAATAGCATCCACAAATGCTTTCAGGTTAATATAGTTCAAAAATTAACTCATGCAGGTATTTTAGCACTACTCTACGAAAATAAATTGTATATGATTACAATCACAAACAGGAATATCTAATTCCCACCAAAAAATTTTCCAAACCAACAAATTAAGCATAATGTATTATTACCATAATTCCTCTCCACTTTTTCTTTTCCCTTTTTTTTTTTTTTTTTTTTTTTTTAACAGTGTGTCACTCGTGGTGATATGAGTTCACTGATCTTGTAATTGACACAACTCATAACATTGTCGTTATGCCATTATCTTAATTCTACTGTATTCATTTGCAACATCACTTGATTTAATCTTTTAATCTCAGTATTTATGTCGCCATAAAAGTCTTCCTCTTGTGGTTCCACATTTCTTTCCTCATTTGTCACTTCATGCGTTATCATCGTGTTGTTGGTTACCTTATTCAAACACACCGTCACTAAGGCTTTCAAGCAAGCCACCACTAAAACAATTGCCAATATAACTACTAAACCAACAAACAAGTCTGCTACTCCTTGTATATATTCATACCTATGACATAATTATATGTCGATGACATTCAACATTATATACCAAACTAACAAGCTTCCTAAAAGGTAAATAAAGAAAATCCCTTAATATGTAACATAAATCAGATTATTTGTCTTACCCTGATCCCCTTATCTCCCGGGGTTGAACTCAATCCCCTGATCATGAGTGTAGTTGTGATACATTTTTCACTCATGTTGTATTAATATCAGCAGGTAATTGTATGTCATGTAGGCAAATAAATGTCACTATCCCAAGTAGGAATATCACATGTTGAAAATGTAATGTTTATCAATGCAAGGGGTGTTAAAATGTAATTCAAATGACTGTAAATCACGACTATCATTTATCTGCCACTGAATGTTCTGCTGGGCTGCTAGGTGCAGCCTCATTTTCTGTGGGATCATCCACCTTAGCCCCATGTGCTTGTTTGCAATGAGGGGCATGAATCCAACTTTCTATTTTGGGTCCATTTTTTTTTTTTCCCCTATTCTTATCAATCTCCTATGGTTTATCATTTCGTTCCAAGATACCGCAACCAAAGGTTTTAACCAAAGCTCTACCAAACTATTTCCAATTTGAACAAAAAATGCCAGTGAAACAATGATTCGAAGAATTAACTTCAAGGGGTCAATAAATTTATTCTATAGCCAGATCTAATTTTCCCATCCAATAGTTTGCCTTGCCACATGTCATATTATAACACTTTAATAAACCTTCGAAAAATGTTTCCCATCTCAACAAATTTCCTTTTTACAAATAGCCATGTGTAACTTACGTATTTAACTACAATTTCCTCTCAATTTGTTTGGCCTAACTGGCCGCAAAAGTGGCTGCCAGCATGCAGTACCGTTTTTTATCTACCAAGGAAGTGCTCGTCCACACAAGACCTCTACCAAAATGTTGTTTGTAAAAACAAATCTGGGATTTCCGATTACATGGATGCACTCTCAGGACATTTTCAGGCTGCTGTTAACAATCCACTATGATAAATTAATTCCTTTACCCACAATCAAATAATTAGTACAAATTGAGGATATTATCCATCTGACATTCATTTATAGATTCATTATGTTGGATCTAATATATATATATATATATTTTCCCATTAATTTCGCACTGGTGTAAGGAAGAACAATAGCTCTCATAAGTCTTAGTAATATCGTAGTTAATTTACCCAGCATCGAAGAATTTATTTACTATCCATTCTCATCTGTTAACCAGTGACTTTGTTTGAACTCCAGAACTCAAAACTCACAATAGTTCAAACCAGCAAAATTTCCTTTACTATTTTCCCATATCATCTATAGTCTAGTAGGAAGACTAGGTCCCTCTGCACCCCCCGGAGATATACTTCTAATCAGTGTTTCTAGATTGGAAAAAATGTGTAGAAAATGACTAGCTATGGCCCCAAGCTGAAAAAATGTCCCACATACCATTTCTATGCAAATTACTGCTGCCATTATCAAAAAAAGACTAGGTCCCCCTGCACCCCCCGGAGATATACTTCTAATCAGTGTTTCTAGATTGGAAAAAATGTGTAGAAAATGACTAGCTATGGCCCCAAGCTGAAAAAATGTCCCACATACCATTTTTATGCAAATTACTGCTGCCATTATCAAAAAAAGACTAGGTCCCCCTGCACCCCCCGGAGATATACTGAAACTGGCAGTGACTGGTGATTGAAATGCGGTGCCTTTTTGTGTTTCAGGTCGAGGTACGTGAACTCCCCACGATCTACAGCAACCAGGAAGAGACTGATACCAGGGTGGTTCTGTACCTCCATCATGCTGCTACCATCGGATACAAGAACGCTGTAGTCAGAACACCGGACACAGACATCCTCCTGATCCTGCTCCACCATGCCCACAACATCAAGCTGACGGTGTACCTGGATACAGGGTCAGGGAAGCATCGCCAACTTGTCAACGTCTCTGAGCTGGCAGAATCCCTGGGAGAGGACTACTGTGCCACTCTCCTGGGGTACTATGTGTTCAGCGGAGAAGACTGCACCAGTGCCTTCAAAGGGAAGGGAAAAGTCGGGCCCTTGAAAAAGCTGGAGAAGAATCCCAGGTTTCACAGGGCATTCGGTGAATTTCACAGGGTATTTAGAAAAATAAAACTTTGTGTTAACGTCTGTGTAGACGGACCTTAATATGAGTCTATTATTTCGTAAAACTGTGATTATTTTGTAAATAAAGCACTAATTAGCATACTAGTATACCATAGACACATGTAATCATGTTATGAATAGTTCTATCATGATCTATGCCCTTCAAAACATGGGTCTAGACACCTTCATTTTTCAATTATCTGCAATATTGGCTGAGATATGTCAAAAATCGTTTTTTTTGATAATGGCAGCAGTAATTTGCATAAAAATGGTATGTGGGACATTTTTTCAGCTTGGGGCCATAGCTAGTCATTTTCTACACATTTTGTCCAATCTAGAAACACTGATTAGAAGTATATCTCCGGGGGGTGCAGGGGGACCTAGTCTTTTTTTGATAATGGCAGCAGTAATTTGCATAAAAATGGTATGTGGGACATTTGTTCAGCTTGGGGCCATAGCTAGTCATTTTCTACACATTTTTTCCAATCTAGAAACACTGATTAGAAGTATATCTCCGGGGGGTGCAGGGGGACCTAGTCTTCCTACTAGACTACTATGCCTTATACACATCCATACATACAGCCCAATTTATATTCTGATAAAATTCAAGTTTATATATATATAAAATCCGTGAGCAGAGTACTCTGGGAAGTCAGTGTAAGACCTCTCCAAAATTTGGCTAATTTTGTACTCCCACATTTTTTATGAAGCTCATATCCATAAATAGCTTTGATTCTCATATAAATTCTATCACAATGGAATCCCAAGATTACTTCCAATTTTTTACTATTAATGAATAGCTGCTCATAACTCAGCAAATCAAATCTTTATTCTCCATCTCCCTTGACAAAAGTGATAATTTTCATAATCAAATTATATTTCTATTTTTTATTTTACGAATTCTCTCGATATGCGATCCCATCCCCATGGAACTATCTATTTTTCAGACAAGGCACACTGTCGGTGTCAACAATCTTGTAAGATTGATACACAAAAACAAAAACACTGACACACAAAATACCCACACACACATGCATTATGCGTATTTGTTTGCGTTGGAACCCTTATTTACAGATCCGGATGGGTGTCAACTTTATTTCAATTTCTCAAAATTTGTCCTTCAATTTTATAAGCGCTAATACACAAATGGACCAAAAAGTTTATTCTTAGAAAACCCCTATGACGTCACATTGACATTACCCTTTCAGTTCCCACAATAATTTATCCAAATTTGACTACCCACCCATTTGTATGTCAGTCGACCACTGACCTATCAATCGTGTGGAACAATAGTCCGAAATTCCCACCTGATCATGATGTGACTCTTGTCGACTTGGTTTGCCAAAAAAATTGCAAAGCAATTGTTCCAAACTTTGTAAATTTAAAATTTTGTGCCCAACATAAAAGATCCAATTTCGGCATTTGATCAATTAATTATCAATTTGCTTACAAGCAAAAGAAACATGAATAATTCTTGCTCCGAAAACTTTTCAGACCCAAGAATCATCGACAGTTATTCATGTTTGTCCAGTAATCTAATTTGTTGAGGCCAATCGTCATTTGGGATTTGTCGCAATGAAGGCCTAATCATTGTCTGAGGTATCGGTCAGCACTGGTACCCTTGATCTTGGTTTACCCTATGAACTTGTCTTCCTTTTGGTATACGGACATCCTCTTTTCCAATGTCCCATCCGTCCACACTTGAAACACCGGTTTCTGTCGTTGCCTGGTCTGTGCACCTGTGCACTTGTATTGCTGGGCTGCATCTCTACATCCCTGAGTTGCCACTGCAATCTCTCGTTATCTCCTGAAACACGAAAAAATTCTCTGTACCGTCCTTTTTGGGGAGACAACTGGAAATCAGATGGGACAACTGTCACTTTCATTCCTAATTTCGAGGGCAGTTGTGCATTTGTCTCCTCCACTGTATCCTGTATCCTTTTTATTTTAAGTTCTAGATCCGTTATCCGTTCTTGCTGTTCCCGTTGTCTGGATTCACCATCCCAAAGATGGAATGCAAGCCAGTCTACCGTTAGATTCTGTCTCTTCCTGGCTTTCAACATTTGTTCCAATCTTTCCAATCGACTTCGCTCAAATGTACCATCTCTTGGAAACTCCTCATCATGTCCCTTTGTCCACAAATACCAATTCTCGACCTGCCTTATAGCTTCGGCACCATAACGGTCGTACATATGATGTGTACAAGTACCTTTTTGTGGAATCTCTGGTTGTCCTTGTGTATTCTTGCAGGCTCCATTTCCCATTCTGCCTTTTATCAAAGTAGCATTGGATGTGTTGTAGTTTGTTCCTCTAAAGCTTCACTCGTACCTCCAGGAAGGATCTCTCCACCTGTTCAAACGGTGATTTCCAGAGAATCTCTCTCACCTGTGGCTTTTGCACAATCCAATCTCACAGATCAGTATTTGCAGATGAGCCAGAGGGTCAGTATGAAATGGGTGAATTCTCAGGTGTCCGCTCTGTTGAAGGGGAAATCACACAATGGTAACCGCACATATATATCTATATATAAACTCACCACCTTGCTCAATTTTCCAAGGTTGTCTTCACATTGATAATATCTCACAAAGATATCAAAGCTTCTTTCTTGAGACCGCATTTTCATCAATCAAACAATCAATATATTCAATTCAATTTATTCAGTTCAATTTATTCAGTTAAATTTATTCAATTAAATTTATTCAGTTCAATTCAATTATTCAATTTCAATTAATTTATCAATATTCATCAATAAATCAAATTAATCATTTTGGATGACTCCTTGCATAAGCCCTTTCCCCAATGATGTCAGGACAGGTCCATCTATTGACTGAGATCGAAGCTCATCGGTCGTCACCTCTGGTTCATACCTCATATCAATTGACGAATCACTGTTCTGTCCTAGGGTCATATCTGACCTATTTTTCCATTTTGCCTGGTCTTCACAAATTTTCTTTGCAACCACTAAAGGCAACTCATCCTTCATTCGTGAGACCGCCAAAATGGATGGCAGATATTAAAGTTCTTTGGGAAAAATATCTCATCATTTTTCTTTTAATCGTACCCAAATCTCTTGGCAATATAAATTTCGTAAAACTCCTGAAATAAGACTGTAAAATCCCTTCAATCATGCTAAATTTTGAAACTCCATCGCTTGTAACACCCAATTTATCCCATAGGGCTTGAAAGTTCTTTCCCAAGTTCATGCAATCATTCTGCATTTGAACCCTATGATATCATTCATAATAATCATCATGATTTTATAGTCATGGTCCTATCATAATCATCTATTTAAAACGAACATTTCCTTTATCACCACAGCTATGTGGTATAATCAACAATAGAATAAAACTGTACATAGCAACAGGCTACCTCATGGCCACTTAGTATACCTATTGACAATAAGTCATAACAATATCGAATAATCATTGAACAATTAAAAAATCGCTTCCACTGCTCCAGCCGCAGCATTCGTCATTTTGTCTGCTCATCCGCGTGACCAAAACGAAATAAAGGGAGCTCAACCATTACACAGCGCTTTTAATGGCGCATGCCATAGGAACTCAACGCAATTTCGACTCGGCCAGAAAAACGAGCAAATTTTGCAGGATGTTAACTGGAATTAGCCGTGAAAATATATACAAAATACACAAAAATACACACCCACAAAAATAAACAACAAAACCCAAACAAACCCAAGGTCGACCATCTTACACAGTAAATTACATCATTTCAGCATCGTATTGATTGCTGAAATATTCCAGGGTTTATACACACCTTAAAAGAGGTATGCTTTGTGGTGTTGCCCCCTCCCACGTTTATTCCAGGGTTTATACACACCTTAAAAGAGGTATGCGTGGTGTTGCCCCCTCCCACTTTTAATTACTCATTAAATTACTCATTAAATTACTCATTAAATTACTCATTAAATTACTCATTAAATTACTCATTAAATTACTCATTAAATTACTCATTAAATTACTCATTATATTACTCATTAAATTAACTTACATAGTTTCAGCATTGTATTGATTGCTGAAGTATTCCAGGGTTTATACACACCTTAAAAGAGGTATGCGTGGTGTTGCCCCCTCCCACGTTTATTCCAGGGTTTATACACACCTTAAAAGAGGTATGCGTGGTGTTGCCCCCTCCCACTTTTAATTAAATTACATCGTTTCAATTAAAAACATCGCTTCTACTGCTCCAGCCGCAGCATTCGTCACTTTGTCTGCTCATCCGCATGACCAAAACGAAATAAAGGGAGCTCAACCATTACACAGAGCTTTTAATGGCGCATGCCATAGGAACTCAACGCAATTTCGACTCGGCCAAAAAAACGAGCAAATTTTGCAGGATGTTAACTGGAATTAGCCATGAAAATATATACAAAATACACAAAAATACACACCCACACAAATAAACAACATTTATTCTGTTCAACAGAACAAACATTTCCTATATCATGACATGCATGTCTTCAAAATTATATGACCAAGAGAAAAAGTAAAACTAATTAAAACTGCGGGCAGTGATGATCCGGGGACCATACCGCTCCATCCTGATTGGACGGGTGCGTGCTAGAGTCGTTAACAACGACAGTCCAGATCCGATTGTTCAAAATTTCAACTCAATCGATCGAAAAATGAACGCAGGGATGCATTTTAAAGGTGCAGTGGCACTAACTGAGTTGCCACGAATATGGCCACGAAATTGCCAATATGGCCATCACAAAATATTTTCCTTAATCAATTGGCTCATAGCATAACCAATCTGCAAGTATTTCATCCGAACATGTATCTCTGAGGAATTTTAATTAAATAAGTCATTTATAAATCAACGAGTTAATTTATTAAATGATTAATCAATAAATCAAAATTTTCCTTGACAGCCACATCACTTGGTCAGTGTCATGTCCAAATATCAGCTTCCTTACTCAAAAGGTGCCTGAGTTAATGTAATGTAATTACTGTAATAAGATTACTGCAATTACTGTAATGATTACTGTAATTACTGTAATTACCGGAACTGTAATTACTGTAATTACCTCAGGTAATTACTGTAATGTAATTACTGTAATGTAATAAGAAATGTAATTAATTAAATAAGTACTTCATTAATCGCTAATAATTAAATAACTCGTGAATTCTTATCCGATTTACTTAACATTTGAGTGTCCCCAAAACGTTGGAGCAAAACGTTGCAACAACGAAAGTGAAATGTTGTAGCGACGTTGTGGAAACGTCAGCAAAACCCAACATTTGAATGTTCCCAAAGCGTTGGAGCAAAACGTTGCAACAACGAAAGTGAAACGTTGTAGCGACGTTGTGGAAACGTCAGCAAAACCCAACATTTGAATGTTCCCAAAACGTTGGAGCAAAACGTTGCAACAACGAAAGTGAAACGTTGTGGCGACGTTGTGGAAACGTTAGCAAAACCCAACATTTGAATGTTCCCAAAACGTTGGAGCAAATCGTTGCAACAACGAAAGTGAGACGTTGTAGCGACGTTGTGGAAACGTCAGCAAACCCCAACATTTGAATGTTCCCAAAACGTTGGAGCAAAACGTTGCAACAACGAAAGTGAAACGTTGTGGCGACGTTGTGGAAACGTTAGCAAAACCCAACATTTGAATGTTCCCAAAACGTTGGAGCAAAACGTTGCAACAACGAAAGTGAGACGTTGTAGCGACGTTGTGGAAACGTCAGCAAACCCCAACATTTGAATGTTCCCAAAACGTTGGAGCAAAACGTTGCAACAACGAAAGTGAAACGTTGTGGCGACGTTGTGGAAACGTTAGCAAAACCCAACATTTGAATGTTCCCAAAACGTTCACAAAAATGTTCTCTCTCTGTCTGTCTCTCTTTCTGTCTGTCTATGTCTCTCTCTGTCTGTCTCTCTCTCTCTGTCTCTCTCTGTCTATCTCTCTCTCTTTCTGTCTGTCTCTCTCTCTCTGTCTGTCTCTCTCTGTCTGTCTATCTCTCTCTCTCTCTGTCTGTGGTTCTCTCTGTCTGTCTCTCTCTCTGTCTGTCTCTCTCTGTCTGTCTATCTCTCTGTCTGTCTATGTCTCTCTCTGTCTGTCTCTCTTTCTGTCTGTCTATGTCTCTCTCTGTCTGTCTCTCTCTGTCTATCTCTCTCTGTCTGTCTCTCTCTCACTTTCTGTCTCTCTCTGTCTATCTCTCTCTGTCTGTCTGTCTGTCTCTCTCTATCTGTCTGAATATCATCTTTATCTCTGTCTGTCTCTCTCTATGTCTCTCTCTCTGTCTATCTCTCTCTCTGTCTGTCTGACTCTCTGTCTGTCTCTCTCTGTCTGTCTGAATATCATCTTTATCTCTGTCTGTCTCTCTCTATGTCTTTCTCTCTCTGTCTGTCTGAATATCATCTTTATCTCTGTCTGTCTCTATGTCTCTCTCTCTCTTTCTTTCTGTCTCTCTTTCTGTCTCTCTGTCTGTTTGTCTCTCTCTGTCTATCTCTCTCTCTCTCTGTCTCTCTCTCTCTATGTCTTTCTCTCTCCCTGTCTATCTCTTTCTCTCTGTATTAATTTGTTCAACACTGCAAGTTACATGCATTCTCAAATCCATGATCGTGCTGAAAATATCGTGTACGACATTGGGTGGTTTGCCATTGCCTTCCCCAAAGCGCTTAATTATTGTCTTTCATTTAACCGTGAAGCATGTCTGAAAAGCTTACTCATTTTTATTTTATTTAAATCCCCCTAGCCGTTCCAAAATATAAGCACATTGCAATGGGGGAAAATATAAAAGTGCATTTTTCCCATCCAATTTGACTGAGAAAAAATATCTGTATATAATACTTTCTTTGTCCGCCGCCTTAATCGCACACCTTGAGCGGGCAGCTCAGGGGTACGTCTTCAAGTGCTAAACACATGTACCAGCCTTGTACATTCCACGAATCCTGCACCAAATTTTCTCATACTCACTCAAATTAGATCCATTGCACATATCTGTTCATGAAATTTCACAAATGATCCCAAGTAATTAATATTGCAATGACCTCTAAACATTCCTAAATCATTCCACTTGTTCAAAGAACATTCATTTCGCAAGAAAGAGCGGGGGCAAGAGACAGGTAGCCGAAATGGAAATGAGGGACAATGAGGGACAGTGAGGGAGTGTCGGTATGCAATTTTCATCCAATCGCCATCTTTCACAATAATTCTGGACCGGCATGAGATGGCGTTGTCTGTCATTAATTTATACGTTGATCAAACGAGTTTTAGAAATGGCGGGAAAACTGAAAAAAAATTATTTATTTATTTATTTAAAACGGGTGTACACGATTGTACACGTGTACGGACCTTACCGAACCTTACCTAACCGGCAAACAAATCGCCTCATGGTGCACTTCATGAATATTTATTTGGTATTGGAATGAGCCGATTTGCCTGCAGACCAGAGTAAGGCTCTTAACACCCAGCGTATAACGTACGCATCCTCACAAGCACACGAATAATAGAATCATTTAAAACGTTCCATCCGTGACTTTTACCTCGGACGGTCGTGACAAAAATACGTTTTCACTCCTTGGATTGTCGTTATGTTACCTATATCGCGGCAAGCCCCACACACACATCCTCCACCATGTTCAGAATTAAACACAGGTTCGTATTTCATAATGGACCATCCTCAAGACGCCATGCTTACCTTGGTGAAGTCCACTCGAAATCCCAGCGGTGCCTCCAGATTGTCGAGGAAGTGTTGTGAGACTCAAGACTCCAATGATGTCACAGGTTTACAAAAGATCACAACTTTATTACCTTCGCAAAAGCGGAAGGTTATGTTTTGATCGCTGTGTATTTATTTGTATGTCTGTGTGTGTGTGTGTATGTTATTCGCATAACTCAAAAAGTATTCAACCGAATTGCATGAAATTTGGTGGGATGATTGGTTATTATACGGGACACATTTGATTAGATTTTGGGAGCAATCGGGTCAAAGGTCAAGGTCAAGGTCACGAAAAGGTCAAAATCGTATTTTTGTTGTTCTGTTCCCTACACTCCCATGCCAAGTACAGAACAGTAGCTGCGGCGAAGGTATGCGCTCTACCGAGTGCCCGTTCTAGTTAACTGGTTGTTCACTTCATTCCAATACCAAATAACTACCGTTTAACTCAATGGACCAGGTAACTCTATCCGCATAGTCCCTCTTTCGTGGCTGATGTCTTCTCTGCAGCGCCGTACTCGTGGTACGCGTTCATTCCGTCGGGCAGGGCTTCTGAGGATGAGTGCTCCTTGACTCAAAGTCTCTTCTGTTTATATGGGCAAACTTCAGTTAATCCTCTGTGCGCTGAAATCGTAATCCCTTCTCCGCAGCAATGTTACTCAGTCATCCTGCTCGCCTTCCTGGCACCAACTCGCTCCTCCCTGCTGGGAATTTGCTTCATCCTCTTTGCATCCCGATGAAAGACAATAGTACGGGCTTGGGAATGTGTGTTAGCCCAGGGTCGTGCTAAAGCTACACAACAGGACTCCCAGCTTCGACAGGGCGAGATGCATTCCTGACATTCTTACGACCACCTGCTCGTACCTTGGTTCGTTACCAGTTCCAACCAATGAGTTACACTGAGTTACACTTCCATAGCCACCATCAGCCAATTAACTATCTTTGCTCCCCATCCCCCGAAGATGCTTTCCAACCAGGCCTCCACTTCTCTCTGCCCATTCTTTCATCCTTCAAATTGATACTTATCTTATCTCCCTCATCTTCTTGATGACTGGCTGCACTCCTGGCATCGTGTCTGCCAATCCAAATGCAACATCTACCTTCAACAATTCCGCAAACACCCCCTTCTCCGCTAAACGTAAATCAAGTGCCACTCTGTTTTGCAATCATTCTCCGCATCTCCACCACAGCATCTAACAATGCGTGATCTGCCGCCGTTGACTCATTGGCCCCCCTCCTCTAACACAGAGGCCAGTCTATCTATGAGATAACTGTTCATCGCCATACCTGCCAATGGGAAGGAGAAACTCACTGCCTTTTCCCATCCTGCTCTGTGCAATGTTGTCTCGTTCCGCCAACTCAAATCTGAAGCACATATTTCTCATATACACTTGCATGACTGCACCATCATATTTGAATATCTCAATAATTATTATCATTTTGATTATAATCGTGATCGATAATCATTTTATAATCTTTTATAATTATTTTATAATCATTTTATAATGATTATAATCATTTTAAATGCAAAAATGTTACACATCCACATCACAGCTGGTCGTCAAAATCACCTGTGACACACTCATGCCGCGATCAGCGCCCACAGCTCCGCCCACAATCACCAATCATGTTGCTAGGTAGTACTAGAGTCCCTGTATATAGAGAGTTGTGTCAACTCAAATTTGGACGCCATTTTGTGTCTAAGTGTGTCGGATTAGATATACATGTACATTCGCGATATGGGGTGATATATTCTAAACCTGCTAAAAAAAAATTTACTACACATATTTAGTCTTATTATTACATACAGGTGATATTTGTTTTGTCAAAAACTCAGCTATTGCCGTGAAAAAGAGCTGTGTGGTGATATTAAAAGTGGTATGGCAATGCATATTACAAGCCAACACTGCATATAAGAGCTAACATTATAAGTAAGACAAACCAATGCTGTCGTTCTCTGAATTTTAATAACTTTTAGAAAGGAGTGTGGGCATATCCAATATTTTTTAAAGGGTGCCGAGAGCAATTCCGGTGTAGGACTTCCAGCCGACATATAGTCTAACACACTTAAAACAAATTCTGTACGTGGTATTGCCATATTTCTATAGTGTACAACTTTAGTTTTATCGACATTTATATTCAATTTCCATTGTAATGATTTAACAAGCTGCAAGTCAGCTTCTGTCTCTGACATAAGGAAAACGTCATCGGCATCTAGTAAGATTGAAACGTTCATTTATTACTACACCCTTGCCCAGAACTCTGATGGATATTGCCTGATCGATTAATATGTTTCATAGCTGGCGACTTAATTAACACTTAATTTTCGACTGCGCCAAGCCGTAATTACACAGAGAAAAAACTTTTTAAAATACCTGCAGTGTGCACGGTTCGTCTAGTCGAACAGATATGGAAAAGCACAGATAAGACGTCGTATTCACCATAACTTGTTTAATTTCACCAGGAACACGATGAGGCCAACACAGTAAACATTCAGTACAAAACTTGGTTCATACATTCAGTACAGAACATGATTCATACATTCAGACCGTAAGAAAACTCTGCCCGTAATACAACACTCTGACCAGACCAACACTTCATCCCACTACGTTCACTCCTCACAAGTGAAACTCATCACTACTCCGTTCACTCCTCACAAGTGAGACTCATCACTACTCTGTTCACTCCTCACAAGTGAGACACCATCACTACTCCGTTCACTCCTCACAAGTGACTTGTATTTGATGTATCCTTGATGTATTTACTTATTGAAATTTTTATTCTAACACAACACAGTTTAATTTTAATGACCTGTCATGTACTAGTACTTCCACAACAGAAAATCACATGGACAATCTTCCGGAAGATGGCCAGACCAATCGCTAGCTCTATCGACCACATGTATATTGATATCAAACAGGGATAACAGCTTTTGAAAGTTGAGCCAGTTTTAAATGTGGGTACACAAATACACCTGTTTTACTGCATTAATCACCGAGAAATATTGTATGTTTTGGGAACGATAGCTGTCACCAGGTTAAATATATAGGGATTGTCCAATGTGCAAAATCTTCCATCACTACAATTTGGCCATAAATCCCGGGGTGGGAAATATTTGAGCAAATATGCCACAAGACGCATGAGCACTGTACAAAGCAAACAATAACTCGTCAAATTTTGGACGTATGGATGGCTGCACAACCCGCAAAAAAATTGAGCAGGTCCCCCCCTAAAATTGCTTTTATGATTGCCGATTAGGCTAAAGATTTTAAACCAAAAAAATAACTTGCCTCGGAATATGTTTTGAATGGACGGACAGACAACTGAAAACAAAACGGACCATGGGTTTCCCACCCCTATAAAATCAAAATTAATTCCCTCTGAAAAAGTACAGTGACATTGCCTGCAGACTACCCAACCGCAGACCAGGCAATGTCACTGTACCGGGACATTTCATCAATCAATGACAATATGCGGTCCGCTAGGACTACCCGAAAAAAATTGAGCAGGGTTCTTCCCACGGAAATGCATTTTTGGTCAGCTCCTTGAAGATTATAAACAAACACAAATCACTTCCCTTTAAAAGGGTTTTCAACGGACAGACAACCAAAAAAAAACCGAGCAGATAGAATTGCTTTTGAACATCGATCATCAAGCGGCGTGGGCCTACCTGGCAGAGTCTCGAGGAGTCGATCGCTTTCCAGCTCTTTCGTCTGACTTTCGCTTCCCAAATTTGTCTTCTGACTTTATCACTTGGAAATCTATACATCTTATATTTCCCAGATTGGTTTGAACAACCAAAAGCAGAACAACCAGTCATTTTGTTTGGCAATAAACAACATTCCCGTACCAAGCTGACGTTCACGCACAGTGAAGTTAGACACAAAATGGCGCCACGAAATCACGTGACCAGAAATCTCGGGTCAGCGCATGGCGCAACTCTCTTTATACAAGGACTCTAGGTAGTACTAATGAGAGAAAGCGCATCTACCGTACATTACAACTTCACCTGTGTGCGCATGCGTGAATATGCAGTCCGTGTTTTCCCCACTCCCTGTAACGACACCCATTAGGCTTGTAAAGAGAACGAAACATGCAACAAAGTATGTTGTTGCTATCCCTCCAGGCCACAGACCACAACTCCCCAAAACTGCCCAACCGCGCACAACGGAATGAGTCGTCCAGGTGCGCGCCGTCTTCCTCTTCACATATCCGTACTCTCCATCTTCCCGCGCATGCGTACACTCATCTCCACTCTTTCCTTTGTCACACATACACACACACACACACACACACACACAAAATCACAGTCACAGACAGTGAATGAAGTCACAGACTGAATGACATTGAACACCATCACGTCACGACACAATCACGTACTTGCTGTATTTTATCGAGCGCACAATGCTCATCTGAGACCCAGTTCGAACACAAAGGGATCGATCACACTGACGTCATAACATTGAACAACCGAGGTCTCAATCACACCGCAAAGCGTTTGATCACAGCTCACCACTAATGGTCCAACATGCCGCCCGATCTCTCGCCCCCGTGCTCCGCTCCCTCCGAGCGACCGCTGCAGTGTCTCAAGCAATTATTTTACCTGGCATGGATCTATCTGTACCCCACGTCAAGCAGGCGAACCACAGTTCCATCAGGGCACCATAAAAACATCATCAAATAGTTCATCATCATAAAACCTTTCCGCTATTCATTCCATTATTTGTCCAGAGATTACAAAGTAACTGTTATGCTACTAGCACAGACACCCACTTGCCTACCATTTTCAAACAGTGCAACACTGCCATACTTCTACAGTCCCACGAAGCACCAATCAGCTTCTCGACCACAACCATCAAATATCCAAGACCCCAGATTCCATCAAACAATATTTGACCATCGAAAGTCCACAATCACCAACACAAATGGCTTCATCTTCCAAATCCCAACATTATCTAGACCAACAGCCGAAAAAATATTAAACCACATTCCATATCAGGTTGGATTTCACCAAATTGCCCATATTGCACAATTTTTAAATGCCGAAAATCTGTTTTCACCGTCCTCCCCCTTGCACATATGACCATCTTCCATGCATCAAACGTGCAAGCCAACTCAAATCTCAATTGACCTGTTCCCGTCACCCGACCAACTCGTCCAATATCTGTCCCCAACATTCTGAGACATCATCTTCAGCCCTGTCTCCCAATAGTGAGAATTCACCACAAAACCCCCAACATCGAGATCGGTATCCTCATTCTTAAAAGCAAAGCCTTGCCAACACATTTGCCACAGCAAAATGCTTCATTTTATATGACTTTCTCTTCCCATCTTTCAACTTACTCTGACCATCTTTAAATAAAATCCGCTCTTTTGTCAAAACAAACAGATACAGAAACCTGCATTGCTCCATAAATCCCAAAAACTGGCCCGAGGACACAATCTCCTCAAGCTACCAGGTCAATTTTCCCAAAATATACCAACATGAAGTTTAAAACCAATTAAACATTCACAGAACAATTTCCTCATTGTAGACCCAGACTAATAGCTTCAGCCTGGAGGTTGTATACATCCACTCCACGAATCCACATCAATTCACAGCAGGTGACCACAACAGGTGGCTCATCCACCTCGCACATACACCATACAGGCGATACCCAGACATGGATCATCCTGCAGTTGACAGTTATGGCCGAACAACATGGCTCCCACATGCTCAGCAACACCAGCCACCAGACAAAGCCCCCCTCACAGAGAACCAAAACAGTGTGTTCCCTGCCCAAAATCACACAAGGTGTCAATCGCACGCGCGATCTTATTCATGATCTCAACACCCAATACATATCACTCGAAGCTCACCTTGCCCACCCGAGGTTTAGAATGCACCTGTTTACCTCATCTTCAATCTTACAGAGTAGAGATCTGAAACCGTCTCAAAATGTCTCGTCGGGGGGGGGAGGAAAGGGGGGGGGGGGGGGGATCTTGTCCACCAGCTCACAACTCCGCACTCCAACGTCTACCACTCTAACTCGAAAGCATCATATACCAACATGACCATGCTCGAGAATCCCACAACACGTGAGAATCAAACCGCAGGCCGCCGCAATCTCCCTTGCAGGCACACCTGCCTAGACATTATCAGACTGTCCGCAAAGTCACATTCTTAATATTTCACACCTTATGCACGCCACATGAACTGAATCACTTTACGCAAATATCAATACCACTCCGACCTCTCCCGACGTGGCATGATTTCTGCTCTCACATCCTGCCCCGACTAAACCAGCCAACAGGAGACAGAGTGTTACGGAACAGGTTTCGGTCTCTCTTGAATGGCTGGTGGTCCTTTGAGGAACTCGTCCTGATCATAAATCGCTCAGCAAGTCGCTCCAGCTCACGAGAGTAGGGGAGAGGCAGGTTAGTTGATACATTAGGTTAGTTGATACAACCTTCCTCCTAGCCCTCAGAAATGAAACTTGTGTAAATGCTGCTCTCTGTTGTTAGCTAGTTGCATTACATATCATTGATAAGTATGTCAAGAAGGTACAAACAAAGAAAGGGCGTGATTCTCCAAAAAACCTGATTTGTGTCCTCCTGAGTAAAAACGCCAACAAAAGGTAAGATCATTTATTGTGATAATACGACATAGATTTCACAGGAGTTCTCATTGGTTGCTTATACCTTGTGAAAGTGGCTTTCAGCCTACGCTGCTTTGATTGCCAGGATAATACACGTAAGCATGTGGGCAACATGTGTTGCAAAAAACCCATGGATGGGTTAGATGATACAGTCTGAGTAGATTAGTTGATATGCATATCAACTAACCCGACCGACCTGTATCAACTAACCCATTCATTTTTTTTTTTTTTTTTTACAAGACAATGCTGTAGCCATTTGTAACTGGGCTTCATACATCATAATATATGTAGGCCTATATAGCCTACACTGTACATCTTTAGAATATAAGAGTTGTGTCCATCTGGGTTGTGAATCTTGCTCCTTTCCTGATATTTGAAGCTTGCCGATTCATTTGTTTGGCAGATCTTTTTTCTCTCTCTAACTTAACCTTTAGCCTTATTGTTAGATATACTTTACATTACCTATGTATACATAGCAGGTATACAACTGAATAAATAACAAACAAACAGCTTTAATTAACAGTGCTCATTGACTGAAAATACCATGAGTACAAATATTATACAGAAATGATGGTATGTGGCCTAGTTTGATGTTTATCTGTAATTATGTGCATGCTAATTTGTTACCATTGGCAGAAATATGATGTAAGTCAATGTATCATCTAACTCATTCACCATGTGAATCAAGGTATCATCTAACCTACCAAGGTGTATCAACTAACCCACTTGGTCAGGTCAGATGATACGTTTGGCAAACAGTTTTTTGTGAGCCACCATTACAAGTTTGATAATGCAGCGGATCTGGTATGCTTCACAGATATGTACAAGATCCTGATATTTCTTTTGGACAATTCATGAATCCTGTCGAGCTAACAGTCTTCATTATAGGCCAACATAACTGAAAAGTGTATCAACTAACCTGCCTCTCCCCTACTCAAGCTCAATTTCCCCTTCTTATGGAATCATGCCGCATAACTCATGGTTTTGCATCTTAATGCCCCCAGAACCATAATCACTTTCATCACACACAACACCATTTATTTATTTATCACAATACCATTTGTAGTCTGGTCAAGTCTGGTCGCAACTTTTTGAGTTGTCCTGCTCACAGACAAACAGACAAACAGACAGACAGGGGTCTAGCTTAGGTTCGAATCCTGACCCCATTTTAAACTGTCAACCCGACGTTTCACAGACAGGGCAACCCAACAATGTGTGATCCGTCCCTCAGATAGACGTTAAATTGGCATCCCGTCTGCCCGCATCCGCCCCGCCAGTGTCCCTCACAAAGAGTAGGCGAGCTATCAATGGAACCCTTGGTACAAATTGTAAATTCTGTGCTAACTCACAGGGGGCACCGCATCAGCGGCATAACCGCACCCTCAGCCAACGATGCCACCCCCCCCCCCCCAACCCGGTGCCGCATCTAGCCATGCAGACCTTTGCTCATCACCTGGCCTTCTTATAGCACGTGTCCCCAAAGTCTGCACATGTCACCTCTTTATACTCGCGTCCAGGGGTATCTCCTGGCACATTCAGTATCCGCATGTTCTTCATGGGACTCAACCCTAATCTACATAAACTTATTTAACTTCATTACAATTTCGTCGCACTCGTCACATTGCAAAGTCGATGCTAGCTAGCTCTGTCCCATGCAGTCTGAAATGCAAGATGTCGTGCTTTGAAATGATCCCCCACAAAGTACTTCAGTACATACGTTCCTGCAGCCCATCTACATATTACGTATGCTCACCGGCGAACAACGGCTTCGAGGGCAACTCGCCCTTCACGTCTCTCCAATCTGCTGCATTCCTATTTTTGTATTCAACGTGAAGCCAAAACCGATCGCACCTTTATTAACCAGCATCCCAAGCGATTACCTCGCCTCCAGAATTCAGAATACACAGAAAATAAGCGCGCATTCATTTTCTCCTCGCGATTCCCCGCTGGATCGTGGCCCGTTGCCAGCGGAACCAGACTTGTTCACGCGATCACCTGCTGATTCATGCGAGGGAGGAAGGAAGGTGGGGACAAAAACACCTCCCACCCGACAGCTGCTCGTTCTATTGTGTAGCGTGTGACCATTGCATGTCCAGCACGAACGCTCACGTGCTCCCAACCATTGCGCACTGTTTGCAGTGGAGTCACGTGATCCCCTCACGACCATTCAATCCCAAAATGCGGCCAACCTTAACCAGACGTACGGCCAACCTTAACCAGACGTACGGCCAACCTTAATGCGACGCCCTGCATATCCGGACGTGTAGTTAACCAGCGCACGTGGATATGTTTATATGCGACCAAAAACGTCTTCTTCTTCTTCAAATAAAATCAACACCCATTAATTACATTCTGACTGCTGAGACTCCTCAGACCTTTGACGACCCTTCATATCCCGAAAATCCAAACCACACCATCTCACACAGATCTATTTTATTGGTAGCTAATCTAAACAATTGCTAATACTGTATTTGTGAATCCATACATTAAGCTTGCATTCATTAGAGAACGAGCTGGGTTCAGCTAACTTGGGTAGCAAGAGACTTAACTTTTACATGAATCATCCGAATCATGAAACAATGTCTCGTACCTGGTTCCCAAACGTGGAGAGGCCTCCTCCGACTTCATACTTCTTGTCTTCGCTTGTGACTACTCACCCATGTTCAAGCGCCGTTCACATGGAACACTTCTCCAGCTCGGCCTTCAAAGTCTCTCGTTTAATTTGTGTGCCTGATTTGACTGAATCCCCTGTCGTACCTACCTATTGTCCTCTCAATGGAGAAATTTCTCAGCCCACCAGCTGAATGACCCCAGTGTACCTTAGATTTGGTGATCATTTTTCTTCTCCTTTCACCAGATGTTCCTTGTTCATTACCCATCTTGCTGGTATTACTTCCCTTTCTCTGCAACCCGTTGGGTTAAAGGAGGCACCCCTTATCCAGCTTCCTCCACTGACGGATGCACAGCAGCACCTGTAGAGTGTTGCCGTCATTCAGGTCCTCAAGGCAGAGTGTAGCGAGCGTCCGAGTTTACAGGTACCACCTGTCCCTTAAAGAGACACTCGCAACGCATCCAACTGTGTCACACCTGCTGGACCACCCCTCCCCCACCCCCCCACACGCGCACGTGTACAGACTGTCTTTAAAGCCTGCCTCCAGGTGACATCTGGAATTAGATGGAAACCTCCTGGAAACACTCACAAGTGCTCGGGCCCCAAGCCACTTGTCCTTACTGTTATCCTTAACAAATATCTGCACCCTGTCCGTTCCCCTTTAACTTTTATCCAGATCCACGCCGGAGATAAAGCCAAGAAAGGATCCTTCACTCATTGGTGGGAAGTTCATCGCACCACCGAGAAAGTTTTTAGTGGGCGCCCAGAAACCTTGCCACCACTGATCCACGACACCGTCTCTCCCCCCTCTGGGCTGGATTCCATCCTCGTCGCCATCTGTCGCGGGTTTAATAAGCACCTGGTCGAACTCGGACAGTGTACAAGGGATTTATTAATTATAAAAATAATACATGTATGGGAGATGCTGAAGTGGCGTGTAAGATAGTAACACCACATGGAGGACATCACAGTCATTACAATCATGCACAGCCCGCACCAACATCTCAGTGAGTTGCAACGCGTATTTGGCTTAATATACTTTCCCCCAGGGTCAGAATAACTCATAACACCGCTCCAAGTTGACAAGGCAGACTAAGCCTCATTCTGAGAGAATGCTTTGCCAAGGCCAAACATGGGATATGGTCAACATTTTATACGCTAGTCAGACAGTCAGACGCCAATCAAAATATGTCACAGTGTGTCACTGCTGCCACCATCAGGATAGGGAATTCAATGAAATCTCCCACAAGTACACAGAAAGAGGATGTGCAAAAGCATCAGACCAGGTTTTTTATGACATGGACACCGATGGCCTCCCAGTCCATCGCATAAATCAAAGACTACCATTGCCAGAAAATTTCTACCTTCTCAGATGAGAAAGACAGTTTGCTGGAGCAGTTTTGTGCAAGTGGGTCGGGTAGGTGCAGAGAGCGAGAGGTTGCATACATGATATTTGGAAGCAAACACAAAATTGAGACATTCTGCCTTCACTCGAAAAGAGTCGGCTGTGACATAATTTGAAGTGAGGATATGGATGGAGGTGGTGTCTATACTAGAGGCTTACATGGCAAGGTGTTATCGGGTTTTTCAGGAAGAACACAGGTTCGAGAGGTCTTTTTGTATACAGTCAAGGCTCATGGAAGAGCTAGAACACAGAACAGATCAGTAGGCAACAGAACAAAAGGAACAACAGAGAGAGAGACGTGAGACACCAATAGTACATCCGAGGGATAAAGTAGACTGAGATGGACAAGCAAGGGATGCGGCTAAGAATGAAGACTTGGGGGAGGACACAGCGGGTGGACAAGATGGATACAGAAAGCAAACTCTCAGAAAGGAAAAACTGTTAATTTGGAATTAGATGGATTTTGGGGGTTGGGGGAGGGGCCAACAGGGGTAGAAAAAAATCATGGGTTTGGATGGGGGATGAGATGGGGTGAACATCTGTCATGAAGATCTAGAGCTAGAGGAAGGAATGAGATTGAAGAGAATGTGGAAGTTGGTTCCACAGGCGAGGCAAAAGAGAAATGAATGAGTGGAGGTGAGCATTGATTCTGGATTATGGGAGTTACACCAGCAGAGGGTTCATGGTGGACTGCATGTGTCTTGCAGAAACTTGGAGGGGTTGGGGGGGGGGGGGGAGGGAACAAACAATGCAAAGGGTAGAGGGTGCACTCCCAGAAAGGAGGACAGAGACAACCGACCTGTCTGCAATGACAAAGTAGTATTGAGGTTAGTATTGTTGTATTATGGTATTGGGTATTGAGGTTACAAAGGTAATATTGAATATAAAGTTGTATTGAGGTTGGTATTGTTGTATTATAGTATTGAGTATTGAGGTCGCAAAGGTGAGTGTTGAGGTTGAAAAGTAGTACTGTTCAGTATTGAGGTTGGGCTGATGTTACTGTCTGGCTCCCATCGTGATCTTACACTGCCGTCTTCCTTTTCTGGAGAGTGGACACACACTTGAGTATGATAGCTGCAGACAAGATGGGATAAATCGGGATATCGGGGGCGACAGAGAGAGAAGGCCTAAAATGAGAGGATAGTTTGAGGTCCGTGCCAGTCTGCTAAGTAAACCACCGACTGGCTATGGTCTGGCTAAGTTGGCTTTTTGACGGCAACCATATGAGATGTGTACTCTCACAAAAATATGAGATGAACTAAATGGAACAATTGAGGAACAGGAGATATTAGAAGGAAAGTAGGTCATTCCTGGTCCAGAAAGAAGGATTTGCAATCACAGATTGGGTCAGGCCCATGGAGTTTACAGAAGTCTTCTTTAGTACCGTAGCTGGTTGAAGAGGTAATAACCTCAAGTCAATTGGCACAGAGACAGTTGAAATTGCCACACATGAGGAAGAGAAAGCTGAGATTGGTGGTTATAAGTTGGAGAGAGAGAGAGAGAGAGAGAGAGAGAGAGAGAGAGAGAGAGAGAGAGAGAGAGAGAGAGAGAGCGAGAGCGAGAGAGACTTTTGACTTTTGAAGTCCTTTTATTATCAAAATAATACCAAAAAAATGTATTTATATCTTTACACCAACCATAAATACATGAAAAAGCAGCAATGAAACGAAAAGGTTACAGAAGTATCACGGCACACAATTTGCCAAAATAAACCATTAACTTTATACAACCTACAAAAATATTACCAGTTGGTTCTCACGAACCTCACACAACCCTTCATGACACCAAGTATTGGTGAATTCATCAAGATTGTTTGCATCCTTATAGAACCAAAACTCTAGTTTAAGTCTTGCTGACACGAGGGCATTGAAAAACAACATTACATTGCATTCCCCAGCAGGTTTACCATTCAATTTCTCCCTTCTTGAGAGATATATTGCCAGCTTGGCTGTTGCGACAAGAAACCTCATTAACATATTTTCCTTGCTTGACTTGGCATTAAAGCCGAAAATAAAAGAACGCAACGAGAAAACAACCTTCATTCTGTGTGCCACAAGATTAAACCACCGAAACAAAGGAACCAATCTCACACAATTAATGAAGGCGTGGAACACGTCCTCCGTACATATGCAGAATGGGCAACATGTGGATGTAGGAGAGAAATGGTTGATTAACTTATTGGAGGGGACTATCCAGTGGATCAGTCTCCATTGGAGATCACCAGATCTTTTACTTACGAGCTTGCTATACATGGAGTTCCATACAGGTTCAGAGGGGGGTCCCACAGGCAACAGTCTCTTCCACCGGATTACTCCATTTAGCGGCGTATCCCCCAGCAGTAACTTGACACATGACTTGTACAGCTCTTTACTGCTAGTCTCTTGAAAGGGGCTTATCCCCATGCTAACCGGGGGTAAGTCTTCCAACTTGAAGTGCACCAGTAACCCAGGAAAAACCCACTCATCATGCAATGGTTCGAGCTCGTGGGACCAGCATACTCTCAGCCGTACCCCTATTCGTATCACCTCTCTCAACACTTTTGCAGTCACTCTTTCGGACCGAATTCCTGCTAGCTCGGCTACTTCTCGAGCTGATTTCCACCCGCAACCTGAAACTTGCCGGAGGTGCCATACTTTTGTGATGCCGGCAATTATGAAATGCTGGCAGAGGTCCCTACTTTTGGGTATGTTTGGGAAAAGCCGATTGCAGAACAAAGGCTCTTGTGCAAACATATGGATGTCGTAGTTGTCTTCTTGACGGCACACTGTGAGGTTCTGCCAAGCATTCAACACACTCTGATAAAAAACAGGAAGAGGAGATGTGTCAACTTGTTGAAGCAGGACCAAGAAACATTCGCGGCCATATCCCAGCCCGCCAGCTTGCCGCAAAATGTGGGTGGCCAAAACATGGTTTGGTAATTGTTCTTTCACCAAAAGTTTTTGCACAGTGCATAGCCGAAAGGCCATTATGCGGCTCCTGATGTCGACCATACTCTGGCCACCCTCAGCCAATGGACGGCATACAACGTTTGGCCGTAACCAGTGATGCCCTCCCCAAAAGAACTCCAACAGTTGCCTTTGCACTTCCTTCACCAAGCCTTCTGGTGGCTGCAGGCAGATGAATCTGTGCCACAAGAAGGAGGCGACGAGGTTCTTGACTACCAAAACTCGGCCCTTATACGAAAGGTGAGGCAGGGCTCTCCTCCATCTACTCACTCTTTTTTACGCGTTCAGCGACACCTTCCCAGTTTTTCTGGCCGTACTGTGGGGATCCAAGGAACACTCCAAGATAGCGAACACCTTCATCCACCCACTTTAAACTTGCAGGAAGGTGTATTGGCGGGTCTTGCGCCATTCTAGATGCACTGTCCCTGACAGAGGGAACCCATAGCGCTTTGCTCTTTTCCCAGTTGCACTTCAACGAGGAAGCTAAACCAAACAAATGTAGGCACTTAGCCAGAGCTGCAATGTCGTTATTGTTTTTAACAATGATTGCAACATCATCAGCATACGCCGATACGACAACTGGAGGATGATCAGGAGATATACTCATTCCAGAAACGTTATTCCTTAGTAACACGAGAAGTGATTCCATTACAAGGGTGAACAGTAAGCCGGAGACAGGGCAACCTTGCCTTACCCCCCTTTGAACCTGTATGGGAGAACAAAGCTCATTGTTCACCTTAACTAAACTGAATATATTGTTGTACAATAAAGCAATATAAATTCTGAAATTATCTCCAAATCCACAGGCTTCAAGCACATGATTCAAAAAGACATGATCGATGCTATCAAAAGCCTTTTCTAAATCAAGAAAAAGTATACCAAAGTCATTCTGCACACAGTTGCCATCTATGAGATCTCTAATGAAAAATATGTTATCATACATAGATCTACCTGGAATACAATAACTCTGATCAGGGTGAACCAAATCGCAAATTACCCTTTTAGCTCGATTCGCCAGAACTTTTGAAAGGATTTTATAATCAGTGCATAGTAAAGAAACAGGTCTCCAATTCTTCATTTGTCGCAAATCACCAGCCTTTCGAAGAAGGGACATCACCGCTCTTCTCAAACTTAAAGGCAATTCTCCATGAGTCAGTGATGATTCAAGAACATGCATCAGTTCTGGACCTAATAGTTCCCAAAATTCCACATAAAATTCAGCCGGCAGACCATCGATTCCAGGGGCTCTTCCCGAGTCCATTCCAGCCAGGGCTTGCGTTAACTCCTCGAGCGTAATTGGCGAGTCCATGTCCAGCCGCTGGGACTCGGTTAACGAGGATAGGTGAGAGGTTAAAAGTCTCATTGTTTCATCACAAACAACCTGTTTTGAAAACAGTTTGGAAAAGAAGTCTTGAACACATAACCGTCTGTCTCTGGGATTTACAACGACAGCTCCGCCAGGATTAATTACAGAAAAAATGTTCTTGGGTGCTTTACTGACAGAGTCCAGATGAAAAAAAGCTTTACTAGGGGTATCTAAAACCTTTAAGTTCTTAACCCTTAGTCTGAGCAGCAACCCTGCTGCTTTCTCCTGGATTAACTCTCTCAGCTGAGTCTTCTTTTCTAGTAATAACTGGAAGTTTCTTGCATTATTATTTTTAGCAAGTTTACCTTCGAGCTGTACAATGTCAGCTTCCAAACAAGTCATTGTTATATTCTTAACATTTGTAATGTTTGCTCTAAACTGTTGACAAAACACCCGAATCTGGGCTTTCGTATTGTCCCACCAAAGATTAACTGAAGAAAAAGAGGCCTTTCTTTGGATTTGATTAGCCCAGAAAACTTGGAAGGCTTCTTTAAATAGACCATCTTCCAGAAGACTGGTATTAAATTTCCAGTATGCACTTTTATTTATTAACTGAGGAAAAAGAAACCCCATGGTTACTAAATGATGGTCTGAGAATATTGACGGAAAATAATCTGGAGAGACTATAGCGTTTCTAAAAGGTGAGTTTATATACCATCGGTCGAGTCTCGCAAAGGACACTCTTCCTCTGGTGATGCGGCTCCAGGTAAACTGAGGTTCATTGGGGAAAAGTACCCTCCATACATCTAGCAAACCCACCCGAGAAAGGAAAAGGGATAAATCAATACATGATTCGGGATGAGGTTCTGCCGAGTTCCTGTCCATTACAGGTTCAAAGGTACAGTTGAAATCACCCCCGATACGCACACACTGGTTTAGATCAACTGTCTGCAGGTGATTAATCAAGGACGCAAAGAAAGCTTTCCGTTCTGTGCTCTCACTTGGTGCGTACACATTGAATAATGTGAAATGGAAATTATTAACCTCCAGTTCAAGAGAGCTGAATCGGCCTTTAATGATCTCCTGGAAGAGGAATGACTCAGGTACTAGCCCTGGTCGAAGTACGAAAGCAACACCTGCCGAAAAGGAAGACAGGTTGCTAAAAAAGCACTGTCCCCCAAAAACGCGACACCAATCATATTCTACATTTTGGGTGATGTGCGTTTCCTGCAATAAAAGTACATCGACATTTTTGCGCCGAAACAAACTTTGCATTTGAGCTTGGCGGTTTGGGTTTGCACCTCCACCATTAATGTTCAAGGTGCCAAAGGTAATTTGCTTCATTCCTTATCAAAAGGTTTGATTGGGTGTTGCGAAATCTCAAGACTGGCTTTTGTAATAAATTTCCTGAGTCGGTGAAATTGTGACCTTGTTAGTGGAAATTCTTTGCCCTTTCTTGTTATTTCCTTTGCTGATTGAATAAATGAACCTAAATCAGGAAATGTATCCCTGATAACTACATTTCGCTGTCTGTAGGTTTCATTCAGAAAGGAGAGTACGAGTTGAGGAGATATCATTGGCTGACTCAATTGAGACTGAGACAACTCGGGCACCTCGTCATCCTCATCAGATTCCGACAAGTCTGACAAGGTCCCTCCAGGATCGAGGATGTCGGCCTCCGTGGTCACTATGGGAATTGCCAGTATATCTGGGGATTCGCTGGAGAGTTCCACTGTGCAATCCATGATGCCATGGTGATATTTGTGCTCGTCAGAAGTTGAAGCCTCGGGTTCATCCTCTTGTGGAGCACAATCTACCGAATCAATGAGCGACTCGGTAACACAGTTTTGAATCTGCATCGGTAGAGCAGCACTGTAGAGGGATGAGTCAGTCACTGTCTGCTCGTTCACAGTGACTGATGTCAATGATCGTAACGGTTCGTTCGAGTGTTTATCAACGTATTCAGCGTTGCAACTTATTTCACCCATATAGCAGTTTGCATCCACAGAGTTTGTACACAAACTTTCAGACATATTATCCTCAATTGCAGCACCCGATTCACCATCCTTTTTTTCAAACCCGATGGAAGCACGAGGAACACATTGAGGTGTGTGTTCAGCTGCACTGGCCTTCTCCAATACCACCTTTTTTGGATTACTGGTAGAAAAATTATCAACCGACGCCCTTCGTTTTTTAGAACCAATAATAGGGTCCTCCTCCATTCCTTCACTAAATGAGGGAATCGCAGCAAAGGTTGTGCGAGTTGGGGTCGCTTCGGTTTCTGTGA
This sequence comes from Myxine glutinosa, assembly GCF_964187855.1. Lineage (NCBI taxonomy): Eukaryota > Metazoa > Chordata > Myxini > Myxiniformes > Myxinidae > Myxine > Myxine glutinosa. The sequence goes on from NC_136269.1 coordinate 90,585,461, forward strand.
CAGGAAGTGAAGTGCGATCGTTTTCTAGACTCGGGATATGCACATCGATGCTGCTATTGTTCGTCTCACTCACAGAACTCAAATAGACGTAGAAGTACTATGCCCGTTCACGACACACACACAGCGGTGGCCCCGCTCGCGCGCTCACGCCGCCATTTTAGTTAGCGCAAGAACTGAATAGGCGAACGTGTGCGCTAGCTAGGTACTACACCACACATGTAGTGCGTGGTGAGCTTGCAGGGTGCATGGTGTGCGTGGTGCATGGTGAGCGTGTGTGGTGCTTGGTGAGCGTGGTGCATGGTGCGTGTGTGTGGTGCTTGGTGAGCATGGTGCATGGTGCATGGTGAGCTGGCGTGGTGCTTGGTGAGCATGGTGCGCGATGCATGGTAAGCTTGTGAAGTGCTTGGTGAGCGTGGTGCATGGTGAGGTTGCGTGGTTCTTGGTGAGCTTGCATGGTGCATGGTGAGCGTGGTGCATGGTGAGCATGGTGCGTGGTGAGCGTGGTGCTTGGGGAGCTTGCTTGGCGCATGGTGAGCATGGTGAGCGGGGTGCATGGTGAGCTTAAGGGGTGCATGGTGTGTGGTGAGCGTGGTGCATTGTTGAGCTGGTGGGGTGCATGGTGAGCGTGGTGCATGGTGAGCGTGGTGCATGGTGAGCATGGTGCTTGGTGAGTATAGTGCGTGGTGAGTGTGGTGCTTGGTGAGCGTCGTGAGCATAGTGCGTGGTGAGCTTGGTGAGCATGGTGCTTGGTGAGTATAGTGCGTGGTGAGCGTGGTGCATGGTGAACGTGGTGCGTGGTGCTCTGTCCTGAGTCGCCAGCCATCTGTGTTGTATTGTGTTTGGATAGAAACGATAACGTTCCATGTGCGTGGTGCGTGGTGCGTGGTGAGCTTGCGTGGTGCGTGGTGAGCGTGGTGCGCATGGTGCTTGGTGAGCATATTGCGTGGTGAGTGTGGTGCTTGGTGAGCGTCGTGAGCATAGTGCGTGGTGAGCTTGGTGAGCGTGGTGAGCATGGTGCTTGGTGAGTATAGTGCGTGGTGAGCGTGGTGCATGGTGAGCGTGGTGAGCATAGTGCGTGGTGAGCGTGGTGCTTGGTGAGCGTGGTGAGCATGGTGCTTGGTGAGCATAGTGTGTGGTGAGCGTGGTGCTTGGTGAGCGTGGTGCTTGGTGAGCATAGTGCAACAACAAACACACAAACTAACAGATGGGACTACATAAACGAAAAACTACATCTGTGCATAACGTGAAAGTTTAACTAGAGTTTGGCGAGTAAACTCTTCATAATTAAGAAAAATAAATTACTTACCTGTGGAATGTTTTCCCAGAACCTTTCACAAGTCGATTTGTACAGTTTATTGCAGCACAAGAAGGCATATTGCTGATATTTGTTGAACATTCACACTACTCATGTTAACAATAGGCCTATCTGTACGCAGAAAGCGGAGGTGTCTTGCGCTAACTAAAATGGCTGCCGCGTTGCGGCGGAGGGGCCACACAGCGGCCTGCATAGTTCTTCTACGTCTATTTGAGTTCTGTGGTCTCACTGCAGGAGGGAACAGCAGGAACCTGCAAACTCACAGGATTAACTCCAGTCGGTTTAATAGGAACACGAGTATTATCATTTTTACAATCGGTGTATGCGTGGCCATTTTCCCCACACTTTGAACACGAAACCTTAGGACAAAAACGTTTAACGTGACCAAAGGCTCCACAGTGAAAGCACGTTAGTGAGGCTGACGAGGCGTACATTTGATACTCCCGATCGTCGGATTTTACTTTAAATGAAATATTTAACCCTGTATCATCACCACGATCGGGAAGTACCATGTAAACTTGGCGACGGAAACTCATAACGTGTTTTATCCTCTCGTCTCGGCTCTTCAGAGGGATCATGGACATTCTCGACACAGCTGTTCCATAACGAGAAAGGACTGACATTAGTTTGTCGTTTGATATAAATGGTGGTACGTTTGATACAACGATTTTCATCGCTGGAGTATCCATGGCGGACGCTAACATAAAAACACCACCTTCTGTGGTTAAACCTGCACTCACAACGTCGTGAACAAAGTTTTCTTCGGATAGGAAAATAACAACTTTTTGATTCATTCGTGAGGCAGCTCGGACATGCTCGCACCCGATTATTTTCCCCACTGCGAGTACCACATCCTCAGTGAGGACTCCTTCTGGTGGAACACACACAAATGCATGCTTCCTCGTTAGGCTATCGAACGCCTCTAACCGAGAGCGTGCATTCGCCATACCAGCGAATTTAACACCCCCCACTTGTCCGAACCGGACAAGAAGGTATCAAACCTAAATAATCGAACTAAAGTAAGTAATAAACGTGCATTATAAGCACAAAAATGGCTTACAAACCGCCGTCAAAGCCAGTAGGCCGCACCCAAAATGGGCCCGCTCTCAATCCTCTCTCTCTTGAAGACAAAGGTGTAGAACGGATGAAAACAAAATGCCAAAGTACACAGGATGGGAAGGAGAGGGAGGAGGGTGGCAGGGGAGGGCAGGAGAGGAGGAAAACTCACAAAGAACTCACGACAACACAGAGCAGTTGCTCACAGCCGCCATGATGCCACGCCCACCACAAATGGCCTGCAGGGGGCGCGAGAGAGAGAGAGAGAGAGAGAGAGAGAGAGAGAGAGAGAGAGAGGGAGAGGGAGAGAGAGAGAATTTGCAACACCATTTATTTCACAAAAAAATACACCAGGTCAAGTTCCATTTTTACAGGAGAGAAAAATAAAAATAAAAACAACAGTTCTTAATGTTAAAAAAAAAAAGAAAAAAAAAAAAAGTACAAATCCGATTCATTTACAACACATAATGCTTCATTATTACACCATTTGCACTCAATGAGTTTGACATTTTCATTCGGAGAGGGAGAGAGAGAGAGAGAGAGAGAATGAGAATGGATACCATTTATTTCCACAAAAATGCACTAGGATGTCAACCTATACCGCGAGGGTATTTACAAGCAGGGGCAGAGAAAAAAAAGGTACAACAACACCAAAGCATCACACTCTTGATGCAATTCTTAAAACATCATGACGAGTTTCGAGTCCTGAACCACACACAAGGCCTCGTGAGTGCACCATTTCCATTCAAAAAAATTCAATATTCCCGTTACTCATATGGTGATCAAATTCCAGCCTTAATCTTGCTGACACCAGCCCTTTAAATATTGGAATGACGTCATCACCATAACATTTATCAATTTTAATTTTCCTTGACTTATAAATTGCATATTTTGCAATGGCAATCAGGAAATTCATCAAGGCACCAGCATTTTTACAAGAGGAGGTAAAGGGTACACCAAAAATAAACATATGCAAGGTAAAAGTGAAGGATAATTTATAAGAAAGGTGTGCAATCACAGAAAGTAGAGGTGCTAACCTCCTGCACTGGACATATGCATGAAAAAGGTCCTCCTCCTGTTCGCAGAAGGGACAATTTACAGGCACCGAGGCATTAAGATGGTGGATAAAAGTGTTTGAGGGGAGAGCCCAATGTGTTAGCCTCCATTGGATATCTGCTAAGAACCCATAGATGGGTGGAACAAACATATTATGCCACAGTGGAGTAGAGGGAAACCCCGGCCCTAACCGTTCTGACCACAAGGCCACACGCATCGCTCCAGACAGGGATGAGACTTCTTTCCCCTTCACGAGTTTAAGGACACCAGCCTTAGTTACTAAGTGAAAGGGGGAGGGAAACCCATCATCATTGGACTGGACAGAGGGCAGCACCTTGATTTCGGGGAAAGATAGTCGAAGATCTTCGACAATTCCGGCACCTTCCCAGCCAATGTTTAGCTGCCTGAATTTTTTTACGACTACCTGTTTGATTTGTTGAACAACTCGAACAGATGCTACACAAACACCTGTCGCCACCACCCCAGCAGACCTCCACTTGGTTCCAGATGCATCCCTTAGATCACTCACTTTGCTTACACCTCCTTTAATGAATTTTTGAATTAAAGCATGGCTACGAGGAATACATGGGAAAAAGCTGTTATAGAACAGAGGCTCTTGGAGGAAATTACGACAATTATATGCCTCAAGACAACGTTTAACCTCAAGGCCTTTCCATGCATCCAGCAAACTCCGATAAAAAGCGGGAAGTGAAGCACTGCTGACACAATCAAGGTCCACCAAGAGAAGGTGCCGATCATAGTTCATTCCACCAGCCTGTTGTAATAGAAAATGTGCAAATGGGCGCCAGGGCAGCTCCTCCGCATACAGTAGTCTCTGCACAGACTGCAGGCGAAAAGCCATAAGCCGCCCAGAGACGTCAATGACTCCTTGGCCCCCCTCCTTCCGAGGGTGGTACAGTATACTGGGCCGCAGCCAGTGGTAGCCGCTCCAAAAAAAGTCTATCAACTTCCTCTGGATGGCAGGGATCAGCTCCTTGGGTGGCTGCAGGGTAATGACTTTATGCCACAATCTCGCTGCAATCAGGTTATTGATAACAAGAGCGCGGCCTCTGTATGAAAGAGACCGCAGTAGTCCTTTCCATGATTTTAAACGATATGTGATTTGTTCCACACCTCCTTCCCAATTCCTCATTTCCATTTCATGGTTTCCAAGATAAACTCCAAGATATTTGACCCCGTCTGTTTTCCATACCAGATTTTGTGGGAGTGATGGTGGTGATATGACTGAGGGGTTACCTGAACTACACCACAAGGCTACACTTTTACTCCAGTTTACTTCACCAGAAGAGGCTGCAGAGAAGTCTTTTAAGCACTGCTGTACTGCAGCTACACTGCCCGGGCCTTTAAGTAAAACACAAACATCATCAGCATAAGCTGTTACGACAAATTTTAACCCCTCTACCCCCATATCCTGAGGCAATCGTTTCCTGAAGGATGCCAAAAGTGGTTCAAGGGCAATTGTGTACAACAGTCCCGAGAGAGGACAGCCTTGGCGGATACCCCGTCGAAAGGAAAAGGGGGAGCATAAGTTATTATTTACTTTCAACATACAGAAAGTGTTTGTATATAACAGTTTAACATATGCTGTGAAGGTTTCACCAAAGCCCATCCCCTTAAGAACCGAAAACAAGTATGCATGATCAACACGATCAAAAGCCTTTGTTTGATCCAGAAACAATAATCCAAAACTGGCAGGCACATACTTTTTACAGGAAATAATATCTCTTACCAGAAACAGGTTATCATGCATGGACCGTCCAGGAACACAGTAGGTTTGATCCGGCTGTATGACAGAGCTGATCACCTCTTTCAGCCGATTCGCTAGTACTTTAGACAAGATTTTGTAGTCAGTACACAGTAAGGAAACAGGTCGCCAGTTCTCAATGAGTTGAATGTTCCCAGGCTTCGGCAAAAGGCATACGACCGCCCTTCTACAGGACAGAGGAAGTTCTCCAGCACGAAGGCTTTCGTCAAGGACTTCAAGCAGATCCGGTCCCACAAGATTCCAAAATGTCTTATAAAACTCTCCAGGCAGCCCGTCAATCCCCGAGGCTTTACCATCTTTCAAGCCTCGCATGGCTGCTTCAAGTTCATCAGGTGAAATTGACGATTCCAGTGTGTGCTGCTTGTCCTCCTCGACTTCTGGGAGCCCAGCAATCAGCTCCTGTATCGCCTCACTGTTGATACTCTGGGCAGAATACAGGTCAGAGTAAAATGCTTTCAAGGCCGCTTTAATCTCCGGTTGGGAGGTAACCGTTGACCCATTAGCAGTACAGAGCTTATGAATTTGCTGCGAGTTTTTCACCGAATTCTCCAAGCTAAAGAAGTCCTTATTTGGCATATCCAAGGTCAAGTAACTCATCCTCATACGCACCAATGTACCCATTGCCCGCTGCCTCACCATTTCGGTCAGTAATGACCTTTTTGTCCATAGCAACTGATCATATCCAAAATCTTTCCCAGCCCCATTACGATTCTGTTCCAATTCTGCAATTTCGGCCTTTAATGAGTCAATTGAGAGACTTTGCATTTTAGTAGTAAACAGACTATACTGTTGACAAAACGTTTTAACTTGACACTTTGCAAGGTCCCACCATATGCGAAGGTTGGCATGCTCAAGCTTAGATGACCGGATTTTCCCCCACACGGTTCGGAAGGCATCTTTAAATTTCTTATCACTTAACAACCGAGTATTGAGTGACCAGTATGCGCTACCTCCTGATGTCAGGGGTAATTTAAAGGACATTGCCACTAAATTATGATCTGAAAACCCTGTTGGGAGTATTTGAGTAGTGGACACCACATTCAGCATTGGCTTATTGATATAGATCCTGTCCAGCCTTGCCCTTGATATGACGCCATCATGACATCTGCACCATGTGTAGGCCCGTGAAGTTGGATGCTGCAACCTCCACACATCCTCAAAACAATAGTTCTTGATGAGGCTCGCTAACACCTTTGCAGAAGCGCCGTGGGGTTCATGTCCACTCCTGTCAACTGAAGGATCAATTGTACAGTTAAAGTCCCCTGCGATACAGGTGAGAGCAGCTGGATCCAGTCCCTCTACAAAGTCCCGCAGTGTGGAAAAGAATGTTCTTCTTTCTATAGGTTCACTTGGTGCATACACATTTACTATAATAAGCTTTTGTGTATTGCAGTAGAACTCCACCGCTATCAAATGTGCCTTATAGACCTCCCTATAAATAACACTCTGAGTGGGAAGCCTGGGACTTAAGGCGATGGCAACACCAGCCTTGGGTGTGGAAACCCCACTCAGCCACCATTGCCCTTTAAAAAGTTTACACCATTCAGCTGCCAAATTGTTTGTGGCATGGGTCTCTTGCAATAGAATGACATCTGCTTTTACCCTCTCCATTGCCTGGATTGCTTGAATTTTCCGTAAGGGGGCACATCCCCCATTGATGTTCAGGGAGGCAATATGTATTTCTCGCGTTGTCATTCTAAGGTGGTAGCTCACCGTCTGCCTGCAATTCTTTGTTCGCCTTTGTTACTGCTTTGCGAAGACGTTGAAATTGAGGCTCTGAGAGCATGGGGTCATTTTTCTGTAAAAGAGGTTTCGAAACCTTAATGAAAGCTTGAACATCAGGGAAGTGATCTCTAATTACAACGTGACGTTGTCTAAACGTTACGTTTAAGAAATCAATGACTTTCCCTTTTGTCACCTCTGCTTGCCTCACCTGCTCCTTCTGAGACTCACTCAGGGCAGCAAGACTGCATCCTTCCTCATCAGCCTCGACCCCACTCTCACCCAGTGGTGTGTCAGGTACTGGCACCTCATCTGTGTCATTGTCACCATGGTATTTTTGTTGCGTCTGCATGGCACCAACTACCCCATCGTTGTTGTCTGCCACCGACTTATCGATCTCTTTCTCATCATCTTCCGTTGAGATGGGGGGCCTTGACTGCTCGTCGCATGGTGCAGGGTGTCCACCATCACACACGGTGACACACTCGGTAATGCTTCGATTCTCTTCATCCTGTGAAATGGGCAGATTCGCATCTCTACCTATTGCATTACCATTTTGCTCATGGTCATCAGGTTGGTCTGTATTACCATCTTCCTGCACGAGAACCATTTTGTTTCCTTTTCCTCCATTCTCATCGCTCGCAAGAGAGCGTTTCAAGTTTCTCCTCGACTCGGTCTCCATCAGCTTCACCTCCTCGAAGTCCCTTTGTTCTTGAGGTTGCAGCCTCTCCTCCACATATGGTTGCTCCACTACCGTATGGGCTTCTCCACCAGCACCACTGTCACCCGCACCCTCGTATTCCGGTGTTGACCTTTTTTCGACACCTGGCTCATCTACAGGGTCGTTCAAGTCATTTACAGGTGGGGGGGTGGGGGGGTGGGGGGGGGCTGCCCCAGCTGCTGTGGCATAACTCTTCCTCACATCAGGACAATACTGCCGAGTGTGTCCGTATGCCCCACATGTATAGCAAATCAAGGTCTCAGTAGCTGCAAAGATCCGGTAATCATGATCTCCTATTTTAAAATTTATAGATATGTTCAGCTGTTTTGCCTCATCCTTTAGTACGACGAAACAAAAACGTCTAAACGACTCGACATGCTTCAGCCTTCCGTTCCTGGTTCGCAGGGGGACCGTGATAATTCGTGAGACGACAGTCCCATGCTCCCCTAGTTTTCGTAGGATTTCTTCATTCCTCAGAAAGGGCGGAACGTTACTTAAAATAACTTTAACCGCCGGCGTGTCCATGGACGATACCGGAACAAATTGGTCGTTCCCCAACGTTAACCCGTTTTGCACCACGATGTCTGCAAGGCTAACTTGTGACACGAAAACCACCACTTTGTGGTTCATTCGAGACGCAGCACGAATGTTATTTACCCCGATCAAATCCCCGATTGCAAGTAGAACATCGTCCATTTGCACGTCTTCCGGCGGAACAAGGCACAGCCCGTGCTTACGCGATAACACCTCATCACTAACACGATCAGCAGTCCTTTGACTATTCCTATTAGCCATTTATCGGCAATAAACTAAACAAACTAAACAGTAACAATGCAATAAACTAACCAAACAAATCAAAATTAGTTAAATAAGTAAATAAATAAATAAATAATCGGCACGATATAACCAACCCACGTTATAAATTAATACAGGTGGCCAACCGTTACCGTGCTGTCTCTCTCTCCCTCTCTCGTCTCAAGAGCAGAAGGGAAACACGGAGAAAACTTCACAAACTCGTACAAGGACACAAATGGAGTGAAAGGAGGATAGGAAAGACCACCAACACAGCACCGTACTCACAGCTCAACACCCACAGCCGCCATGATTACCACACCCACGCACGACTCACAACCATCCAGAAGGGGGCGCGAGAGAGAGAGAGAAAGAGAAAGAGAAAGAGAAAGAGAAAGACACACAGAAAGTAAAGAAAGAAAGTAAAGAGGGAGTTGTCACAATTAGGAAGGTGGTAAAGTGCACAGACAAATAAGAGATGGTTGCAGAGGGAAAATTGCAGCCAAAGTTACTCCTGGGGAGTTGGAGGGGTGAGAGCAGTACACTGACCGTGAGAAATGGAGTTCTTGAAGTAAACTGCAACTCAGTCACTGGGGGAGGTTTCATGCCTGTCCAAATGGAGCAGACAATAGTCAGGGAGAGACAAAGAGGAATCGGGGCCATATTGTTGGAGGAAGGATTCTATGCAGGTTGTTGGAGGAAGGATACCTCTGCCAGACTGAACAGTTTACGTTTTGTATTCCACTGATAGGCCGAATATGCATTGGGATCTTAACTAAAATCAAACAGGCTTATTGTTGTCACATGCCCAACGTGTCCATCACATTTTGTCCGAATCCGTCTACAACATTTTGAAACATCATGCTAAATATCGTTTTTGGTCCCAGCCCTCAATGGAGAAGAATCACTTTAAAAAAATAAAATAATTGTCGTATCTGGATCCGGATTTTTATCAAAATCTAATCAATTTGGACTAGTCACACACCCACCCTGGCCGAATGAGTCCATAACTTTTTGAGACATTATGCTATATATTGTTTTGACAGTATCTCTCAATGATGAAGAATCATTTTAAAATATTCTAGTGTCCAGATTCGGATCTTCACTAAAATATAATCAATTTGTCTTTGTAACACACCCAACCTCTCCACCAAGTTTTGTCCAAATCGGACCATAACCTTTTGAGATATCCTCACAGACAGTCAGGCAGGGGTGAAAATATAATATCCCCCCACCTTCAGAAGCAGAGATAATGAGTGCAGCTGAGCAGTGAGTCTGGATTTTGGGAGCTTCACCAGAAATTGGGTTACTGGTAAATGGCTTGCACCATACAGAAACCTGGGAATGTGTGTGGGCAGAGGATGCAAAGAGCAGAGGGTGAAAAACCAGAAAGAAGGCGGTAGAAGACACATCACAGATCTGTCTGCGTTGTGAAAGTTATAGCGCCAGAGACGTCACGGCGCTAAGCTGGCTTCCATGGAGTTTATCTGAGAAAGGTGTGAGACAGGGGCACCACCCAAAGGGGAGAGAGCAGTCTTGCAAATGAAGACCACTCTCTTGCAAATGAAGACCATATATATATATATATATATATATATATATATATATATATATATACTGTATATATATATATATATATATATATATATATATATATATATATATATATATATATATATATATATATATATATATATATATACGTATATATATATTGTTGCGAATATGGCATTTGGCCTCCATATCCGCTTGTAAATATTCCCCTATTTCCCCAATACTCCCCAACTATCCCCAATCCCCCATTCCCTAGTCCCATTGTCTGTAAACAACACTCTGTAGAACCGACCTTCCCCTTTTTCCCCCATTAAATGTCGTGCCCAGGTCCACCGCATCTCAGGTAGACAACTTTCGGACATCTTGCTAGTTATTCTTAGTCTATGTCAGTTAAGGACTCGTTTCCATTAATTCTGACTCTTCGTTGCACCAGAATGTGATTATATGGCACCAGTAGTGAGTTTAGGACCTTCCCATACCTCCTCCCATCTTCTTCCCCAAACAACAACTACAACAACAACAACAACTACAACAACAACTACAACAACAACAACAACAACTACAACAACTACAACAACGGCGCTGCGCGGGGGAGTGTGCGTCCTCACACCGGCTCGGTTAGCCGCCATTGACCATGCGCTCCGACGGGGTTACCACGAAGGGGCTCCTTGTCAGCCCCTCGTCAAGGGCGGAGCCGGTAACCCCCCCGCACGCACCAAATGAGAAGCAACGTGCCGATTCCATCTGGGGCGGAGCTAACGAGCCGAGGGCGTGTCACTCCCCGCCGGATATACGCGGCGACTTACCGGATGTGAGGTCAGATGCGCCCCCAGCTTGAGAAGACAATCACCACATCCGAGCGCTGCGACCTCCCCGCATCTCTAGACCGGACCGGGTCGATCCTGCCCTGAGCCCAGGTGCACCTGGAGCCATCGATTCTGCCTTTCCTTGCCATCAATCCCCGTGTGAGTCAGTTTTGTCCTGTTTATCTGTCGTCTGTCAGGGAATAAGATAAGTGTGTCTAAGTGCCTGTCTTTCTATGCTGTCCCTCTCATTCCTGTAATCTAACCTTCCGCCCTAATATAACCTCCTCCGGAGGTCTTGAGAACTGAACCCTTGGTGTCGTGTCATTTTAGTCCCAGCCGTTGTGTCCTTTTCCTTCATTGATTCAGCGTAGCGCGACTCGGCAACGTTCGAGTATAATCGGGTAAACGTGCAGGCGCGGTCATACCAAACCGCTCGGTGAACCAACATCCACCACCGCGTCTGTAACAATTGGTGTCGAGGAGTGGAATTCGGACCCGGGACTAAATTTATTAGGCCCAAATTTTGGAACACCAATTGTACCACTAGGGTAACAATTGGTGTTGGAGAGGTAGAATTCGACCCGGAGCGCGTTTCCCGCTCGAAATTATAACGGCGAAATTTGAATTTGTTTTACGAAAATAAAAACCCGAATTTTGAAAGTCGCGCTATGGCGGATCAAGACAGCTGGGGTCCGGTAGGGGAGAGTGAGGCAGGGTCGGTCCAGGACCAAATTGAGGGACAGGAGGAGAGCGAAGCAGCGAGGGTAGCAGACGCACAAAATAGCGTCGTTGTGCCCGACATTGCGGGAGCGCAAAATGGCGCCTCGCTGGTCACCGCGCCCGCGACCGTGGCATCGCCCCTGGTGGATTTGAACCTTTTTTTTATACAAATAAAGGCCCTTATGGCCCAGAATAGCGAGGAAATGAGGGAGGAAATGAGGGCTCAGAGTGAGCGAATGGGAAACCAAATGGGGATAATGGGAAACCAAATGGGGATAATGGGAAACCAAATGGGGGTAATGAGGGACGAAGCGAGGGGTACCGGTGAGGGGTTAGACAATAATTTTAAGGAGTTAGACAAGAAATTTGGGAAGTTAGACAATAATTTTGAGGGGTTAGACAATAATTTTAAGGAGTTAGACAAGAAATTTGGGAAGTTAGACAATAATTTTGAGGGGTTAGACAACGGGATAAAAGAGGTGAGAAATGGGTTAACGGGGGTAGAAAATAGAATGGCTGCCCAGGAGAATCAAATGGAAGGGATGCAAAAGGGGTTAGAGGGGTTAGAAAACAGGATGGAAGGCAAATTGAGGGACATGAGGGACCAAGCGGAAAGGGAAGTTAACCAAATGGGGCAGCAGATAGAGGGGGTCAGAATGGGGGTAGAAACCAAACTGGATGCTCACAGGGAGGAAATGGAGCAGATGAGGGTGGCATCTGGGCAGGAGATGCAAGTGATGGGAGAGGAGATCAGAAGAGGAGTGAGTGAGGAGGTCGGAGGAGTGCGCGAGGAGGTGAGGCACTGTAAGGAGCACATGGAGAAGGAGGTGAGAAAGGGGACTGTAAAATTGCAAGGGGGTATAGAGGACCTGACGCAGGAGGTGGAGCAGCTGACGGTGGGACAGACGGAGTTAGTGGAGCAGGTTCAAAAGAACACAGCGGTAATAGGAGGTTTAAAAGCGACACAGAAAGAACTAAAAGATGACTTGATAGCGACGAAGAGGGAATGTCAGATGGTACGTGAGGGACTGACAACGAGGCTGGACGAGGTGATAGAGGTAATGGAGACGAAGGACCGGCAGGTGAGGACGCATATGGAAACGGTCAAGGTAGCCTTGGAGGACGAGCTAGAGGAGACGTACCGGGGAATAAAAGAGGTGAAGCAGAAATTAGAAGAAGTGGAAGAAGGGGTGAGCGAAATTAAAAAGCGACGGAGAGAGGATAAGAAAGAGATAAAGGAGGAAGTAAAAGAATTGGTCCAAAGTCTGTGTTCGGATCGTGATGATGTGCTCATTAACCGGATGAGGGATTCGCAGGTGATGGAGGAGAAGCGAAGAGAAAGAGGACCCGGTGTAAGTGGTGACCAATATGGTCGTGCGTATGATGCGCCAGGGGATTTAAGAAGCTTGGGGGTCGAGATGGACCCGGGTGTTCGTGAGAGGCCGTTGGTGAAGTGTGCGACAGGTCTGGTGTGCGAAAAAGGAGGTGTGCGAGAAAGTCCGACTCTGGGGTGCATGGGGAAAGAGTGCGCTGTCAAAGGCAAGGAAGAATGCACACCTGTGGTGAGTGTTACAGAGGGTGTAACGGGAGAGTGTGCGCGAGAAAGGTGTGTGGCGGACAGGTGCATGAGGAAAGAGTGCGCTGTCAAGAGTAAGGGTGAGTGCGCTGTCAGGAATGGAGGTGAAAGTAGTGAGAGTGACATGGAGCGTGAGTTAGTTGTGACAGGTGAGCGAGGATGTACACCTGGGATGGAAGGATGCACACCTGGAATGGTAGAGCGTGAGTGGGAATGCACGCTGGAATTGGTGGTGAGGCACGTGGTAGGGTGTGCGAATGAGAGCACACCTGTGATTGTCACAGAGGAGGTGACAGAGGAGGGGGTGCGAAGAGGTGTGTTGGTAAGGTGTGCGAGTGACGAATGTGTGCCATGGTGTTCGGTGGTCAGGTGTATGACCAAGGCTGTGAGTGGAATGAGGGTACCTGGGTGTGTCAGGAAAGGTACGAGGAGCATGGAAACGGCTGGATGTGTGAGCAAGGAACGGGCTGCGGGGTGTAAGCGTCCAGGTGAAGCATCGACGGTAACCGGGTTAAAGGTTAGGTCGACTTTTAGCCGAAGCGGGCCCTCGGTGCGTGCCGGGCCTCGCTTTGAACGGCCGCGTCCGTGCTCCACTAGGCGGAGCGGGCAGCCCGATAGAAAGGGTCGTCATGGCGACCACTTTTTGTTGAGGCAGTCCGGCAGGTCGAGATCGGGACATTGGATGGCTCCGTGCCGAGATGGTGCGTGGGATCTCGGCCCGGGTAAGCCCCCGTCCCTGCACCGAGTGCCGGACGCGTCCAGCCGCTGGCACAGAACAACCCGCATTCATGGCTTGGCTTTACGAAGCCGGGCTTTGGACAGGAATTGGCGCACCGAGAGGTATTAGTGAGTAGACGGGTGATGAGGATAGTGTTTTGGCCCCAAAATTAGAGAAAAACAAAATTTGATGATTGGCAAAGGATTGGCAGTAGTGATTGGCAGATGATGGGTAGTGATTGGCAAATTTTTAATTTGTTGAAATTTGATGTGCAAAATTGGTAGTGAGCGATGGGCCCGGTGGGTAAGGGTGGCATCCCTGCCACCCTTCCCATGGTGGGGGCAAAGGAGCAATAGCTTATGGGGTTGATGGCAGTGAAAACTAGCCCGGGTGGGTTAGGTTATATTGTAGGGATCTAGCGAAGATGACATTAGGTGACGTTAAGGTTTAGTTAGTGACTGATACCTGTAGTGGGGACGCAGGTAGATTAGTGTGGATGATAATGACGTGGGAGCGCAATAGTTTAAAGGGACGACTGGGAAGCGCAAGTTTCAGAAGGGAGTAGTTAGCTGAGATGATGCCGTGTGTATGAGGATGGAACAGGTGTGATTGCACAGGTGTGCAACTGGACAGGTGTGATTGCACAGGTGTGCAACTGGACAGGTGTGTGGAGCAGTGTGTGAGTAATGAGTGTTGTGGATCAGCGCGAATGCGCTTGGGGAGAGAAGAGTGCAGGTGGCACCAGGTGTGAGAGCACAGGTGTGCAGGTACAGGTGTGTGGAGAGAGTTGGAGTAAGTGGTACGGAGTGGTGTGCTTGGTGCGAAGGTGTGAATGGGGGAAGAGTGGACCCCCATCACGGATACCCGGGGCGGGTAGTGTAAGTGTTAGGTAGAGGGTACAGGTAAATTGTGGTTGGAGATTGGCATTTGTGGTGCGGTTGCAGAATGGTGTTGTGAATGGGTGCATTAGTGTTGTGGAAATGGCTGGGCGTGTAGCCTGTTAGTGTGTGTAGTTGGTTGGGCACTCCACCACTGTGAGGATGTCGGCCAGGTGAGGCCGCAGGTGGGCTCTGGGAGCCGGTAGTTGTGAGTGGGTGCCTGAGGATCCCGGGTGTGGATCGGGCAGCCCAGTGCCAGAGAGGGCACCGAGTGGGGAGAGTGCCAGAGGGCCTTCCCCAGGTAGTTAGGTTAGGGTAAGGAGCAGGTAAGCTCGGAGGCAACTGCAGTGGTGGAGGTGTGCAGGTGGGTAGACCCGCTGGGAGAGGTACACGCCACAGCCCAGAAATTGTGCGAGGGCACCGGGAGATGAATCGGGGGAGTGAGACCCCAAATTGAAAAGCACCACAGTTTGGCCAATGGGAATTGGTTTTTAGAACCCATAGTGTAAGAGGGCCAATGGTTTGGCCGGAGAAAGACCCCGGGTAGTGTAAAGTTGTTAAAGTCATTTAGGAAATAGTTAGGATTGATGAACCTGTCGCACCATACGCAGCCACTTCCCTGTGGTGATGATGATGACTCCACACCTGTGTTTTCTTTGTTTGTGTTGCAGAAATGAGAACTGCTGTTGGATTTGTGAGACGCATCACGACGTGGATGAGACATTGGGGTGATTCCATCTCTCCCTCCCTAGGAGGGACTGATGATGAATTGGTAATGGCAAATTTTGATGGGAGTTGAAGATGGCAAATTTGATTGGTTAGGAGGGAGAGAAGACGAATTTGGTTTATGGGAGGAACGGGGAAGACAGTAGGGATGTTTGTTGATTTGTAAAATAGATGTTTATGGGTAGTGTTGTGTTTTGTGGATACAGTAAGGGGTAAGGGAGGGGCCATGTAGGTTACCTGGTGGGGGGGGGGGCGTACGGTAGGAACGTACCTGTCTCACCTGGTTCCCATGTGCCCCTAGTGTGCATTACCTAATATTGCGTGCACTTTTGCGCCCTTACCACCTTACTCACTTGTCTGCTTCTTTTGTCTCCCACCTCCGAGGATCTGGTTTTGGGGCAGAGAGAGAGGAGAGAGAGGTGCTGGCTACGCAGTTGTGGGCCTGCACTTTCGCTGCTTGCTGCCTGGATCGATACACCATATGGACCGCAATGTTTGTGGCCACCCACAATGGACCGCAGTTCTTTTGCGGCCAAGCACCACCCATGGATGGACCTATGGGTCAACGTGGCACCTATGCCATACAAGGTGAACCACTAACAGTTGGCCCCCTGATGGCCACAATAGAGAAATGGACGCGGTTGGCGCCTTTCTTTATTTTTTTGAAAGAGGCAAGAACACCAAGTGCACCACACGAAGGCAAGACCAGCGGCAGAACATCGGCCGGCTGCGACACCACCGCTGATTTATAGACACTTTATTGGTGCACCGGATGGTGCTGACTGTGTGATGGGGTGGTGCTTTTGGTGCTGGGAAGGGGTGCTCTGCACATTATTAAAGGCCGTAGGCCACAGAGCACTCGTGGGTTGGTGTATCGATGCTGGCATGCGTGCTCTCTCTATGCATAACATCTGCATGTGTTCCTCCAAAGACAGGTCCTGGATCGTAGTGTAAATAGCAGCGTAGTCTTGTAAATAATGCTCCCTACCGGCTGTATGTTTAGTTTGCGAATTCTTTCCGGATTCGGTTATCCTGTGGGTGTGTTTCTGTGAGGACAAGGGTGCAACGTCGCAGGGGGACATATTTACTCATTTGTGAATATCTGTAAAACTGTCGCACTCAGGGTAGAGTTAATAGTAGAGGGAACTACATCTGCGTGCCACACTAAAGTAGGTAAAAATTTATCGGGTCGGGACGCCCCGAGGGTAGAGAAGGGTGCAATGTTGCGAATATGGCATTTGGCCTCCATATCCGCTTGTAAATATTCCCCTATTTCCCCAATACTCCCCAACTATCCCCAATCCCCCATTCCCTAGTCCCATTGTCTGTAAACAACACTCTGTAGAACCGACCTTCCCCTTTTTCCCCCATTAAATGTCGTGCCCAGGTCCACCGCATCTCACGTAGACAACTTTCGGACATCTTGCTAGTTATTCTTAGTCTATGTCAGTTAAGGACTCGTTTCCATTAATTCTGACTCTTCGTTGCACCAGAATGTGATTATATGGCACCAGTAGTGAGTTTAGGACCTTCCCATACCTCCTCCCATCTTCTTCCCCAAACAACAACTACAACAACAACTACAACAACAACTACAACAACAACTACAACAACAACAACAACAACTACAACAACTACAACAACGGCGCTGCGCGGGGGAGTGTGCGTCCTCACACCGGCTCGGTTAGCCGCCATTGACCATGCGCTCCGACGGGGTTACCACGAAGGGGCTCCTTGTCAGCCCCTCGTCAAGGGCGGAGCCGGTAACCCCCCCGCACGCACCCAATGAGAAGCAACGTGCCGATTCCATCTGGGGCGGAGCTAACGAGCCGAGGGCGTGTCACTCCCCGCCGGATATACGCGGCGACTTACCGGATGTGTGGTCAGATGCGCCCCCAGCTTGAGAAGACAATCACCACATCCGAGCGCTGCGACCTCCCCGCATCTTTAGACCGGACCGGGTCGATCCTGCCCTGAGCCCAGGTGCACCTGGAGCCATCGATTCTGCCTTTCCTTGCCATCAATCCCCGTGTGAGTCAGTTTTGTCCTGTTTATCTGTCGTCTGTCAGGGAATAAGATAAGTGTGTCTAAGTGCCTGTCTTTCTATGCTGTCCCTCTCATTCCTGTAATCTAACCTCCGCCCTAATATAACCTCCTCCGGAGGTCTTGAGAACTGAACCCTTGGTGTCGTGTCATTTTAGTCCCAGCCGTTGTGTCCTTTTCCTTCATTGATTCAGCGTAGCGCGACTCGGCAACGTTCGAGTATAATCGGGTAAACGTGCAGGCGCGGTCATACCAAACCGCTCGGTGAACCAACATCCACCACCGCGTCTGTAACAATATATACGTATATATATATATATATATATATATATATATATATATATATATATATATATATATATATATATATATATTGTGTTACGGTTTTTAGAACCTTCACTATTAAATTTCAGTAAATGTTTCCCTTATAAATGTTCCCCTGTAAATATCCCCATCAATTGGCTTGTTAAATATCGCACCCTAGTTAGTCCATGTACAACACGTAGCGAACCATAGGACCTCTCCGTATTTATTTCATTATTACGTGTTTCAGTTAAGGATCTGTTCCCAATAGTTGAATCTGCGTTGCATTAATCAAATAAGATAGGCCCCTTTCAATTTCCCCAATCGTCTCACCCGCGCTTCAAAGTAGCAGTCGGGCGGCGTTCGCTGCTCCTTGCCTTGATTCGGTTGTTGGCCCCAAACCACCATTGCGCACGTGGTCTCAAAGCCGAGGAAGAAGGGAGCGGGACCACAAGAACGAGGTGTGGCACATCGACGCACCAGCAGAGGTGGAGCCAGCGAGCCCTTACCAGCCAACCAGGGCTGACAAAATACCATCATGGGCGTGGCTCTATGAAGCGCGGATTGATCTGGAAGCACGTAATATAAGCGCCAGCGCGAGCCTTTTGAGAGAGTCGACTTGGGTTGGAGACGGCGCTTGGTGGGGTCTGGCTGAGAGAGACGAAGCTGCGCGGAGCTCTCTGACGAGCTGTGTCGAAAAGCCCCTACCACGTGAACAAATACGTGCAGCTGCCGCCGTGTTTTCACCTCGAGCCTGGAGCGTGGACTGGAGCCAACCTCGATGCTGCGCACCGGCCCGAACCTTCCAGCCCTGCTGTCCTACCTGGACCTTCTCCCTCTTCCAGTCATTCCTGCCTGCCATTCCCTGTCGTGTGAGTCTGTTTGTTATCCTGGGGTATAATATAAGACTGTTTAAGGCTGCCCTGTGTATCTTCTTCTTCTTCGTTCTGTATATTACTTTCGTTTCCTCTTCTTCTTTGGTTTTGTACATAATTAATAAATGTCTGTTATTTCTTACCCCTTTTGGTTTCATTCTCCCCCGATCGCTTTAGTCCTTTCTTTCGATTGAGTACCTGTGGCACGATTTGGCCAACGTGCAGAATCGGGTTAGTCAATTGCTAACGGCTCGAATCGCGGATTGCTAAACCGCTCGGCAAATACCATCTAGTCCGTGGTTCGAGCGGTACTTGTCTCCCTGCTTTGCGGAGGGATTCGTAAAGGTATTCGGGAGAACACCTTGACCAATAACCCTGACCAATTTCACCCTGCAAAGGAGCGTTATAAGTACCAGGACTAGAGACGGCCAGCTTAACAGGCCAAGGGGATTAACCCCCCCTTGCTAAGGGGAGTGCCGTCTCTGAGATCCATAACAATTGGTAGTCAGGAGTGGGATCTGGAACCTGGGACTAAATGTATTTAGACCAAATTTTGGACACCAATTGTGCTATTGGTCATAACAATTGGTGTCGAGGAGTGGGATTGGACCGGAACTAAATTTTTCTATCACCTAAAAAATTTGGTCAAAAATTTACGAGCGGCCGAAATTTTGTAAAACATCTAAATTTTAAAATCGTGCCATGGATGATCAAGGCAATCGGGTGCCGGTAGGGGAGATAGAGGAGGTAGAGGCAACCCAGGACCCCAGGGAACAATTGGGGGTAATGGAAGAGGAGGTTGAGGAAGGGGTTGCAGGTGCACAAGATGGCGGCGCCTCGCACGTGGCCGCGGTAGCTGAGCCCGCTGTGTCAGCGGGCTTCGATATGCAAGCCCTCATGGCGCAAATCATGAGTGGATTGGGAAGGCTAAATGATAAGATCGATACTCAGGGGAAGCAATTGGGAAACAAGATACAAAAATGTGGGGAGAGCATGGATCGCATGTTGAGCGGGAAAGGCACACGGGTACGCGAAGAGGTAACGCGACTCGAGGAGCGCAGATTGAGCGAGGCGGAGCAAGGCGCAGGTAACTGGACCGGGGTAGAGATCGCAACCCGGGGTATGGGGAAGCCGGCGACCGCCGAGGTAGAAAAGGAAATTTTATTAGAGCCAGCGGTCGCCGAAGGAAAAGAAGATAAAGGAAAATAATTAATTTAAATTGGCAAAGCAACCGAGCAAATAATAATCGAAATTGGGTTGGAAGAGACGCCGGACTTAGAAAAGCACTCGCGGGGTGAATAAATGGATAATGTGCAAAGTCTGTGCTCGCATCATGATGTCGTGCTGCATAATCCTAATAAAGATTTGCAGGTGGTGGAGGAACGAAGTAGAAGAAGCGCCCAGGTGAGTCGGCCTGCATATTGTGTGGGGAGATTTTGCAGGAGGATGTTTGGCGCAAAAATAATTTTCGTGCGCTTGGGATCGAGAAAGCACCCGGGCGTTAGTGGAGGGTCCCTTGTGAGTAGTGTGAGTGGAAATGGCGTGCTTGTGAGGAAAAAGTGTGTGTCGGAGAGTGAGTGTGTGACAGAGTATGGGAGTGATACTGGGTGCGAGAGCGAATGCACGTCGGAGGGTATGTGCGAAACCGAGTGTATGGAGTGCGACATGGAGAGTGAGCTGGTTGTGGCGCGTGTACGGGAGGGCACATCGGAGCGCGTGATGGGAGTGTTACAGAGGATGTAACCGGAGAGTGTGCGCAAGAGTTGGCGCGAGAGTGTGCGGTGATGATTGGGTGTGCAGAAGAGTGCACACCTGTGGTGAGTGGTACGGAGTATGTACCGGGAGAGGGTGTGCAAGAAGGAGCGCGAGAAAGGTGTGTAACAGAGGAGTGCATGATAACAGAGTGTGCTGTCGAGAGTGAGAATGAATGCACGACAGAGTACGGGAGTGAATGCATGACAGAGTGTGGTGGTGAGAGTGACACGGAGTGCGAGTTGGTTGTGGCGAGTGAGAAAGAATGCACACCTGGAAAGGTTGAGCGTGTGCCGGAATGCGCACCTGAGTTGGTGGTGAAGCGCGTGATTGGGTGTGCAAAAGAGTGCACACCCATGGTTGTCACAGAGGATGTAACCGAGGAGTGGGCGCGAGGAGGTGTGCTGATGAAGTGTGCGAATGACGAGTGTGTGCCAAGGTGTGTTATGGAGTGTACGGACAGCGAGTGGTGTGTAACAGAGAGTGCGGTGGTGGAATTGACGGAGAGTATGGGATGTATGAGCAACGAATGGAACGAGTAGTGTGAGCATGTACGGGGAGCATCGACGTTAAACGGGACAGCGTTTAGCCGACGCGAGCCCTCGGTCCGCGCCGGGCTTTGTGTATTGCGGGAGCCGGCGGGGATCGGTGCCGCGTCACTCCTGCTCGGAGCGTCCTGCACGATCCGCGCCGGGCCCCGCCCTGCACGGTCGCATCCGCGCTTTGCCGGGCAAGGCGACCGGCCCGGTTCGAGGGAAGGTAGGAGGGATCGGAATGGCGCCCCTTGTGGTTGCGACGTCCGGCCGGGCCAGATTGGGACATCGGGCGGGAGACCGAAAGGCTCCGCGCAGGGATGGTGCTTTAAACCTTGGCCCAACTAAACCTCCTCCCCTGAACCGAATGCCGGACGGACCCAACCTGCAGGCGACCAAACCACCCGTATGCATTGCGCGGTTTTGCGAAGCCGAGCTTTGAACATGCATGGACGTACCGAGAGGCTCAAGTTTAATGGACTGTGATGATGATAGTGTTTTGATTCGAAATTGGGAATAGTGAATAGGATTGGCAAATTGGATGGGAAAATTGGATCTGTAAATTTGATTGGCACCAATGATTGGCAAATTTGATTGGCAAAATTTGGATGGGCAAGATTGATAATGGGAGACGCCTGATAGGGATGGTAAATCCACCATCCCTCCCACCCGGGCACATGAGCATTAGTTTATGGGGTGGCTGTGCAAAGTAGCCCGGGAGGGTTAGGAGAAAATGATAGAATTTAGAAAGATGACCATAGGTAACTGTAGAGTTAAGTAGCGACATTGTACCTGTAGAGGGGACGTAGCAGATTAGTGGATTATAATGACGTGGGAGCGCTTAGGATAAGGGAAGACGGGGGGCGCGAGTTTCAGAAGGGAGTAGTCTGCTTAGATGATGCAGTGTATGAGTGAGTAATTGTGATTGTGTATTGCATTGCATGAATGAGCTTGGGAGGAAAGACGGGTGCACGAGCCACCAGGTGTGTGTGAGCACCAGGTGAGTGAGCAAGTTGGCTTGCGGACCACGGTGAGGTGGCCCCCTTTGCCATACAGGTGGACCACCCTTAGTTGGCCCCTGTTGGCCCTAAATAAAAATGGACGCGTTGTGTGCCTTTTTATTATTTGCAAATAGGCAGCAAGCCACAAGAAAGAACAACAGGAAGAAACATCGGACCAGCAGAGCAGAGGAAGCAGGAGCTGACAACCAGGTCAACAGTTTGTGTTCTTTATTGAAATGTGTGAAATGAGCACTGGATGGTGCTTTGGTGCTGATTGGTGCTGATTGGTGCTTTGGTGCTTTGTAATGCTCTTGTGCTCGGGGTGCACTGCAATATCAATTGTGCATCCCCGGGCATTTGAGTATGGTGTATCGGTGCAGTGCAGTGCATGCTCCTTCCCCTTTGCAAAACATCTTTCTTTTTGTCTCCCAAAATGACAGGTCCTGGGTTCACATTGTAAATACAAATTAGTGTTTTGTAAATAATGCTCCCCACTGGCTAAATGTATAGTTTGAAGACCATTCCGCAATTCGGTTATCCTGTGGGAGTGAGTCTGTTAGGTAGGATGCAACGTAGCAGGCGGGACATACGTAGTTGTTTTAAAACTGTCGCACTCAAGGGTAAGGTTAATAGTAGAGGGCTACTACACCTGAGTGTCACATTAAGTAAAGTTATTTCGGGCCGGGACGGCCCTAGAGGAAAAGACGGGTGCTGTGTTACGGTTTTTAGAACCTTCACTAGTAAATTTTAGTAAATGTTTCCCTTATAAATGTTCCCCTGTAAATATCCCATCAATTGGCTTGTTAAAGATCGCACCCTAGCTAGTCCATGTACAACATGTAGCGAACCATAGGACCTCTCCGTAGTTATTTCATTATTATGTGTTTCAGTTAAGGATCTGTTCCCAATAGTTGAATCTGCATTGCATTCATCAAATAAGATAGGCCCCTTTCAATTTCCCCAATCGTCTCACCCATGCTTCAAAGTAGCAGTCGGGCGGCGTTCGCTGCTCCTTGCCTTGATTCGGTTGTTGGCCCCAAACCGCCATTGCGCACGCGGTCTCAAAGCCGAGGAAGAAGGGGGCGGGACCACAAGAACAAGGTGTGGCACGTCGACACACCATCAGAGGTGGAGCCAGCGAGCCCTTACCAGCCAACCAGGGCTGACGAAATACCATCACGGTCGTGGCTCTATGAAGCGCGGATTGATCTGGAAGCGTGTAATATAAGCGCCAGCGCGACCCTTTTGAGAGAGTCGACTTGGGTTGGAGACGGCGCTTGGTGGGGTCTGGCTGAGAGAGACGAAGCTGCGCGGAGCTCTCTGACGAGCTGCTTCGAAAAGCCCCTACCGCGTGAACGAATACGTGCAGCTGCCGCCGGGTTTTCGCCTCGAGCCCGGTGCGTGGACTGGAGCCAACCTCGACGCTGCGCACTGGCCCGAACCTTCCAGCCTTGCTGTCCCACCTGGACCTTCTCCCTCTTCCAGTCATTCCTGCCTGCCATTCCCTGTCGTGTGAGTCTGTTTGTTGTCCTGGGGTATAATATAAGACTGTTTAAGGCTGCCCTGTGTATCTTCTTCTTCTTCGTTCTGTATATTACTTTCGTTTCCTCTTCTTCTTTGGTTTTGTACATAATTAATAAATGTCTGTTATTTCTTACCCCTTTTGGTTTCATTCTCCCCCGATCGCTTTAGTCCTTTCTTTCGATTGAGTACCTGTGGCACGATTTGGCCAACGCGCAGAATCGGGTTAGTCAATTGCTAAAGGCTCGAATCGCGGATTGCTAAACCGCTCGGCAAATACCATCTTGTCCGTGGTTCGAGCGGTACTTGTCTCCCTGCTTTGCGGAGGGATTCCTAAAGGTATTCGGGAGAACACCTTGACCAATAACCCTGACCAATTTCACCCCGCAAAGGAGCGTTATAAGTACCAGGACTAGAGACGGCCAGCTTAACAGGCCAAGGGGATTAACCCCCCCCCCCCCTTGCTAAGGGGAGTGCCGTCTCTGAGATCCGTAACAATATATATATATATATATATATATATACATATATATATATATATATTAATATATATATATACATGGGAGCGTAAGCTGAATCAGCACATTGCTGTGTCCTTGGACGACACCTCAGCACCAGCCCGACACACACCATTGTGTGTGCTTCGGAATGAGGTGTTTTTACAGCGGTCGGAGTGCAAATCCTGCCACCAACTTCCTTGAAAGAGGACCCAGTCCCGTGGTATTCATTTCGCCCACCTCTGAAGACAGGCTAAGTCAACCCCACCTGGTATTAATTCAACAGCTGAACGGGATTCGAATACAGGACCTTAGGATCCCAAGCCCACTGCCCTAACCATGGGGCCAACACCAGGTAAATGAAGACCACATAGGTAGATATGCGATGCGACAGATATGCCATATTCAGATATGCGATGGAAAGACTTTGCACGACGGAGAATGCCAAGTCAGCGACTGGCTTTGGAGGCCAACTTAAATATTTGGATTGCCCAAGAAAGATTATGGCTGACAGTGAAGCCCAAATGTTTGAGTGACTGAACTTTTTCAACACGATTTTAAAGGAAGTATTTAGGAGAGTTCACCAGGCAGTCTTTTTAGAAAGATAGAATGAGTGTGAGATTTGTCTGGATTGAAAAGCATATTCCGAGTGTTTGACCAGCTCTTGATTCTATCAAAGTCTGCAGAAAAAGACGAGGCTGCTGCCTGCCTATCTGAAGAATGAGGGATGTCCGGCAGATGGTGAAATCATCAACAAATAGATAAAGACTGGTTTTCCAACGAGTGAGAAAGATTGTTGACGAAGATCAGGAATAGGGCCAGGCCAAAAACACTGCTTGGGTGGACTTCAGCCTTCACAGAGAGAGGAGATGAGGGGTTCTTTTTGATATACTGGAAATTGCAGAAGTTCAGCTTTGTGTATGGTTAAGTATGTGAAAGAAATTGAAAAGCACACAATGTGAAGAGTAATTGCTAAAAGTGCATTGTTGCTCTTGTGGAACACTAAGTGTTGCTACAAAGTCCCTATGCATAATAGCGTGTCCTCTGTTACTTATTTGTTTTATTTGTTTTCCAGGTAAGGCTTCAGCATGACGGACACCAGTGAGTACACTATAGAAGAGAGACTGATTACTTGTGTTTGGGTTCACAACCGCGCGTGATAAAGAGCACGTTTTGAAGACATAAGGACAGGATTTTCACAGAAGTTTAATAAGCCAGCTCCTACGTGGGACACAATGTGGGCATGGGATAAGAGGCCTTTTTCAACAGGGAGTGTCCTTGATTTGACTTGATTTAGGACAAGGCTCTTCTGCAGCGATTTCCCACCATTAAATCAAGACGAATTGTATTTTTTCGGATGAGTGTGCTGTTTACCTCAGCAATCGATCCAGGAACGTTTATTTTTGGTGCAAAGAAAATCCTCATTTTTATGAGGAAATGGACAGCATCCTCCTCCTGTCATGATGTGAGCAGCAATTTCAGAAGATCACTTGATAGGGCCATATTTTTTCGATACAAGTGTCAATCACACTGCTTATTTGAAAATGCTTCAGACGTGGTTTGTTCCACAACTGCGTGAAAGAGGAATTTCGAGGCAACAGATATCCTGCAACAAGATTGTGCACCAGCACATTATTCTCTCGCAGTTAGAGAATATCTTGACGACAAATTCAGTGGACGGTGGATTGGCCGTGGATCTGAGATAGTGTGGCCTCCTCGAAGTCCAGACTTAACAACATGTGACAACTCGCTTTGGGGCATTGTGAAAGAGGAAATTTCTCATCTCCGCCTAACAAGAGTTTAAGACCTCAAAACAGCTGTGAACCTTTATGACCTCCAACCCTCAACATGGAAGAAGATTTTCAGAAGAACATGGAGAAAAATATCAAATTTGTGTGAAGAATGGAGGGGAGCATACAGATAAATTCTAACTGCATGCATAGGGACTTTCTGGCCACTCTGTACACTGGTGAAAACTTTCACATGCTTGCATCTATTGATTACTTACAAACCGAGGTTTTGGGGGTTCAGACCATTGCGTACATCATGGTGCATATAGAAGTTCAATTTGTATTTTCAAAAAACAACATAGAGAAACTTCAGTTCAGCTTGAAACTTGAAATTTATCACCAAATTGTTCGACTTAGGACAGATATCTGAACCTCCCTTGAAGCATCCAGCTCCCCCACACCTCTCCCACCTCTACCACCTCCTCTTCCAACCTCTAGCTTTTCTCCTTTCACTTCCAGATAAGGAAACATTTGATTTAAAACGGTTTCCTCAAAAGTTCGATTTTGCTCCTCATAAGGTAGTGCTCGCCCTCTGCTGACAGAATGCGAGTAATTTCCTACTTTTAATGGAATTCCGTACAGCCCTACAAACTTAAGGACTGTTTTCTGGTTACACCTCCAGGGTTTCACCTGCAAGTTGTACCGAGAGCTGTTAAACCACCCGGTGGACCTCTCCAGTCACCCCTCTTTGAGCTGAGCTCAGATGAATGAAACGTTCTGTAGGCTATATGAGTGGTTGTCTGAGTGGTTGCTTAACACCACAGTAGTTAAAGTCAAAATCAACATGCATGGCAGTGATTATAGTTAAAATATGTATTTATTCAAAACACGAAACGCAGATTCAAGTTACAGTGGCCTGCAAAAGTATTCACCCCTTACCAATAATGCTACATGAAGATGAATTATGAATTATGTAGAAACAATTTTTCCAAATGAACTTTTTAATTCATAACTGGAGGGATCAAACTAAACACTTATTGTTGAAGGAGGTTGCATGTCAGGAATACCTCGAAAAAAAACCATGTACAAATCAGAATTCACTGGTTGCAAAAGTATTCAGCCCCTTAGGTCACCACTTGGTGGAAGCACCTTTTGCAGCAATGACTGCTACAAGTCTTTGGGTAGGTCTCCAACAGCTTTGCACAGTGAGATGGTGAAATGTTTGCCCATTCTTCAGGTGGAAATTGGTCTAGTTCTGCCAAGTTTAATGGGGATCATTTACAGGACTGCAATCTTCAAGTCTCACCATAAATGGTCAATTGGGTTCAAGTCAGCACTTTGACTGGGCCACTCAAGAACATTTTTTTTCTGCTTATTCAGCCACTTCAGTGTGGCTTTAGCTTTGTGCTTCAGATCATTGTCCTGCTAAAATGTGAATCTCTCCTAAAATGTGAACTTCAGATTCATGGCTGACTCAAGTGAGTTCTCATCAAGAATTTTCTTGTATTTTGCTCCATCCATTGTCACTTCTATGCTGACAAGCTTGCCAGTCCCTGCTTTTTTAGCTTTACCTGGTTTGCCTTTGCTTGGCCTGTGCCTGTTTCCTGCCCTTGTCGCACCTTCGTCATCTCCTGAACAGCTTATATTTCTGTGGCGTGTTGCCACCCTGGTCGAATTGTACTGTGGCGTGCTGCCACCCTGGTCGAATTGTACTGTGGCATGCTGCCACCCTGGTCGAATTGTACTGTGGCGTGCTGCCACCCTGGTCGAATTGTACTGTGGCGTGCTGCCACCCTGGTCGAATTGTACTGTGGCGTGTTGCCATCCTAGTCGAATTGTACTGTGGCGTGCTGCCACCCTGGTCGAATTGTACTGTGGCGTGCTGCCACCCTGGTCGAATTGTATTGTGGCGTGCTGCCACCCTGGTCGAATTGTACTGTGGCGTGCTGCCACCCTGGTCGAATTGTACTGTGGCGTGTTGCCATCCTAGTCGAATTGTACTGTGGCGTGCTGCCACCCTGGTCGAATTGTACTGTGGCGTGCTGCCACCCTGGTCGAATTGTCCTGTGGCGTGCTGCCACCCTGGTTGAATTGTACTGTGGCGTGCTGCCACCCTGGTCGAATTGTAATGTGGCGTGCTGCCACCCTGGTCGAATTGTGCCATGCCGTGCTGCCACCCTGGTCGAATTGTGCCGTGCCGTGCTGCCACCCTGGTTGAATTGTGCTGTGGCGTGCTGCCATCCTGGTCGAGAGCTGCTGTGTGGTGGGTGTCGAGTTGCCATGGTATTGGGGAAGCGACTGTGCTGTGGCAGGTTACCATGCCAGCAGGAGAGACACGATGTTGTGGCAAGGTGCCTCAACAGCGAAAGGAACAAAGTGTGGTTGTATGTTTCCACCACACCATTGGGACCACCATCCTAGGACCGCAATGCCTTTAAAGGCCAGGAGCACCATCGGTGCCAGTGACCTCTCGTGTTCCAAGATGGACCACCTGTTATTGTGGCCCATATGTGCCAAGATGGATCACTTGCTACTGTAGCCCTTGCTCAAGTGGAACCCTGGACCAGTTGGACCGATGGATGAAGCTGTTGGACGGTCATCAAGTCACGGGCTCCAAATAGGGGGCCGAAGATGCGTCATGCTGGTTGCTGGACTCCTGCGGCTAGAGAGAGGCAAGGAGTGATTTCCGCACGGCTGATACATTTTTGTTGTTGTTGTTGTTTTGGTTTTTTTCTCCCTGAGAACAGGTTCTGGACCATGGGTATAGTGTAAATAATGGTAAATTGTAAATGAAGTGTTCAATTCCATCAGGGTATGTGTTTGGTATAGTAATGGTTTTTATAACTGTTAAATAGTGTGTCTGAATAAGTCTGTTAGGTAGTTACACAACGCATTAGGGCTTTCCTAATTTTTAGCTCACCTGGAACTCACCTTCAGCGGAGCTTATGCGATGGCGCATTGTCTGTCTGTCCGTCCGTCAGTCCGTAAACACTTGAAACTTCTCTCCGAAACCGCTGATGGGATTTTTGTGTTTTTTTGTATACAAGATTGAGGCTTGTGCAAGAGCTAACATTAATCACACAAAAACAAACGGACACAAAAAAACCCATAAAATAAAGGGAACGGGAGACAAGATGGGGAGAGAGAGGGAAGCACACAAGTACAACAGTAGAGAACAGGGACATCGGGAGATCTGTGGGAGGGAGTAGGCTTGGGGGAAGGGGGCATGGGAAAATGTGGGGGGGGGGGGGGTGGGCGAGTGGGTGGGAGAGGTTTAAAACACATGGGCACTGCTAGGACTTCAGGGAAAGAAGTCAGTATTTCAAAAAAGTGGATCTGGGGTGAAATTAAAAAGGGGTAGAAAAGATCAAGGTTTTGGATGGGGGAAGATAAGAGATGGTGGTGAACAGCTGGTTAAAATACCTGGAGGGAGGAGTGGGATTGAAGAGAGTGAGGGAGTTTGTTCCAGAGACGGGAGAAAAGAGGAATGAAAGAGTGAAGGTGAGCAGAGAGTGTTGATTTTGGCAGAATCACCAGAAGAGGGTTACTGGCAGTTCTTGTGCGACCTGTGGGAATAGTTTGCGGACCGAGCACAGAGAGAGCTGGCGGAGCTCGGCAGGAGAGGAGTCGATAGAAGACAGAAAGTACACCAACCTGCCTGCGGTGAGTGAGTGAAAGGCCCTCAGAGTTAGCTTCATCGTGGGAGATTCCAATGATTCTGAAAGCTTTGGTTTCAACAGGGTGAAGCTGAGCTAGGTGTGAGGCAGGAGCACCGGCCCAGAGGGGAGAACAGTATTCCATTGAGCTGCAGATGAAAGCCTTGTATGTGGCGAGGAGCTCAGGTGTGCCAAGGAAGGACTTCGCACGACGGAGGGTGCCCAGTCGGCGACTGGCTTTGGAGGCCAGCTTGGAAATGTGGTTTCCCAGGAAAGATCATGGCAGATAGTGAGACTCAAAAGATTGAGCGACAGAACTTGTTGGAGAGGATTGTTGAGAAAGTAGAGGGGAAGGTTGTCCAGTCGGTCTTTTGGGAGAGACATAGTAAGAGTGTGAGATTTGTCAGGATTGAAAGACATATGCCACTTGTTTGACCAGTCTGTGATTCTGTCCAGGTCTGCAGAGAGTGAGGAGGCTGCAGATTGCCCATCTGAGGGATGAGGTATGGAGCGGCAGTGAGTGGAGTCATCAGCAAAGAGATAGCGAGGATTTTCCAGAGAGTCGGAGAGATCATTGATGAAGACCATGAAAAGCACAGGTCCCAGAACACTGCCTTGGGAACTCCAGCCTGAACAGGAAGGGGAGATGAGAGAAACCCATTCAGGGCCACACGTTGACCATGATCAGAGAGGAAGTCCGCAACCCATGTGTGGAGATTTCCATGGATACCATAGGAGGAGAGTTTGGTGAGCAGAGCTGGGTGCCAGACCGTATGGAAGGCACGTGATATGTCAAGGGAGATAGCTCTGATTTCCTGTTTGGCATTGAGGACCTCCATCCATTGTTGAGAGAGCAGAAGCAGCATGTCCAGAGTAGAATGACCTGGTCTGAATCCAAATTGATGATCAGAGATCAAGCCATTGGAGAAGAGGAAGGATTTGATATCCGAAGCAATGATGGATTCCATGACTTTGCTGATAATTGGGAGCAGGCTGATTGGTCTGTAGTTGCAAGTCGATCGCAATAAAATTTGATTGCGACCAAATTTGGCACAAATGATATTTGTTGTGTTGTGACTAAAGTTTGTTCACGGCATTAAAAAATTCGGGGTATAAGGGGGTTTACCGGAGTCAAAGTGGATCCAGGTTTGACCCCACAAAATAGGTATTTGCTTTCTTTTCTGAAACTACACACACTATTTCATGAAACTTGACCACAACCTTCACCACCCGTGATGTACCAAAGTATGTTCAGGGCATTCTTTTTAATGACAGATGCCGTAGACGCGTTGTTTTAATGAAACATTTTTCAGAAATGAACACCTTTTTAGTAGTCGGAACTGCTGTTAAACTCAATCGCATGCCATCGTATCGCATTTTTTAGTCGTCGGAAGTGTTGTTAAGCTGAATCGTATCGAGTTTGTGGAGTGTATCGTATTTTAGTTGTTAACCGTGTGCGGAAATTAAATAAAAGCACGAACACCGCCCAGAGCAGTCTGGAGAGTTGTACGAGGGTGGAGGGAGGAGTAAGAGTGGGTTAGGAGGATGTTGGTCCCTGTACATAGATAGAGTCCCTACATGGCGCGGTGTTCGTGCCTTTATTTAATTTCCGCACACGATTAACAACTAAAATGCGATACGCTCTACAAACTCTTAATCTGAACCGAATTTCAAAATTGAAACAGCAGAATTGAGCTAATTCCAACTGCTAAACCAGAAAGCATCTGAAAATTCAACGCCTGTCTACGTTTTTTTGTAGTCAGACTTATTCTTCTTCCGTATGCTCAAAATAACGAAAACAGTTTAAAAATATATACAAAATGAAAATTGATGATTTTATGCAGCCTTGACCTTTGAGTTTGAGATCGAAAAAAAATCATCCGTTTATAGCTTTTGATTGGTGATAACCAATTATGTGACCAATATGCAAATTCTTAAAATTTCGGTCCATTGGACGAAAACTGACGATTTTATGCAACCGTGACCTTGACCTTTTCATCTGAAAAAAAAACCAATCGATTCCAACCTTTTGATTGGTGAACCAATTCAGTGACCCGATATGTAAATTCTTTAAATTTCAGATCAATCGGATGAAAATTGATAATTTTTGGATGACCTTTGACTTTTTGACCTTTTGACCAAGCTATTAATTTACCTTCTCCGTATTATCATAATACAGATTTGGTAAAAATTTGATGAAAATAGCTCAAATGGTAAAAAAAAAAGAAAAAAAAAGGTTGCGGCCCGGACACACACACACACACACACACACACACACACACACACACACACACACACACACACACACACACACACACACACACACACAAAGTGATTGCAAAACCCGTCTCCTTCTGCGCATGGGACGGGCTAAAAAAAAGTGTTAATTTGCTAAAATAAAATAAAAATTAAAAAAAGGTTCTGGGCGGTATTTAGTATGACCCCTTTTGGGGGTGGGGGGTGGCAAAATTAGTTTTGCATCTCCCATCTACCGACACATCTGATGACCATTTTCCCATGGTGCATGAAAGCGCAAGCGAGGGAGGGGTTTAACTGTGCAAATGGCTTCGCCTTCTGCTTGTTGACCAATGGTTTCAGCCAACGATATCCGTTAGAGAGGGGCGGACAAAAATAAGCGCATGGCATGCCGGGAAACTAAACTCGAAGACAATGCAGCCAGGCGTTCGCGGCTCATTGCAGTTTCACCGTTCGCGGGTCATTCCAGTTTCACCGTTCATGGGTCATTCCAGTTTCACCGTTCGTGGGTCATTCCAGTTTCACCGTTCACGGCTCATTGCAGTTTCACCGTTCGCGGGTCATTCCAGTTTCACCGTTCACGGGTCATTCCAGTTTCACCGTTCGCGGCTCATTGCAGTTTCACCGTTTGCGGGTCATTCCAGTTTCACCGTTCGCGGGTCATTCCAGTTTCACCGTTCGCGGGTCATTCCAGTTTCACCATTCGCGGGTCATTCCAGTTTCACCGTTCGCGGGTCATTCCAGTTTCACCGTTCGCGGGTCATTCCAGTTTCACCGTTCACGGCTCATTGCAGTTTCACCGTTCGCGGGTCATTCCAGTTTCACCGTTCACGGCTCATTGCAGTTTCACCGTTCGCGGGTCATTCCAGTTTCACCGTTCACGGCTCATTCCTTTGTTGGGAAGGCCGAGTGTTAGTGGTTAGCCTGCATTTGTTTACATTAGATTAGACTCATCAGCTGTTCCACTCATTCCAACCAACCTTCACGGTTTGACCGAGTAATTATGGTCGCAACAAATCACGAAAGTGATTGCTAATCACCCTTAAGTATCATCCCGACCCTTTATCTTAAGAATGAGCATTTTGTGCACCACTCTATATGAAACGTAGGAGTTTCCATCACATATAGGAGCTTCTATCACATAGCGTTTTGCTGATCCCGTGAGACGCAATGACAGTCTGGAGAACCAGCGGTAGTTCCAGACGTAGCAGACAGACCAGACCGGTCATGGAAGGTATTTCGGAGGCCCGTGAGGAACATACTTTGTTTTGGGATCATTCCAAGTGACGCCGAGGCTGTACGTTACAAATTACGTGTTCGGTATTTTGGCGTGCGAATGATAATTTTGTAAAGCGTGACGTGTTTGTAAAGTTTGCCAGCTTACCACGTCTCACCCGGGGCCCTCAGCGAGCCTCGGCCGGTACGGTCGGGTGGACCTGCAGACATATCTACGACCTCCGCCATTTGAGGGTACCTCAGACCCTCCACAGTGGCGCCAGAACCCGACAAAGTAGGTCCCGGTTCGACTTTTCCAATTCCGCGATCGCATTTATGACTCGCGGTGCTCGGTGCGAGTTTCAACTACGTTGCGCGGTTCGTCCAGAGCCCTCAGCGTGGCTCGTTGGGTATCTTCCCGTACACCGTATGTAGGATCTCCATAACTTGGGGTAACCCGGGCCTGTCAAGGCCCGCTGCCACCTTGGTCGAATTGTCACGAATTGTCAATTGTCACTGGATGACACTGACCTTCCACAGGAGTGCATTGGGCCACCAAAGTATGTACCACATTCAACTTTTCCACTCGTGCCACTTGTCGAGTTTCCAACAACATAGTCCGTAAATAAACCTCTTGGCTTTCTGACAAAACATACAATCTGCCACATAAACTCGAGATGCCGAGCTTGAATCTTGCCTGGATAATTTCCTACACCTGGCATTATTTTCAGACTCATCCATCCTTTTCTGTTTTGTGCTGATAGCTCAAGAAGCCAGGTCGTGTGAAAGATATTGCGACATTTTCGATGATAGCAAACAGGTGGGATATTCTCCATCAGGTAAGTCAATATTGGTTGTACATCAGGTAAGTCTTTCACCAGGTACAACATTGAAGCATATTTTAATATTCGGGCTGCATTCAGCAAAGTGTTCCATGAGTCCAAACTATGGAGGGATACCAGCATACGAGTTCTATGAGTGAGAGTAGTAGTAGTAGTGCTTTTGTTGGAAAGGCTATAGAGATTTGCGTTCAGAGCTCATGCAAGCTCAGGCAAACATATTGTTGCGGATATGAGGACTGATCGTGAGTAAAGGTCGAGGTGAGTAAAGAAAAAGTGGAAGTGGGCATTGAAATTGAAGAGACCGGGGACTTAGAAAACCACTCGCGGCGGGAGGAAAAGATGGAATATGTACAAAGTCCCTGCTCAAATCATGAGGATGTGCTCACCAACCAAATAAAGAGTGTGCAGGTGCGCGTGGAGAAGGGAATCCCCCAGGTGAGTCGTGCTGTATATTGTGCGGGTAGATTTTGCAGGAGGATGTTTAACGACAAGAGAATTGTCGCGCGATTGGGATCAAGGAAGCACCCGGGCGTTGGTGAAGGGTCGCGTGTGGAAAAAAAGTGTGCGTCAAGGGGTGAGCGTGTTACGAAGCGCGAGTGTGATACTGAGTGCGAGCGAGAATGCACGTCGGGGTGTACGGAGTGTGACACAAGGAGTGAGAGCAATACGAAGTGTGCGTCAAGGGGTGAGCGTGTTACGAAGCGCGAGTGTGATACCGAGTGTGAGCGAGAATGCACGTCGGGGTGTACGGAGTGTGACACGGGGAGTGAGTTGGTGGTGGAGCGGGTGCGAGAATGCACGCTTGGAATGGTCGAGGGTGTGCGAGGAAGCACACCTGAGTTAGTGGTAGCGTGAGTGTGGGAGAGCCCATGTGAGCGTGTTAGTGGGTGGATGCAAGAGTGCACGCCCATGGTGAGTGTTACGGAGGACGTAACGGAGGAGAGGTGTGGACCGAGGTGTGCGAACGGCGAGTGTGCGCAAGTGTGCGCGAGAGGTGTGGTGTGTAACAGGGAGAGCATTGGTGGAATGTACGGACGGCGTTGGAACGCCGGGTTTTGTGAGTGTGAAAGGGGTAGCGTATGCGTGTGAGCATGCAGGTGAAGCATCGACGGTAACCGGGTTAGCGGTTAGGGCGACGGATAGCCGATGCGAGCACTCGGGGCGCGGTGTGCTTTGTTGGATGCGAGGCCCGGCACGGATCGAAGCTGCGTCGTTTCTCTTCGAAGCGTCGTTGCCGATTCGGGCTTGGCCCCGCCCCGCACGGACGAGTCCGGGCCTTGGCGGGCGAGGCGACCGGTACGGTTCAAGGGCGAGTGGGAGGAAGTGCAACGGTGCCCCCTCGTGGGGACGGGGTTCCGACCGGGGGAGATTGATCCATCGGGCCCGGGACCGCAAGGTACCGCGCCGAGATGGTGCGTGGAATCTCGGGCCGACCAAACCACCTCCCTTGAACCGAAAGCCGGACGGATTCAACCTGCAGGCGACCAAACCACCCGAATTCATTGCTCGGCTTTACGAAGCCGAGTTTAATGAAGTCATGACGCACCGAGGCTAGGATATAGCAGACGGTGATGATGGTGATAGTGATAGTGATTTGATACGAAATTTAGAATAGTGCGTAGAATTGGCAGTAATTGGAAAATTTTTGATTTGTGGAAATTGGACGAGCAAAATTTATAGTAAGAGATGCCCCATGTGATGGGATGGCCAATCCACCATCCCTCACATCGGGGGGCAAAGGAGCACTAGATTTATGGGGTTTGGCAGTGAAAACTAGCCCGGGAGAGTTAGGATATATCGTGTGTAGGGATCTAGAGAGATGACCTTAGGTAACGTTAAGGTTAGTTAGGGACAATGACACCTGTAGTGGGGACGCAGGTAGTTTAGAGTGGATGATAATGACGAGGGAGCGCAATAGTTTAAAGGGACGACTGGGAAGCGCAAGTTTCAGAGGGGAGTCGTTAGATGAGATGATGCCGTGTGTTTGAGGATTGGAAGTGTATTGTGAAAAGTGTGTGAGGAACAGGTGTGATTGAACAGGTGTGATTGCACAGGTGTGCAACTGAACAGGTGGATGGAGCAGTGTATGAGGGAGTAGTGGTGATGTGTATTGTGATGACCAAATGGTCCAGGAAGAGAAGGAGGGTGCAGGTGGCACGAGGTATGCTTGCACAGGTGTGCAACTACAGGTGAATGAGGAACAGGTGTATGGAATAAATGGTAGTGTGGAGTATATGGAGTATTGGAATGGATGGTCGTGGAGTGAGTATGGTGGAAACTATGGAGTGGAGTGGATGGTGCGAAGGTGTGAATGGGGGAAGAGTGGACCCCCATCACGAATACCCGGGGCGGGTAGTGTAAGTGTTAGGTAGAGGGTATAGGTAAATTGTGGTTGGATATTGGCATCTGTGGTGCGGGTGGAAGAATGGTGATTGGATGGGTGCATTAGTGTTGTGGAAATGGCTGGGCGTGTAGCCTGTTAGTGTGTGTAGTTGGTTTGGGCACTCCACCACTGTGAGGATGTCGGCCAGGTGAGGCCGCAGGTGGGCTCTGGGAGCCGGTAGTTGTGGATGGGGCCCGAGGATCCGGAGGACGGACCCGGGTAGCCCAGTGCCAGAGGGCACCAAGGGGTGACAGAGCCAGGAGGGGCCTTCCCCAATTAGATAGGTTAGGGTGAGGAGCTAGGTAAGCTCGGGTGGCAACTACAGTGGTGGAGGTGTGCAGGTGGGTAGACCTGCTGGGAGAGCTACACGTCTCAGCCCAGAAATTGTGCAAGGGCACCGGGAGATGAATCGGGGGAGTGAGACCCCAAATTGAGAAGCACCACAGTTTGGTCAATGGGAATTGGTTTTTAGAACCCATAGTGTAAGATGGCCAATGGATTGGCAGGGAAAGACCCCGGGTAGTGTAACGTGTGTTAAAGTCATTTAGAGGATAGTTAGGATTGGAGTCTCCTCGCACCATCTGCATCCACTCACCTGAGGTGACAGGTACTCCACACCATGCCCGGTTGTTTTTATTATTTTTGATGCAAATGTTTTGGATTTGTGAGACGCATCATGACGTGGGTGTGACATTGTGCTTTGTTGTTCCATCTCTTCCTCCTTATGAGGATTGATGATGAATTGGGTGATGGCAAATTTTGGCTAGAGGGATTGTGGTGATGAATTTGGTATAGGAGAAATATGGGGAAGACGTGACAGTCGCGACGAATTTGTAAATGTGTAGATTTTGTAAATATGGGGTAAGGGCAAGGGTAGTGTAGGTGACAGGGGGGGTGACGTACGGTAGGGACGAGCTTTTCTC
This sequence comes from Myxine glutinosa, assembly GCF_964187855.1. NCBI lineage: Eukaryota > Metazoa > Chordata > Myxini > Myxiniformes > Myxinidae > Myxine > Myxine glutinosa. The sequence goes on from NC_136269.1 coordinate 90,622,417, forward strand.
ACTTTGCTCTCCGTACGCATTTCGCCTTGCATTGCCTTATTGATGTGTACCCTTGTGACCTTACCCCTCACTCATCTGTCTCTTCCCCCTTTTGTCTCCCACATGACCTGTGTGCCATTGGGCGCCGAGGGGAGCGTGCGTGAGTCCGCCATTGTGCGCCCGGAACTCCCAGAACCAGCTGTCTGCATCGATGCACCACATTATGGACCACATGTCTGTGGCCGAGCACCACTTATGGACCCCATGGGTTGGGGCGTGGCCCCTCTGCTGGAACAGGCCATGAGGGCCCGAAATCTTGCTGGCGGACCTTGGCCACAGGGCACCGATGCCCCACAGGTGAACCACACTAGTCGCCCTGTGGGCCATAAATAAAATAAATAAAAATGGACACGTTGGATGCATTTTATTATCACAAATAGGCCGCCAGCAAAGGAAAAAGACAACAACTGGAAGAAATAATAATAGCCAGCAGAGGGAGCCAAAGAGCAAGAGACCACCTGCAGGGTTAGGGGTTGTTGGTTTATTTTTATTCATGAACTATGGTGACTGCACCGATTGGTGCTTGAGGGTGTGTTGGTGCGTTTTTGGGTGCTTTCATGGTGCATCGATGCAGAGCAGACTGTCTCCCCCCCAGAAAGAACAATCACAGGTCCTGGGTTGCGTTTTGTAAATAAAGTAGCGTCAATTGTAAATAATGCTCCCCACCGTCAGTGTGTAGTTTGAAGACCATTCCGCAATTCAGTTAACTGTGGGCGTGAGTCTGTTAGGCAGGGTGCAATGGAGCAGCGGGACACATTTATCTATGTTTTAAAACTGTCGCACTCAGGGTCAGGTTAAAAGTAGAGGGAACTACACCTACGTGTCACACTAAATTAAAGTTATAGGCCCGGGCCTTGCCTAAGAGGAGGAGGGTGCTGTGTTGCGGATATGAGGACTGTATTTTTTTTATTGTGTGCTTTATTATTATTACTGTTTATTCTGCGCCTCCTGCCTCCAGTGTTGTGTAAAAGTTAAAAGGGCGTCCCGGTAGTTATTCCATGAAACACCACATTGCAGGACCCGATAAAACCCTTGTTCAGTAGCTTATATCTTATTATGTGTTTTAGGATAAGGCCTTGTCTTCCATTAAAATAATACTCCATTGCACCGAATCAATTAAGAATAGCTCCCCTTCAATACTTCCATTTCCCAGCCAAACTCTCCATCTGCGGGTAAAGCAGTTCACAAGCGAGGGGTGCATGCCCTCTCATTTCGCTGCTATAGTGAATATGTGCTCCGTGCTCTGTTTGAACAGGAGGGGCGGGGTCGCCAGGGAGAGGCAAGCCCAGGGCGCGCCACGAAGGGCGGGGCTGTGCAGCCCCATGCCCAAATAAGGAAACAAGCCCGTGGCTCGCCACGAGGGGCGTGCCGTCGGCGCGATGCCCAAATAAGGAGACAAGTCCGTGGGATTACCATAGAAGGTCACGAAACAGAGCACGGGGGAGGGGGCGTGTCAGTCCCGCGCTGGAGAGAAGTGAGAGGAAGGGAATATGAGCTGAGCTGCGTGGAGAGGTACACGACAAAGAAAGGGTCCAAGAGAAAGCAGAGGAACTTTTACGAACGAGTTGCAAAGAGATACGGCAGATGAGTCCAGCCCCGTTTCAACCAGCCGCGTGAAGCCCTGACGGGGCAGCGAGTGACCCTGCCGGTGTGCGCTGTAAAGCCGAATACCAGGAGCTGCCGGCGTGCGCTGTAAAGCGGATTACAAGGAGCTGCCGGCTCCCCGCTTCCCGCCCGGAGTGGACCTGCTCGCTGTGCCCTGTGATCCCACCTGCTCATCCTTTCCAGCCATTCCTGCCTGCAAGTTCCCCATTTGCGTACGTGAGTTTGTTTTGTTCGTGCTGTCCTGGGTAGTAACTAAGTCTGTATAAGCTAGTAATTTTCACTGTGTCACCTGCGTTTTCATGTCACCTGTAAATAATCGTGACTGCTCTTTTTGCTTATGTGTGTAAATAATAATAAACCCCGTTACTCTTCTGTACGTCTTCTTCTTCCTCTTTGCATTCATCGTCTTAGTCTTTTCCCGATTGAATAGCGGTGGCGCGATATGGCCAACGTCTGGGTGAATCGGGTGAGTCTGGGAACAACTGTTCGGTCACGGAGCCTCCGCTCGGCAAATATAACATCCTTAACCGCGTACCGTAACAATATGTTCCCAGTTTAATGTCGCTCAATTCCTCATCTCTGCAAGTCCATGGTTTGAACTACAGTAGACAAGGTAGAGCATTTTGAAGAGAAAGCACTTCCAAGACAGATAAGGGGAAGGTAAAAAACGCCAAAGAACACCAAAAAAAAGAACGCCAAATAACACATTTATACAAATAAGAGCAAAGTATCTTGTGGGGAGACCGTACAAAGTGCATCATTTATAGTCCAGGTTTCCTTAAAATTTTGAACAGTGTTACTATATTCTGCCGCCTTGTACTCCGAAATAATGCGTGAGCGTATTAAGCCCTTCAGCCATACAGAACTGTGTTCCACCACATCTTTCTCAATTTTTGCCTTCCTGGTTTTATATATTGCCATTTTTGCACAGGCTAAAATAAAGTTAACAAGGAGATCTCGTGACTTGCTTAGTTTCTTTACCGGGTGCCCGATGATAAAAAGTGTTGGAGAGAAGTGAAGCCAGAAGCGCAAGAGAAGATTTTTCATCAGTAAGAACACTGGTTCAAGACGGTGGCATTGACGGTATATGTGAAATATAGTTTCCCTTTCACCACAAAGCAGCAATCCTCTGAGAAGTTAGTGAAATGCCACATCATAGAGCCAGAGCTCGGTGCCCCATGTAGCAACCTCCAACTTATGTCTGCCATCATTCTTGGCGTTGGGTAGAGATAAAGTGAATCCCAACGTGGATGAACAGTCGAAGGAAGTGGAAGAATCTCACGCCAGGGAGTATCCAGTCGGGTTGCAAGAGCTATATAATGGAGTGAGTGGATCACTAGCAGGTATATATTTTTCCTTGATAGCCCACAGAACGACATTTCCACTGTGCCAGGGGTCTTATTCATATTGTTTGCAGGTATTGGCTGAGAGAGCTCGCAACATCGTGGTCGGATTGTAAAATCCATGGAGTTACCGATGGACATCTGTCCAGATCCATCACCCTCTTTGGGATTCTCTAGATATTCCAGACAATCGGGAGGCAAGGAGCTTTTGACCTCTTCAAGTATCCTGGAGGGGATCCTGATTGTCCTCAGGCCCATTTTCGCTGCGAGCTCCTTGGGTAAAATAAGCCTTCTCTTACCATCGTTCAGAAGGTCTCCCACTGTGGATATGCTACCAGCTAAGAGGCTCCTTCTTACTGAAAAGGAAGCCAGAGTTGGGCCCTGCAGAAGAGGGTTGAGAATGAGCGGTTCTTCTAACAGGTCCTTGCCTGGATAAGGAACTGTTCTTTGTACGTCGACTACATTCCAAGCCTTTAGCATTTCTTGATAAAAAAGAGGCAATGTAGCACTAGACAGGCTCCGAGATGTAATGATGAAAAGATTCCTTTTGTACCCAAGATTGAGCACTTTGCTGAAGAAGTATGATGCCAGTGAGCACCATTGCGGTGCAGGGTTCACATGTCGGTAACGTTGTATGGTCTTCAGCCTGGATGCGTGGTAGTGGCTTCGAAGGCAGGGAAAAGACTGTCCACCTTCTGAAAAAGGCAAGCTCAGAATGCCCAGGAAAACCCAGTGTTTACCATTCCAAAAGTAGTCCAGTAGCTTCCTCTGCATCTTAACCAGAAACTCCTCTGGAGTGCTTATGCAAGAGAGCCTGAATACTAACTTCGGAATTATAAACTGTTTAATAAGGAGTGCTTTTCCCCTCAGAGACAGGACTTTTAGTAGTCCACTCCAGTCTCTCAACTTTGCTTCGATCTTGTCCCCTAAAGTGTTCCAGTTAATGAGTGGTGAGGACCCATGGGAAGTGGACAAGTGCACCCCCAAATATTTGATCTCATTGCGACTCCAGGTCAATTTCTGAAAAAGTGTTGGTAACTCCTTTACCTGCATTTGTCCAATTAGAAGCCCCGAGCTTTTCCTCCAATTGATTGTAGCAGACGATGCTGCTGAATAGACCTGCTGACAATCATAAACTATTTGCATATCCCTTGCGTTACTGGCAAACACGAGAACATCATCTGCATATGCAGAAAGTTTGAGGTTGACCCTGTTGTGTGGCACCACAATGCCAGTTAGCCTTCTTCTCATCAAGCAAAGGAAGGGTTCGATACATAGGGAATATAATTGGCCAGACAGGGGACATCCTTGTCTTATTCCTCTCTCAAATGGAAAGGGCGCGAGCAAGAAACCGTTGACTTTAACTAGGCATTCTGCCGACATGTACAACGTCTGAATCATGCCTACAAATCTCCTCCCCAACCCAAATGTTAGCAAGGTTTCAAACAGATACTCATGGTTCATCTGGTCAAAGGCTTTCTCCTGATCCAAGGAAAGAAATCCGACTTGAGTCCGAGTCATGTCCACATACTGTATCAGGTCTCTGACAAGGGATATGTTGTCATGTATTGTCCTGCCTGGAATGGCATAAGATTGGTCCAGGCTGACTAATTTTGTCAGGACTGGTCTGAGACGGAGTGACAACATTTTAGCCATGACCTTATAATCCACACACAGCAGAGACACAGGGCGGCAATTCTTCAAGTCTCTCAAGTCACCCTCCTTGGGAATCAACACCAGAATCGCTCGACGCCAAGAAAGGGGCATTATACCTGTATCACATGCTTCCTGAGCTACGCTTAGGTAATCAGGTCCAACCAAGTCCCATACTTTTGTATAGAATTCACATGATAAGCCATCCATGCCAGGGGATTTATCTCTTGATAGGCTGTGCAGGGCCGTTTTCAATTCTTCCAGAGATAATGGAGTCTCCAGCTGCTCCCGGTCTTCTACAGAGGCTTCAGGAAGACTACTCCACAAAGTGCCACATGCACCTGCATCTGTGCTCTTACCCGAATATAGCTGAGCGTAAAAGGCTCTAATTCGTTTTTGAACACCCTCAGAGCCATTGAGCAAGAGACCATCTTCTGCGAGAACACTCGCTATAGTCCTGAATTGACCTTTGCGTTTTTCCATCTCTTTGAGATAATTCAGGACATATTCATCCTCAGAAATAAACTGCAAACGAGAACGCACAAACGCCCCTCGTGCCTTCACACGACTACATGCTTTAAGGGTGCTCTTTTTTTCTTGGTATGCCTGCAGTTCAGTAGAGGTAAGTGTGGCCAGGTGCCTCTCAAGGTGCAGCAGTTCCTCTTCCAGTCTTTTGATCCCTAACCCAAGTGTTTTGCTCGATCCATACGAGTATTCCTGACACAGCAATTTCAATCGTACCTTGCCTACATCCCACCAGAATCCAAGTGAACAAAAATCTCCTTTTTTATTCCTCCAGGCTTGCCAAAAATTCAAAAAGATTGACAAAAAGGCTTCATCCTGACTTAAAGCATTGTTCAGGTGCCACAAGCCAGGGCCTCGCCTTGTTTCCGCCAGGGAAAACTTAATCCAGGCCAAGTTGTGATCTGTGAAATGGGCAACTTTTATGCCAGAGTCACTGACAATCTTACACCAACGGTGAGACACGTAAATTATATCGAGCCGGGATTGTGATATATGACCACCTCTGATACTCGTATAAGTGAATGTTCTGTCTGTGGGGTGTTGTGTGTGCCAAGTATCCCTCAAGTTTAACAGTGTTATGGTTTGTTGTAATAATCTTACAGAGGGATTATGCGGCTCCTGACCTATTCGATCAAGGGAGGGGTTTAGAGTGCAATTAAAGTCTCCTCCAAGAATTACACACTCTTCACCAGGCAAGGTGAGCATGAATCTCTGCAACCGGTTGAAGAAAATCCCCCTTGCAACTCCTACACAAGGTGCATAAATGTTGACGAAATTGACAACAAATTCTTCAAACTTTTCTTTTATATGTAGCAACCGCTCCACACTGGCTTCCTTGACGACAAGTATTTCAGGTTTCCTCTTTGGTGAAAAGAGGGTAGCCACTCCACAAGATGTGTCCGTTAGGTGACTGAAAAAGGCCAAGCCTTCCCATTGGTTTTCCCATCGCGATGCAGCCTCTGGGGTCGTGTGGGTTTCCTGCAGAAAGGTTACTTCAAGTTTTTCCTTCACACAGAATGACAATACCTGGTGCACACGGAATGCATCCTTACAGCCATTGACATTCAATGATCCTATTCGTAAGTTTGATGTCATTATTGTATTGAGAGTTTTGTTTCTTTGAAATTCATCCTCCTAAACGAATTTATATTCAGGCCCGTAACTCAACAACTTTGCTAGAAACTTCCTGACTCGGGCTTGTTCGGCCGAGCCTGAAGTCCTTGTTTTATGTCCCTCTCTCCTTAGTACATACAAGGAATGCACTAGCAAGTCATAATCTTTCCACCGTTTCAGCGCATTTTCCACTTTCTTCCTGCTATGCAAGCTTTGTTCCAGGAACTCGAGTATCTCCTGGCTGGGAATGCAGGAATGGCGTCCTGCAGGTAGGTCTGTCTCTAAGCCAGTCAGTGACCCTTGATAGTCTTCCCCATCACCAATACTTTCCTCATCATCGCTGTCTGGAGGTTCAAGATCCTTCTCCTTTGGTGTACTTGTACAATGTGTCAAGTCTTCTGCCATGTCGTCTCTCAAGGCTGACTTGGCATAATCTTCTGGTGCAGAGGAACGCTCCTTTGGCTCTGATGCGGGGGACGTTGCTTCACCTGTGGGAGTGGATTCCTCCTCCTCAGTTGGTATAGGAGATCCAACATTTTGGGGTGGTAAAATAGAGATGTGCTCAACTATTCCCCTTTCTGCGCCAACAGTGAGTGAAGTGACATCACCTGAGATGTCGGTCAGTGCCAGCAACTTTATTGATGCTTGTGTGTCTGGTTCCCTCTCTCTGTCTGTCCCACCGATGAATGCTACTTCAGAATCCTTTGAAACTTCGGTGTTAATCCTTCGGTTCAGAACTGCTCTTGTAGATGTTTCAATCCCTGGTTTATTTTGAAGCTTCGTTGCAGTTGTTATTATTGGATGCATTTTCTCAGGAGCCAACATCACAGTATTGTTTGGCCCTGTCAAGTCAGATACCTCTAGGTTGTTTATCTTTACCATGCTGGGTTTACTACCTGACGGTCTCCCTTCCTGTTCATTCTTCAACTTGTCTTTGGGTGGATCTGAGAGAGAAGACTCTCCATATCCTGTCGTTTGATGAATAGTTTCCTCTTCTTCTTCTTCTTCTTCCATTTCTTCAGATTGGGTTACCACTCTTTTCTCCTTCAGAATACTAGGCTTTACAAATCCCTTTGACACATTACTTCCCGTGTCATCCTCAATTGTACCAGGGTGTTCCGTGGTCCCATCCTCTGCGGGTTCTGATTTCCTCTTCTGTGCTCTCTTTGCCTTCCCTGCTCCCACTGCCTGCCATTGATTTATGGCAGCGGAAGAGATGGGATGAGAAGCTGGTATAGAACTTTCTTGAGGGGCCACTGCCCTCGAGCACAAAGGAGCAGCCGCCTCTCTTAGGATACCTTCAGTGACGCTGGGATCCTCTCGAGGCTGATCTGGACGTTGAGGAGCTGCAACCTCTTTAATGATAGTGGGGCAGTCTGCTCTCCTGTGATCCTTTGCTTTGCATACAAAACAACGGGGTTCGTTTGTCATATAAAACACCCTGTTAAAGCGCGGCGTTACGCGCGCTGCTTTTGAGCAAGGAGGAAGCGGACAAGCGGTAACATATGAACGTCTTTATTGTAAGACTACACTGTAACACTGAACTCTTCCGGGCTGGTCGCCCGGTGTATATCCTGAGGCCACGCCTACCCCTCGGGCGTGGCCACCGCCCACTTGGTGCGTGGAATGATGTCACCACGCCAGTGGGCTTTTGTGTCCGCCACACGCGCCCCCCCAGAATTCCCGCGCACCTGGAGGGCCAGTTTGCGGGGCAGACAAATGACCCGGCCGAAGCGCCCCCTGGCGATCGGCGGCGTCTGGGGTGCAGGGATACCAGGTGGGATGCCCCTGGCTGCCCCTGGGATGGGTGCAGGACCGGGGGGCGCCGTGGCGGCGGGGCTGGGCGGTGCCGGGGGTCCGCCCGCAGGAGGGCGGCCCCGACGTGGGGGTCGGGCCACTGGCGGTCGGGAGTCGTGGCGTCATTGAGACGGCGATAGTCCCCGCACGGTCGCCATCCCCCGCCGGGCTTCGGCACGATGTGCAGCGGCGACGCCCAAGCGCTCTCTGAGCGCCGAACGATGCCGAGTCGCTCCAGGGTAGCGAACTCCGCTTTTGCCACCGCCAGCTTCGTTGGCTCGAGGCGGCGTGCCCGGGCGTAGACCGGTGGCCCGACGGTGGGGATGTGATGGGCCACCCCGTGCTTGACGGCCCCCGCCGAGAAGGTGGGCCGCGTGAGGGCCGGGAAGCCGGCGAGGAGGCGGGTGAATGCGTCCGCTGCCGGAAGCGTACAGACCAACGTGGCCGGAACCGAATCGTTCGGCAAGCCGCTTGGCAAGCCGCTCGTTGAGCTGGGCAACGCACATGCGAGCGAGCTGAACGTCTCGGCCTGGACAAGCCGTCTGCGCTTGACGTCGACCAGGAGCCCATTAGCGCACAGGAAGTCCGCGCCAAGCAGTGCCATGGGCATGTCGGCGGTGACGAACGTCCATCGGAAAACCTGCCCTCCAAACCGCAGAGAGAGGCAGCGTTTTCCGTACGTACGGATGGGCGTCCCGTTCGCGGCAAGCAGCGCGGGGCCCCCACCAGCGGCGTGCTTGTCTGACGTGCCGGCGGGAATGACACTCACCTGTGCTCCCGTGTCGCACAGGTAACGGCGCCCGGAGAAGGTGTCCGTTATGAACAGCAGGCTGCTCGAACGGCCGGCGCTCATCGCCACAATTGAGCGCCGGCCCGGGCGTTTCCCGACCCGTTGAAGGAGCACGGCGGATGACACCGCCGAGCTTCGTGGCCGAACTTGGCGTGGAACCAGCACCAGGTGGTGGAGCTGGAGGAGCGCGGCTGGCTCCGCCAGGCCGGTGGAGTCGACGGGTTTCCCCGCGGTGGCGGTTTTCGCTGCGGCGGTGGGCGGGGTGTGGCGGCGTTCACGAGGTGCGTATCAGCATGCTGCTGAAACTCAGCGTGCTGTAGAAGATGATGCTGTGGAACAGCAGCGTCGAAGGCCGTGACGGCCACGCCAACGCTCGCCCGCGTGTCCGAAGCGGCGAAGTACTTGTCCACCTCGGCCGCCAATGCTCGGGGTTCCGTTAGCCCGGTCCCGGCCAACGCGAGGCGAACCTGCGCTGGAAGTTGGCGACGGAAAAGCGCCCGGAATAGCGAACCGGGGGCTTCGTCGCCCAACAGTGACAGCATATGGTCCATTCGGACCGACGGGCACGTCTCACCGAGCTCGGGGAGATCCAGGAGGCGGTCGGCCCGTGCGTCGTCCGTGAGGCTGAACGTGGCTAGGAGTAGCCGCTTGAGTGCCTCGTACTTGTGGCCGTCCGGTGGGTGGCGAAGGACGGACACAACTCGAGCGGCCGTGCCGGGCCCGAGGGAGGCGACGACATGGCAGTAGCGCAGGTCGTCGTTGGTGAGGCGCCGAAGCTGAAATTGGGCTTCGGCTTGAACGAACCAGACCTCGGCCTGGGCCTCCCAAAATTCGGGAAGTTTAATCGCCATTGACTTGTCGTTGGCCATTGCAATGGCGTCGTGTTCGGAAGGATCGCTACGGCAGATCCAACGTCGAGGGTCACCAGTAAAGCGCGGCGTTACGCGCGCTGCTTGTGAGCAAGGAGGAAGCGGACAAGCGGTAACATATGAACGTCTTTATTGTAAGACTACACTGTAACACTGAACTCTTCCGGGCTGGTCGCCCGGTGTATATCCTGAGGCCACGCCTACCCCTCGGGCGTGGCCACCGCCCACTTGGTGCGTGGAATGATGTCACCACGCCAGTGGGCTTTTGTGTCCGCCACACTGTAATTCTTTCCGTCAAAAGGAATAACAAACGACCCCTCACATTCAGCATCCTTTCCCAATTCAATGGATACTTGTCTTTTAAAAGACCAGACATGTTGTAGGGAAGGCTCATGACAGCCCAAAGACACAGGCTTGATGGGTGATCTCAACACTCCCAGTCGTTCCAGGAAAGGCACCACGACATTGTCAGGCATGTAAGGAGGTATATTAGATATAATTATCCTTGTACCAAGACTTGAGAGCGGCTCGACTTGTACAAAGAGTCCTCCCACACTAATCCCTTTCTCAATGGCCTTGTTTGGTGCAGCCTCTGAGTTAAGAAAGAACACAGCTTGTCCATACATTTTCGAGGCTGCAACTGTCGTTGCTGGATCAACCACACTAGCGAGTGCTTTCACATAGGCCTCTATTTGGGTGATTTGTCCCAACTCGCATTTCACCCCGTGCTTCCTTGTTAACGCCTTAAACGGGTGGGCAGGGTGGTTCCCACCTGCACCAGAGGTAGTAGCGGCCATTTTTGCCCATGTACCATCCAGAGGCATGATTACTATTAACGGTATATTTCCCGTCAAATGAAAATGAAAAAAAAATAATCAATTAGCTCGTTCTCGAGCTTTTGCTTATTTTAGCACGACCGTAACGGTATGCTAAAGATTAACTCAAAAGGATAATCAAACGCGCGTTGAGCAAATAACTTATCGGCTTAATCGCCAAAACTATGCAAATTTAGCACAGAAAGTCAAGGGTCATCAAGCAAAAACAAGGAAGTCAAACAGTTTGTTATACGCCACAAATCCGGCGCGGTAAATCTAGTCCCACACGGGTGCGGCCGCATGCCGCGGCTCAGCCCGAACACAAAAGGACTAATAACTCAAACGTGACGTCAAAGTAAAATAACAAAATGAACCAACTCGGTTCAGATAACCCAAATAAACCAAAAATATAAACGAAAACGGAAGAGGATGAGGAGGAAATGTCGAAAATAGCACGGCTCGAGGAGCAGCAAAATGGCGTGGCGTAGTAGTAGTAGTAGTAGTAGTAGTAGTAGTAGTAGTAGTAGTAGTAGTAGTAGTAGTAGTAGTAGTAGTAGTAGTAGTAGTAGTGGTAGTAGTAGTAGTCCAGGGTGGATGCTTGGTTTCAGGAGAGAAAAAGTAATTAATTTAACTTCTATTCATTTTTAATATCAACAAACGGATTATGTTGATAACAATGAGTTAACATTAATTTGTGTTCAGCATAATTTCCTGTTGTCGTGTAGTTACTCCCGCCAGGGAGTAATGCATTCGATCGTGTCCGTGTGTGTGTGTGTTCGTGTGTTTGGAACAAGATATCTGGAAAGGTTCTGAACGGATTTGGATGAAAGTTGGTGGGATGATTGCCCTTGGGATAAGGAAGGATTGATTAGTTTTTGGTGAAGCTCAGGATATTATTCCGGATCCAGGAATTTTTAGAAGGATTGTTTACCATTGGAAGATAGGGCTCATTTTTTTAACATTATCTTCTATATATTCTATATTTAACATTGTGATATGAAAATAGTTTTCATATTTGTTGTAAATCTAGTTTAAACTCGTGGTTATGCGTTAGAGCGGTGTATTTTGTTAGCAGCGTCGTCTTCAAGGTTCTTTTTTTTCTTCCTAATAAAGACATATTCTGTCATTTTAGAACCACCAAAGTGTGTATTCGGTATCCCCGTTTCATAAAATGTATCGTATGATACATATAATGCTTTAAAACTTTTTTCTTATTTTTACCTCAGAAGAGATATCAACATTTACCTCAGCGAATGTCAATCGCGGTGTCAGTATTTGATGAACTTAAGACTTAGGTGAGTTATAAGTGCGACAAGCATGTGCACGGGATTCTTCCCAGAAGAATGAGTGGTCGCATTAGCTTGTATGACTTTAAATGAGCGAGTTTTGTTTTGACGTTTGGGCCAGTTTTACATGTTGTATCCCTAAGGAATGAAACGACGTTTTTCCTGGCTTACAATTTTATTTGAAGTCACACATGCCTCAAAATACACTCACTTATATGGAATTGAACGCTGAATCCGACAATTTAAGTGAAATTGCCTTGTTTTTTAATATTATCTTCTATATATATATTCTAAATATATATATCTGTGCAGTGTCTGTCTTGTGTTGTCACTGAACTACTCCCTCAAACTTTTGTTAAATCGTACTATTCCAACTTGACCCACGGCGGGAGTATGCGCTCTACTGAGTGGCGTTCTAGTTCTAAATGTTTTATGAAGTGTTAAGAAATATTATGGTTTTCCAGCAGGTGGTGCCAAAATACAGTTAAGAGTGGTAACAGGAAAATATATAAGATATTAAACCTGATGTTGGCTAAACAGATAGGGTGGTGAGCTTGGTGCTCCTAAGGTCTTAAGTTCGAATCCCGGTCGGCAGTTGAATTAACATCAGGTGAGGTCAATATATCCTGTTATACTTTACAGATAGATTGCAGGAATGTGTTTTCTATTGTCTACGGAACATCTGGCTGATACATGCAAACATGCTCGTACCATCTGCGGATACTGCCGACGTGGGGGCCATTTGGGAAAGGTGTGTTTGAAGAAACAGCAAAATGCAAAACGTCTTTTGAAACAAACCCATCATGTTATAGCTTCGAGCGATGAGTCAGAGGACGAGCTGGATACGGTGCATTTAATGCATATTAACTCTACATCTGTTTCAAAAAACACAACTCCTCACTACCAACTCGAAATCTCCATCGACGGAACAGCGATTCAATGGAAATTGATACGGGAAGTTCAGTTACTCTACTAAACAGTCGTTTATTTTAAACGTCTGTCCGGTGACATCAATACCTTGAAACCAACTACAATATTATTGAAGAGCTACACGAGTGATGTCATCAAATGCTTTGGTGAGAAAGAAATGTGTGTTCAAATTGTAGAACAACGTGGTTTTGTTACAGTGCGTGTGGTCGATGGAGCAGGACCTTCATTACTGGGTAGAGATATTATTTCAAAATTTTCCCTTCCCTGGAAAAATATTTTCAATGTTGCCGTTCCCATTACCACCGATGACATCGTCAGGCAATACCCCCAAGTTGTTTGAAAACAACGCCTTGGGGAGGTTGAGAGGGGTACAGGTTACGCTGAAGGTGCGGGACGATGAACCAGTATTCATGAAAGCGAGAACTGTTCCGTTTGCCATCCGTGAAAGGGTTGACCAGGTTTTGGACAAGCTTGAAAAGGATGGGGTCATTGAGAAAGTTCGGTACTCAGAATGGGCCTCGCCCATTGTGCCGGTCATTAAACCAGATGGCCAGTTGCGGATTTGTGGTGATTATTCGGGCATCATAAACAAATGTTCCGAGTTGGAACAATACCCAGTACCTACATTGGAAGAGCTGTTACACAAACTAGTTGGTGGGAAGAAGTATACGAAGCTTGATTTGTCCCAAGCTTACCACCAATTAGAGTTGGCCCCTGGGAGCAGAAAGTATACTACGGTAAATACAGACCCAGGCCTGTTCCAGTACCGAAGGCTTTCATTTGGGGTAAACACAGCCGTTCCAGTTTTTCAACGTACCATGGAGAATTTGCTAAAAGACCTTCCCGGGTACTGCATGTACATTGATGATATCCTGGTGACGGGAGATATAGTCCAGTGGAAAAAGTATGATATTTGGCTGAGGTGTGTTTTTTGGTATTGTTACGGATCCCGGATTTAGAGGAGTTACTATTCATGTCATTGCTTATTAATGTTTATTCTATTAAAGGTTGTTGTGGTTAAAGGGTTAGAGAGGCTCCGGATAACAGGAGACCGGAAACGGGATAGTGAACCGGAAGAAGAAAAGACACGAGGTCCGGGAGAAGCGGCGATCTTCTTCTTCCTCGCCCAGCTCCGACGCGAGCGGTGTCGATATTGAGCAGCGTGGGGGGCGCTGCGTTTGAAAGCCCGTCTGGCGAAAGGAGTTCCCTGTGCGGGGTAATTACCGATTACACGTCAAGTTGCCGTGGGTTCGTGCACGGAACCAAGCGTCCGGCACAGTTCGCCTCAAGGTCTACAAGGACGCGTACGGGTCGCACCTTGGGCCTTGCGCGCTTTACAAGCCGCGCTTTGCTTTGCCCGCTTTGCTTTGCAAGGAGGTGTGCGCTGCAGCAGCTGTTCCCGGTACACGACGTGCACGTTTGGAACACGTCAGCCAGGGGTTCGTTCAACCGCCCGTGTGCGGAGAAGTCGACCTTCCCCTTTGGTCTGGAGGGGCCCAGAGACATTGTGAGGGACAGTGACCATTGAGGGGTCGTGAGTGGGGAAAGGGGGGAAATTTATGAGATGGCCATCTTAGTAAGATTGTTGATGGATTGTTGATTGCTGATGATGGATGGAGAATATATTATTGAGTAATCCGGATCCTTGGTGTGGGGTTTCTTATTGACTTGAATTATTGTGTCTTTCATATTGATTGCGCTACAAAAGCGTATAAATCAGATATCTTTCTGGCGGGGTCCTCCCACGGTCCGGGGGTCACCAAGACCAGGTCGTTACCGGGAGGACCACGTAACAGAATTGGGGGCTCATCCAAATTACGATTTGCAGATTCGCAATTGGGTCTACGTCCGGGATCTATCAAATTTTCTAAATTTTAGTCCGGGAAAGAATTCCCAAGAGTGGGAACTTTTCCAACGTTCCCAAAATTGTTTTGCTCTGCCGACAAAACAACAACAAAAAAAACAATAGCAATAATAGTAATACTGTTGCTTTTCTTTGTTGGAAATTTCTGGGGTGAAGGTTAACAGGTGTTACCAGTAGTCACCATGGCGTTTGTGGCACAGAACTTTGCGGTAACCCCTAGTGAGGCACAGTTCCGAGCATTACTAAGATCGGACCTCTTGAAATTGGCCAAACATTTTAACTTGGAGGTCCGAACTAATTTGAGGAAGGCAGAGTTGCAGACCACGGTGATACAATCTATGGTGGGATTAGGAACATGGGACGAGTTAGCCTGGCAGTGGCTACCCGAAGAACCAGAAGACGTTGAGCTCCGGAAACTGGAGTTGCAATTACGGAGCCAGGAATGGATCAAAGAAGAGGAAAGGAAAGCAGAAGAGAGGAGAGAAGAGAAACAAGCAGAGGAAAGGAGAATGGAACGAGAACTCCAGGAAAGGTTAAAAGAAGAGGAAAGGAAAGCAGAAGAGAGGAGAGAAGAGAAACAAGCAGAGGAAAGGAGAGTGGAACGAGAACTCCAGGAAAGGTTAAAAGAAGAGGAAAGGAAAGCAGAAGAGAGGAGAGAAGAGAAACAAGCAGAGGAAAGGAGAGTGGGACGAGAACTCCAGGAAAGGTTAGAAAGGATGAAAACAGAGGAAAGGAAAGCAGAAGAGAGGAGAGAAGAGAAACAAGCAGAGGAAAGGAGAATGGAACGATAACTCCAGGAAAGGTTAGCAGAAGAAGAAAGGAAAGCAGAAAAGGAAAGAGCAGAAGAAGAAAGGAAAGCAGAAGAGAGGAGAGAAGAGAAACAAGCAGAGGAAAGGAGAGTGGAACGAGAACTCCAGGAAAGGTTAGAAGGGAGAAAAGCAGAGGAGAGGAGAGCTGCCAGGGAACTCGAAGCAGAGGAGAGAAAAGCCGAAAGGGAGTTGAAGGAACGTGATCTGGCGCTTCAGCAAGAAATTAAATTCAAGGAGCTGGATTTAATGAGAGAACGGGGAGAGGTACCACCCTTGCTGACGGGGTCGACACCTAGCCAGAACACCTGGGAGGTGGGCAGACATGTGAGGCTGGTTCCACCCTTCAGTGAAAAGGAAGTCACTCAATTTTTTCCACACTTTGAGAAAGTGGCTCGACAATTAAACTGGCCGGAGGAGGCCTGGACCATACTAGTGCAAAGTGTGCTGGTGGGTAAAGCTCAAGAGATTTATTCGGCACTACCAATGGACCAATGTGCAGATTATGAGGTATTGAAGAAGCACATCCTCAAAGCCTATGAGTTGGTTCCTGAAGCTTACCGGCAAAAATTCAGGAATGCCAGGAAGAGGGAGAGTGAGACCCATGTGGAGTTTGCCAGAGTGAAAGAAAACATGTTTGATCGGTGGTGTGAGTCGGAAGGAGTCGGGAACGACTTCGAAGCATTACGTGACCTGATGCTGGTGGAGGAATTTCAACAGTGTGTCCACGAGGACATCAAAGTGTACCTGCAGGAAAAGAAAGTACCAAAGTTGTGGGACGCAGCCACCATGGCAGATGATTATGCCTTAACACACCGGATAGGGGTCCACACACCTAGCTCCTCGCCTAGACTTCAGCAGGGGAGTTATGGAACACCCGGTGCGGAGAACGACAATACATGGCGGCGGCCTCGAGAGCATTATGGGGACAACGCGGATACCCCAACTGTTCAAAATCAGAGGGCTACGGGCCCAAGACAAACTTATTTCCCGGGGGGCCCGAGGCAGACCACGAGTTTTTCCTCCGGGCCTACTTGCGCCTTTTGCAAAAAACCTGGACACTTGATGTCCAGTTGTTACCTCATGAAAAGGGACAACCCAGAGCGGAGTCCGACTATTACAACTCCGAATGCGATGGCTAGCGTAAGAAATCGCCCACAGAAGAGTTACCAACCATTTATTTATGAGGAGTTTGTCTCACTCGAGGGAGACTTGACTAACCCAAGACCTGTTAGGGTATTGAGGGACACAGGAGCCCATCAATCCTTAATGCTTGAAGGCATTTTGCCATTGTCAAAGAGTACCGCAACTGGTGATAGTGTTCGGTTACAAGGGATCGGTGGCTGTGTTAGTGCCCCACTTCATGTCATCCATTTGGAATCCGATTTGGTGTCAGGACCGGTCACCGTCGGTTTACAAGCCACGCTTCCTGTAGAGGGGGTATCTGTGATTATCGGGAATGATTTGGCCGGGGGGCAAATTTATGGTAACCCGAGGGTGGGTAAAGAGCCCCGCAGGGGAAATAACACCACCCCAGCTCGGGATGGCGACAAAAGTTCCAAGTTATTCATAGGGGGACTGAACTTCAACACAGAGGAAGAAGTTCTGACCTCTGTCTTCAACAGATATGGGCCGCTGGTGGAAGTGGGGGTGGTAAAAGACAGGGAATGCAACGGTCAAGAGGGTTCGGCTTTGCCACGTTTGCAAGCACAAGAGACGCCAGGGAGGCAGAGAAGAATTGGAATGGTAAGGATTTGGAGGGTCGGACCATAACAGTAGGGAAGGCATTTCGTAGGCGTCGAGAGGTCTACAGAAGAGGACCACTTGGCGGTAGTTATGGTGTTGGCAGCAGCCGATATTACTATGGAGGCTCCCAGAGTTACGGCATCTCCCGAAAGAATGATTGGCAGAGGACTGGCCGAGAAGGAGACCGCCAGTCAGGGGACTGCTGGGACAAGGGGTCCCACCGTAACTGTTAGGAGTCCGGAGAAGTTGAAGCACTCTATATACGGCGGAGCCGCCGAGCCTGGGCTCCTACACGGGCTAACCGTGAACGCCATGTTCTTAAAAGGAGTCCCGGTAGGGAACGTTCCTACACGGACTAACCGTGAACTCCACGTTCTTAAAGGCGTCCATGTAATGAACTTTCCTCCCCGGACTAACCGTGAACCCCACATTCCTTAAGGCATCCATGTAGTGAGTACTCAGCTGGGCCTCCATCCAAGAGCAACTAGAAGTGGTTGACGCTTGGTCTAGAGGGAATTACCTTGGAAGCTCTGGGGTGTTTTGGTGAAAGTTTGTTGCTTTATTTTTGAGATGCAATAATTGTGCCCGGGGGCAACTGATGATTTGGGGTATCGGGTTGGTTTATCAAAGTTGGCCGGCACAGAAAGTTTTGGCGGGGTTCAAACTTTCTTTCTTGAAGGGGGGGGAGTGTTACGGATCCCATATTTAGAGGAGTTACTATTCATGTCATTGCTTATTAATGTTTATTCTATTAAAGGTTGTTGTGGTTAAAGGGTTAGAGAGGCTCCGGATAACAGGAGACCGGAAACGGGATAGTGAACCGGAAGAAGAAAAGACACGAGGTCCGGGAGATGCGGCGAACTTCTTCTTCCTCGCCCAGCTCCGACGCGAGCGGTGTCGATATTGAGCAGCGTGGGGGACGCTGCGTTTGAAAGCCCGTCTGGCGAAAGGAGTTCCCTGCGCGGGGTAATTACCGATTACACGTCAAGTTGCCGTGGGTTCGTGCACGGAACCAAGCGTCCGGCACAGTTCGCCTCAACATCAACAAGGACGCGAACGGGTCGCACCTTGGGCCTCGCACACTTTACAAGCCACGCTTTGCTTTGCCCGCTTTGCTTTGCAAGGAGCTGTGCGCTGCAGCAGCTGTTCCCGGTACGCGACGTGCACGTTTGGAACACGTCAGCCAGGGGTTCGTTCAACCGCCCGTGTGCGGAGAATGTCGACCTCACCTTTGGTCTGGAGGGGCCCAGAGACATTGTGAGGGACAGTGACCATTGAGGGGTCGTGAGTGGGGAAAGGGGGGAAATTTATGAGATGGCCATCTTAGTAAGATTGTTGATGGATTGTTGATTGCTGATGATGGATGGAGAATATATTATTGAGTAATCCGGATCCTTGGTGTGGGGTTTCTTATTGACTTGAATTATTGTGTCTTTCATATTGATTGCGCTACGAAAGCGTATAAATCAGATATCTTTCTGGCGGGGTCCTCCCATGGTCCGGGGGTCACCAAGACCAGGTCGTTACCGGGAGGACCACGTAACAGAATTGGGGGCTCATCCAAATTATGATTTGCGGATTCGCAATTGGGTCTACGTCCGGGATCTATCAAATTTTCTAAATTTTAGTCCGGGAAAGAATTCCCAAGAGTGGGAACTTTTCCAACGTTCCCAAAATTGTTTTGCTCTGCCGACAAAACAACAACAAAAAAAACAAAAAAAACAATAGCAATAATAGTAATACTGTTGCTTTTCTTTGTTGGAAATTTCTGGGGTGAAGGTTAACAGGTGTTACCAGTAGTAACCATGGCGTTTGTGGCACAGAACTTTGCGGTAACCCCTAGTGAGGCACAGTTCCGAGCATTACTAAGATCGGACCTCTTGAAATTGGCCAAACATTTGAACTTGGAGGTCCGAACTAATTTGAGGAAGGCAGAGTTGCAGACCACGGTGATACAATCTATGGTGGGATTAGGAACATGGGACGAGTTAGCCTGGCAGTGGCTACCCGAAGAACCAGAAGACGTTGAGCTCCGGAAACTGGAGTTGCAATTACGGAGCCAGGAACGGATCAAAGAAGAGGAAAGGAAAGCAGAAGAGAGGAGAGAAGAGAAACAAGCAGAGGAAAGGAGAGTGGAACGAGAACTCCAGGAAAGGTTAAAAGAAGAGGAAAGGAAAGCAGAAGAGAGGAGAGAAGAGAAACAAGCAGAGGAAAGGAGAGTGGGACGAGAACTCCAGGAAAGGTTAGAAAGGATGAAAACAGAGGAAAGGAAAGCAGAAGAGAGGAGAGAAGAGAAACAAGCAGAGGAAAGGAGAATGGAACGAGAACTCCAGGAAAGGTTAGCAGAAGAAGAAAGGAAAGCAGAAAAGGAAAGAGCAGAAGAAGAAAGGAAAGCAGAAGAGAGGAGAGAAGAGAAACAAGCAGAGGAAAGGAGAGTGGAACGAGAACTCCAGGAAAGGTTAGAAGGGAGAAAAGCAGAGGAGAGGAGAGCTGCCAGGGAACTCGAAGCAGAGGAGAGAAAAGCCGAAAGGGAGTTGAAGGAACGTGATCTGGCGCTTCAGCAAGAAATTAAATTCAAGGAGCTGGATTTAATGAGAGAACGGGGAGAGGTACCACCCTTGCTGACGGGGTCGACACCTAGCCAGAACACCTGGGAGGTGGGCAGACATGTGAGGCTGGTTCCACCCTTCAGTGAAAAGGAAGTCACTCAATTTTTTCCACACTTTGAGAAAGTGGCTCGACAGTTATACTGGCCGGAGGAGGCCTGGACCATACTAGTGCAAAGTGTGCTGGTGGGTAAAGCTCAAGAGATTTATTCGGCGCTACCAATGGACCAATGTGCAGATTATGAGGTATTGAAGAAGCACATCCTCAAAGCCTATGAGTTGGTTCCTGAAGCTTACCGGCAAAAATTCAGGAATGCCAGGAAGAGGGAGAGTGAGACCCATGTGGAGTTTGCCAGAGTGAAAGAAAACATGTTTGATCGGTGGTGTGAGTCGAACGGAGTCGGGAACGACTTCGAAGCATTGCGTGACCTGATGCTGGTGGAGGAATTTCAACAGTGTGTCCACGAGGACATCAAAGTCTACCTGCAGGAAAAGAAAGTACCAAAGTTGTGGGACGCAGCCACCATGGCAGATGATTATGCCTTAACACACCGGATAGGGGTCCACACACCTAGCTCCTCACCTAGACTTCAGCAGGGGAGTTATGGAACACCCGGTGCGGAGAACGACAATACATGGCGGCGGCCTCGAGAGGATTATGGGGACAACGTGGATACCCCAACTGTTCAAAATCAGAGGGCTACGGGCCCAAGACAAACTTATTTCCCGGGGGGCCCGAGGCAGACCACGAGTTTTTCCTCCGGGCCTACTTGCGCCTTTTGCAAAAAACCTGGACACTTGATGTCCAGTTGTTACCTCATGAAAAGGGACAACCCAGAGCGGAGTCCGACTATTACAACTCCGAATGCGATGGCTAGCGTAAGAAATCGCCCAAAGAAGAGTTACCAACCATTTATTTATGAGGGGTTTGTCTCACTCGAGGGAGACTTGACTAACCCAAGACCTGTTAGGGTATTGAGGGACACAGGAGCCCATCAATCCTTAATGCTTGAAGGCATTTTGCCATTGTCAAAGAGTACCGCAACTGGTGATAGTGTTCGGTTACAAGGGATCGGTGGCTGTGTTAGTGCCCCACTTCATGTCATCCATTTGGAATCCGATTTGGTGTCAGGACCGGTCACCGTCGGTTTACAAGCCACGCTTCCTGTAGAGGGGGTATCTGTGATTATCGGGAATGATTTGGCCGGGGGGCAAATTTATGGTAACCCGAGGGTGGGTAAAGAGCCCCGCAGGGGAAATAACACCACCCCAGCTCGGGATGGCGACAAAAGTTCCAAGTTATTCGTAGGGGGACTGAACTTCAACACAGAGGAAGAAGTTCTGACCTCTGTCTTCAACAGATATGGGCCGCTGGTGGAAGTGCGGGTGGTAAAAGACAAGGAAACGCAACGGTCAAGAGGGTTCGGCTTTGCCACGTTTGCAAGCACAAGAGACGCCAGGGAGGCAGAGAAGAATTGGAATGGTAAGGATTTGGAGGGTCGGACCATAACAGTAGGGAAGGCATTTCGTAGGCGTCGAGAGGTCTACAGAAGAGGACCACTTGGCGGTAGTTTTGGTGTTGGCAGCAGCCGATATTACTATGGAGGCTCCCAGAGTTACGGCATCTCCCGAAAGAATGATTGGCAGAGGACTGGCCGAGAAGGAGACCGCCAGTCAGGGGACTGCTGGGACAAGGGGTCCCACCGTAACTGTTAGGAGTCCGGAGAAGTTGAAGCACTCTATATATGGCGGAGCCGCCGAGCCTGGGCTCCTACACGGGCTAACCGTGAACGCCACGTTCTTAAAAGGCGTCCCGGTAGGGAACGTTCCTACATGAACTAACCGTGAATTCCACGTTCTTAAAGGCGTCCATGTAATGAACTTTCCTCCCCGGACTAACCGTGAACCCCACATTCCTTAAGGCGTCCATGTAGTGAGTACTCAGCTGGGCCTCCATCCAAGAGCAACTAGAAGTGGTTGACGCTTGGTCTAGAGGGAATTACCTTGGAATCTCTGGTGGGTTTTGGTGAAAGTTTGTTGCTTTATTTTTGAGATGCGATAATTGTGCCCGGGGGGAACTGATGATTTGGGGTATCGGGTTGGTTTATCAAAGTTGGCCGGCACAGAAAGTTTTCGCGGGGTTCAAACTTTCTTTCTTGAAGGGGGGAGAGTGTTACGGATCCCAGATTTAGAGGAGTTACTATTCATGTCATTGCTTATTAATGTTTATTCTATTAAAGGTTGTTGTGGTTAAAGGGTTAGAGAGGCTCCGGATAACAGGAGACCGGAAACGGGATAGTGAACCGGAAGAAGAAAAGACACGAGGTCCGGGAGATGCGGCGATCTTCTTCTTCCTCGCCCAGCTCCGACGCGAGTGGTGTCGATATTGAGCAGCGTGGGGGACGCTGCGTTTGAAAGCCCGTCTGGCGAAAGGAGTTCCCTGCGTGGGGTAATTACCGATTACACGTCAAGTTGCCGTGGGTTCGTGCACGGAACCAAGCGTCCGGCACAGTTCACCTCAACATCTACAAGGATGCGTACGGGTCGCACCTTGGGCCTCGCGCACTTTACAAGCCGCGCTTTGCTTTGCCCGCTTTGCTTTGCAAGGAGCTGTGCGCTGCAGCAGCTGTTCCCGGTACGCGACGTGCACGTTTGGAACACGTCAGCCAGGGGTTCGTTCAACCGCCCGTGTGTGGAGAAGTCGACCTTCACCTTTGGTCTGGAGGGGCCCAGAGACATTGTGAGGGACAGTGACCATTGAGGGGTCGTGAGTGGGGAAAGGGGGGAAATTTATGAGATGGCCATCTTAGTAAGATTGTTGATGGATTGTTGATTGCTGATGATGGATGGAGAATATATTATTGAGTAATCCGGATCCTTGGTGTGGGGTTTCTTATTGACTTGAATTATTGTGTCTTTCATATTGATTGCGCTACGAAAGCGTATAAATCAGATATCTTTCTGGCGGGGTCCTCCCACGGTCCGGGGGTCACCAAGACCAGGTCGTTACCGGGAGGACCACGTAACAGTATATACAATGTTTTATTGTTGTTTCTAGGTGTTTGATATCTACTGATGATAAATCAAGGGGGTGGCAAAGTCGCACCCTTGGGGAAATTTTTTTATACACATTTAAAAAAATGAATTGTTAATCAAAATATGCCTACTTTTCGGACAGTATTAAATCCTCCAATATTGAACACACACAAGTACTGTGCACACAACACGTTTATTTGACCTATACTATATCATATTGTGTTATTTTCATTATTGTTTGAACCAATATACCCTTCTTTCGAACACAATATACATTTTTCCACACATAAACATCGTAATATTTGATACAAAATTGAAATATGCGATGGCTGTAAGGAAATAACAACAGATAGTCATTAAGCTTATGTGTCATCGGACTAGTCATCTAGCTCGTCATCAGCGTGGGAGTTGCCGGTTTTTGTTCGCTCATTGCAGCAGTCGTCACTCCCGTTGCAGCTGCAGAACATGGAGCAGGCGAGTTGGGCCACAACACATCCACATCTGGCTGTTGAGCATGGCATGTTTGACGAACATCCACATTTGATGATTTGCAGAACTTCAACAGGAACAGGTGGCACCTTGTCTGCCACTGTCACTGGAACCAACCCCTGACCAGATTCATCCTTCGACCAGCCATACCGAACAGGATCCAGACTGGGTGGGTCGGGGGACAAAGCAGACTTCCAGATGATCGTCTGGTAATGTGCCCGGTGAACATGCTGAAGGAACGACTCAGTGCTGGGAGGAAGCGTCTTCACTTTAGGTGCAGCTGTAATCTTCTTGTTTGACATCTTGGAGGATCATACATCATAACGAATGGCTGACATATTGCTTGTCTGTTTGGATCCATAACAAGCACCAATGAACCTCGGAAACAACTTCATTCATCTCTGCTTCAGGATCTCCAAGACTTGGTAACAGATGACCGAGTTGCATCTGTTTCAGTGCTGTTGCCTTACCTTTGCCCCACATATATGAAACCGTGTCACAGCCGGTCATCGCATGTATTGCAAGGAGTTGCTCTGAATTTCCTCCCTGTTGTTGTGATGTCGCCTGGATGTCCAAAATTTGTCGACCAGCAATGGGATTCACCATCATTACTTCACATGTGAGTTTCTGTTAATGGTATAAATGGACGAGCAACACGAAGATGTCAGTGTCGTCACACACAACTGATATGCTTTTCATCCTAGTTGACGCCAACTGTATCATCCGCTGAGCTATCACGACATCAGCTTCCTCATGTGTTGTTCTGAGCTCGTGTCTCGTCCTCTTAGTACCGCTGCTTACTTCTATGGGGACTGGGTCTTTGGCAGTGATGACGAGTTTTGGTGTGTTCCTTGGTAGTTCTGTGACCTTCTTCGACAAGTCTTCACACAAGATGTCAATGAGCTGGACCTTGTTTGCTGTTACTGTTAGCATCACTTTCTGTGGTGGCAGTGGTGTTTCTGGTGAAAGCTGGTGTCGCCTACTTGCATCCTTGCCAGCACGGCTTAGCCTTGCCACGTTTTTGACACTTTCGTCATAGTACCGGTCAAAAATCAAATGGACTTCAGTCATCAGCAGTCGGTTGATAATGTTCTTGAAGAAGTTGTTGGCAAAGTCTTGTACTGTTCCGCTGGCTGGCCACTGTACAACCCATAGTAGTGCACAACCATCAATGATTGTTACCTGTGGACTACATACTAGTCGACTCGATCGTTCAACTTGTAGTTTTTTCTTGAGTGTGGATTTTGTTGTTGTGATCCTCATGTCACCATTATCTTCAAACATTGAGGAAGGGACTGGTGACAGTTCGTACGACAGTACATCCTTCACGTCTATTTCCCTGGACTGTTGGAGGCACATCACCCTTGTGTATATGAGCTCAGTGTATTACTACTAATTCATAAAAATATATTTTAGACGAGTCGACAAAATGTCGATAATCGCTCGAAAACGTTCCCTTTTTCAAATGGCAATAAAAAAAATTCCCCAAAGGTGCTAAAGTGGCACCCTCTTGTTTTGAGATCAGTATACATATGAGTTACAGAAATTGCAATAAAACGTTGTATATACTGCAAAACACGGTCAGTCAGGATTCCACTGGACTAATAGTGTTGACAACCATTTAAAAAACCTTCACATGGTTTTGAAAAGGCTGGAGGAAAACGAAATTACATTAAAACGTGACAAGTTCCACTTCAAGTTGTACGAGATTGAGTATGTTGGATTTGTTGTTTTGGCTGTGGGGGTATTCCCGACAAAACAGAAGCTTAAAGCTATTCAACAGGCAGTGGTTCCCAAAAACGTGGGTGAATTACAGGCATTCATTGGCCTTGCAAATTTCCTTCGTCGTTTTGTTCCAGATTTTGCCGAAATCTTGTCTCCTTTGTACAAGCTACTAAAAAAGGAGGTGAAATGGAAATGGGAAAAGGCCGAGGGTAACTCATTTGAAAAAATTAAAGCTGCTTTGTGCTCCAGTCACGTACTACGTCATTACAACCCTCATGCCTGCTTGGTCCTTCAGGCGGACGCATCTTCCGTGGGTGCAGGGGCAGTCCTACTTCAACCCAGTCCAGAGGGTGAGTTAGAGCCGGTGGCCTACGCATCGAGAATTCTGAATGACGCGGCAAAAAATTACTCCCAGATTGAGAAAGAGTCATTGGGAATAGTTTTTGGAGTGACAAAGTTTCAGCAATACCTCCTGGGAGACATTTCACGCTAATGACAGATCATAAGCCTCTGATAACTCTGTTTAACGAGCACAAACCCGTGTCACAGTTAGCGTCAGCAAGGATAAAGAGATAGTCCTTACTGTTGGCAGCTTACGACTGCACAATACAGTTCATCACAGGCAAGAAAAACGTTTATGCGGATTTCCCCTCACGAAAACCCGTACCGGGTCATCCTACAAAGCCTGAACGAGTGACTTTTGTGATTATGACAACAAGTGAAATTGTGAATGCCGCTATCGTCACGGCTGAAACAAAGAAGGACCCAGTTCTCTGCAAGGTACTTAATTTCACAAAACATGGTTGGAATGAGAATCTGGATGAGGTGATTCGGCCTTATCACAACAAAAGGCTGGAACTTTCTGTGGAAGACGATATTGTACTGTGGAACTCTCGGGTGGTTATTCCCACATCGCTTCGGCAAATTTTACTCACTGATTAACATGCTGAACATTCAGGCATGGTAAAAATGAAACAAATGGCCAGGAGATACCTGTGGTGGCCAAATATCGACAAGGATATTGAAAGCACCATGAAATCGTGTGTAATGTGTCAGGAGAATGTGAAGGCTCCACCGGGGAGCCAGCTCGCATCGTGGTCTTGGCCTGCCGGTCCCTGGAAACGACTTCATCTAGACCTAGCGAGCCCTTTTAAAGGGAAAATGTTTTTGGTTCTGGTGGACGCTTATTCAAAGTACTTAGAAGTAATGCCCTTGGTGAACACTACTGCCACGACCATTATTCAAAGCCTCCGACATGTTTTCAGTGTTTTTGGTCTGCCGGAACACCTTGCGACTGATAACAGCAGCCAATTTACCAGCGCCGAGTTCAAAGAGTTTCTCATGACAAATGACATTAAACATACCCTGACCGCCCCAGGACACCCTGCTACGAATGGTTTGGCAGAACGTTATGTCGGTCATTTTAAGGAGAAAATGAAAAAAATTGGAGATACAGGAGAGCTGTTACAAACCAAACTGGACAGATTCCTGTTGACATGCAGGGCCACGTCTACCTCGTTTGGGAAATCACCTTCAGAACTGTTAATGAACAGACAACCTCGAATAAGGCTCAGCACTCTTAGAGCTAACCAAACCAAACAACAAGTGAAGGTGTTCCAAGAGAACCTCGGACATGTCCCAAAGTTCCAGCAAGGCCAACTCGTGTTTGCGCGAAATTTTGGAAAAGGTCCGAGTTGGGAACCTGGGACTATATTTCGGGTCATTAGTCCAATAAATTATGATGTGCGAGTAAACGTGTTGGTGTGGAAGAGACATGAAGAACAGCTACGTCCCCGGAATGTGACCACCTCTTCATATTTACAACCCGGTGGTGAAATGGGGGGCCCCAACCAATTCCCAGTCTCGCTTTCTGGACCCTTGTCTCCAACTAGTCTTGCTGGGAGGGGGAGTCAGGAAATGTCTTCCATTTACACCACCTGTTGAACGAGCTGTTCTTCCCGATCAGCATTTTGATGACTCGATTTTTTTCTCCACAGGTTGATCAATTTGGGAACCCAGAACCGGTTGTGGATGAACCCGTGCCTTCCCCCATCATCTGGTCAACTACCTCATCGGGTTGGCGAGACAATGCTGAGACTGTGTATTTGCCTCCCACCTGGTTGGATGAGAAATTTGTTTTTTGACCCCTCTAGTCTAACATTTGTGAAACTGAGGTAATTGAAGGTTGGTTAATGAAATGATGAACGGCTTGATGTGATTGTTTTATCTGGTTTATGACAGACGAGTACAGGGATCTTAATGATTAACTACCTATTTGTTGTGAGATTTAAAGAGGGGGGGCAGTTGCTGTGTCTGTTGGTTCTGGGAACCACGTGATGGGGGGGGGGGGGGAGTGGGGGGTTAATGGAGGAAGGGTGCTGTGGAAGTGTAAAATGTATCTATGAATCAAGTGATTTTTATGAGCCACAACCTGTAAAAATCGTGTCTTTGGGACCTGCACTCCTTGCGACCAAATTTTGTGTGGATCAGTCATTGCTGGAATGTTGGATTGAGTCTTCCCAAATGATAAATGATTCTGTCGAGTAATGATTCAGAAAATCATTATTGCGATATGTTAAAAAAAAAAAAGTTTTGTACTGAGTTCTATAAGTAAAGATATTGTTTTCTTGGTAAATAATGCAAACTAGCATCTGGTGCCACATTGTCTAACCAGGTTATCTAAAGTAATTAGCATTCATTTAACTGGTTTACAATTTCCATTGTGTTTGGTAAAACTAATTACAATCGATGCTTGCTTGCCAATGCACTTGGTAAACAAGTTTTCGTTGTGACAAATCGTCTCAGTACGAGGTCTGAAACTACCATTGTTTTAATAAATTAGATGTAAATATTTGTAAGGAGTGTCCCCTCCCACTTTTGCCTACGTGACTTATGGAGGTTGGCAATTCAAGTGTACCTTTCTCTCTCTTCCCGACTTGCGATCCACTTACAGGTTAATCTAATAAATAGTTTTTAAAATGGCATATGGAATTGTCAACGTTCTCAGTAAATCTTTCAAAAGATCAATAATTAAACACTGACTCAAATAAAGCTTATAGTAAAGCGCGGCGTTACGCGCGCTGCTTGTGAGCAAGGAGGAAGCGGACAAGCGGTAACATATAAACGCCTTTATTCAAGACTACACTGTAACACTCCGGGCTGGGCGCCCGGTGTCTCTCATGAGGCCACGCCTACCCCTCGGACGTGGCCACCGCCCACTTGGTGCGTGGAATGATGTCACCACGCCAGTGGGCTTTTGTGTCCGCCACACGCGCCCCCCCAGAATTCCCGCGCACCTGGAGGGCCAGTTTGCGGGGCAGACGAATGACCCGGCCGAAGCGCCCCCTGGCGATCGGCGGCGTCCGGGGTGCAGGGATGCCAGGTGGGATGCCCCTGGCTGCTCCTGGGATGGGTGCAGGACCGGGGGGCGGCGTGGCGGCGGGGCTGGGCGGTGCCGGGGGTCCGCCCGCAGGAGGGCGGCCCCGACGTGGGGGTCGGGCCACTGGCGGTGGATGGTCCACATCGAGGTGGGCCGGCTTGAGGCGGTCTACCGAAACGCGGTCAGGAGTACCGCCGATGTCCAGGGTGAAGTGCTTCGCCCCGGTCTCCAGCACGCGGAAAGGCCCGTCGTACGGGGGCCGCAGTGGTGTCCGATGGGCATCGTGGCGGACGAAGACGTACTCCGCCGTGCGAAGCTCCGGGGCGACGTGCGTCGGTGGGTGCCCGTGGCATGCCGTTGGCACCGGGGCGAACCTCTGGGCGGTCTCTTGCAGAGCGGAGCGCTGCTGTGCCGCGGACCATGGTGCCGTGGAGTCGGGGAGGAACTCGCCCGGCACCCGCAGCGGTTGCCCGAAGACCAACTCCGCCGCGGATGCGCGCAGGTCCTCCTTGGGCGCCGTCCGGAGGCCCAGCAGGACCCAGGGGAGCCTGTCGACCCAGCCGCCGTCGCGGAGGGTGGCCCGGAGCGCGGCCTTCAATGAGCGGTGAAATCGCTCACACAGGCCGTTAGCCTGGGGGTGGTAGGCCGTGGTTCGGTGCAGCCGGACCCCGAGCCCCTGCGCAACCGCCCCCCAGAGCTCCGAGGTGAACTGGGGGCCGCGGTCGGATGAGATGTCTGAGGGGGCGCCGAACCGGGCGACCCAGGTGGCGATGAAAGCCTGCGCGACATCGGCCGCCGTTGTCGACGCCAAGGGCACGGCCTCCGGCCACCGGGTGGTGCGGTCCACCATGGTGAGGACGTGGGTGAAACCCTGCGAGGGGGGCAGAGGTCCCACCAGGTCCACGTGGACGTGGTCAAACCGGCGTTCCGGCACCGTGAACGGGGCCAACGGGGCCTGGGTGTGCCGGTGCACCTTGGCGCGCTGGCACGCGAGGCATGTCCTGGCCCAGCCGCGGACGGCCTTCCGGAGGCCATGCCAGACGAACTTGTCGGCGATCAGCCTTTGGGAGGCCCTCGCGCCCGGGTGGGACAGGCCGTGGATGGCGTCAAACACCTGGCGCTGCCAGCCCGCGGGCACAATGGGGCGAGGACGCCCGAGGGAGACGTCGCACAAGAGGGCCGCGCCCGCGCCGTCGAACGGCACCTCGGTGACGCGGAGGCCCGTGACGGCGGTCCGCAAGGCCTGGACGTCGGGGTCAGCGGCCTGGTCCGCTGCCATCCGGGCATAGTCGATGCCGAGGTGGACTGCGTGGGCGACGGCCCGGGAAAGGCAATCCGCCACCGGGTTGTCCTTCCCCGCGACGTGCTGGATGTCCGTCGTGTACTCGGACACGGCCGAGAGGTGACGCTGCTGCCGGGCCGACCACGGCTCGGTGACCTTGCCCATCGCGAAGATCAGCGGCTTGTGGTCGACGAAGGCAGTGAACGCCCGGCCCTCGAGCAGATGGCGGAAGTGCCTGACCGCCAAGTGAAGTCCGAGCAACTCGCGGTCGAAGGTACTGTAACGGCGTTCGGGCGGGCGAAGCTGCCGGCTAAAGAACGCCAGCGGTTGCCAAGCTCCACGCACCCATTGCTCGTGCACCGCGCCCACCGCGTAGTCCGAGGCATCGGTGGTGAGGGCGATCGGTGCATCGGGCGCCGGGTGCGCGAGCATGGTGGCGTTAGCCAAGGCGAGCTTCGCGCCCGTGAACGCCGTGTGCATCTGCTCGGTCCAGGTAACGTCGCCTTTGCCCGGCTTACCTCGGAGAGCTTCGTGCAGGGGGCGCAGGAGCTGGGCGATACGGGGCAGGAACCGATGGTAAAAGTTCACCATGCCCAGGAACTCCTGCAGCCCTCTGATCGTGCGGGGGCGCGGAAACCCCTTCACCGCCTCCACCTTGGCCGGCAGGGGGACGGCTCCGTGCCTGGTGACACGGTGCCCCAGAAAATCGATTGTGGCGGCGCCGAACCGGCACTTTGCGGGGTTCACAATCAGGCCATGCTGGCCCAGGCGTTCGAAGAGCGTGCGGAGGTGGCGTAGGTGCTCTTCGCGGGACGCGCTGGCGACGAGGATATCGTCCAGGTAGACGTAGACAAAATCCAAGTCGCGCAGGACGCTGTCCATCAGTCGCTGGAACGCCTGAGCCGCATTCTTCAGACCGAAGGGCATGCGCAGGAACTCGAAGAGTCCGAATGGCGTGATGACCGCCGTCTTCGGGACGTCCTCCGGCCTGACGGGGACCTGATGGTAGCCGCGTATGAGGTCCACCTTCGAGAAGAAGGACCTGCCCGCCAAACGGGCGGAAAAGTCCTGAATGTGGGGGACGGGGTAGCGGTCGGGAGTCGTGGCGTCATTGAGACGGCGATAGTCCCCGCACGGTCGCCATCCCCCGCCGGGCTTCGGCACGATGTGCAGCGGCGACGCCCAAGCGCTCTCTGAGCGCCGAACGATGCCGAGTCGCTCCAGAGTAGCGAACTCCGCTTTTGCCACCGCCAGCTTCGTCGGCTCGAGGCGGCGTGCCCGGGCGTAGACCGGTGGCCCGACGGTGGGGATGTGATGGGCCACCCCGTGCTTGACGGCCCCCGCCGAGAAGGTGGGCCGCGTGAGGGCCGGGAAACCGGCGAGGAGGCGGGTGAATGCGTCCGCTGCCGGAAGCGTACAGACCAACGTGGCCGGAACCGAATCGTTCGGCAAGCCGCTTGGCAAGCCGCTCGTTGAGCTGGGCAACGCACATGCGAGCGAGCTGAACGTCTCGGCCTGGACAAGCCGTCTGCGCTTGACGTCGACCAGGAGCCCATTAGCGCACAGGAAGTCCGCGCCAAGCAGTGCCATGGGCACGTCGGCGGTGACGAACGTCCATCGGAAAACCTGCCCTCCAAACCGCAGAGAGAGGCAGCGTTTTCCGTACGTACGGATGGGCGTCCCGTTCGCGGCAAGCAGCGCGGGGCCCCCACCCGCGGCGTGCTTGTCTGACATGCCGGCGGGAATGACACTCACCTGTGCTCCCGTGTCGCACAGGTAACGGCGCCCGGAGAAGGTGTCCGTTATGAACAGCAGGCTGCTCGAACGGCCGGCGCTCATCGCCACAATTGAGCGCCGGCCCGGGCGTTTCCCGACCCGTTGAAGGAGCACGGCGGATGACACCGCCGAGCTTCGTGGCCGAACTTGGCGTGGAACCAGCACCAGGTGGTGGAGCTGGAGGAGCGCGGCTGGCTCCGCCAGGCCGGTGGAGTCGACGGGTTTCCCCGCGGTGGCGGTTTTCGCCGCGGCGGTGGGCGGGGCGTGGCGGCGTTCACGAGGTGCGTATCAGCATGCTGCTGAACCACAGCGTGCTGTAGAAGATGATGCTGTGGAACATCAGCGTGCTGTAGAAGATGATGCTGTGGAACATCAGCGTGCTGTAGAAGATGATGCTGTGGAACATCAGCGTGCTGTAGAAGATGATGCTGTGGAACAGCAGCGTCGAAGGCCGTGACGGCCACGCCAACGCTCGCCCGCGTGTCCGAAGCGGCGAAGTACTTGTCCGCCTCGGCCGCCAATGCTCGGGGTTCCGTTAGCCCGGTCCCGGCCAACGCGAGGCGAACCTGCGCTGGAAGTTGGCGACGGAAAAGCGCCCGGAATAGCGAACCGGGGGCTTCGTCGCCCAACAGTGACAGCATATGGTCCATTCGGACCGACGGGCGCGTCTCACCGAGATCGGGGAGATCCAGGAGGCGGTCGGCCCGTGCGTCGTCCGTGAGTCTGAACGTGGCTAGGAGTAGCCGCTTGAGTGCCTCGTACTTGTGGCCGTCCGGTGGGTGGCGAAGGACGGACACAACTCGAGCGGCCGTGCCGGGCCCGAGGGAGGCGACGACGTGGCAGTAGCGCGTGTCATCGCCGGTGAGGTGCCGAAGCTGAAATTGGGCTTCGGCCTGGACGAACCAGACTTCGGCCTGAGCCTCCCAAAATTCCGGAAGTTTGACGAAGGCGGCCATGGCGATGGCGTCGCGTGTGGAAGGATCGCTCCGGCAGATCCAACGTCGAGGGTCACCAATAAAGCGCGGCGTTACGCGCGCTGCTTGTGAGCAAGGAGGAAGCGGACAAGCGGTAACATATAAACGCCTTTATTCAAGACTACACTGTAACACTCCGGGCTGGGCGCCCGGTGTCTCTCATGAGGCCACGCCTACCCCTCGGACGTGGCCACCGCCCACTTGGTGCGTGGAATGATGTCACCACGCCAGTGGGCTTTTGTGTCCGCCACAATAGCTTATTAGGGTTTGATAAAAGTTAATCTAAAGTGTAAAAATCCTATAAGCTTATTCCAAATATCCACCACGTGCATGCAGTCCGTTAGGCTAGCTATCTCCGGCTCTCTGATCCAATATTTTCTCAGTAAAAATCTTTTGTAATGGTATATACAGTATATAGGTTTATACCTTATACACTGCACAATATATAATTATATAGGTTTTGTAATGTAATGTTATAATGATATTTGACTTAATAATGTTAAAGATAAGTTTTGCGGTTGGCAAAGATGAATTTGATGTGCTTCTTTCTAAGATAATATTTAAAGTTTAATTAGTAAATATATATAAAGTTTTTTGGCGTTACATTCACATGAAGTGAATGACTTTACATGTCCTTGAAAATCTCAAGCAAAATTGGGAGAATCTTGGCGCCGTAGAGCCTGGTGCGAACAAAGGAAGAACATATCTTCCTCATTAAGGATATTTTAATATGCATTTCTCAATCTCTCCTCCCTCAACGGGATAGCCCTCTCACTCGAACATTTCACTCGACCAATCACATTGTATCCCTCGATCTTTGAGCACTCCCACCCCAATATTTCATTCGACCAATCCCCACCTCCCTCATCCCTCCCACCGACACTTTGCTCAACCAATCCTACTGCTCTCCTCTCCTTTTTTTCTCTTGACCAATCCCATCTTCGCTCCTCCCTCTCCACTTTCTCCTCCCACTTTCAACTAGTATAAAGGTCAGGACTGACGTAAAAATTAGGATTTCACTTATTCTGAATGTTGATGTAGGATTCACTTACTGTGTGTTGATGTTGGACTTATGATGTTCACTTATTCTCTATGTTGATATTTTAGGATGTTTCACTTGGTTGGTCGATTCTGTATGTTTACACCGTATGTTGACTGTATACTATGCATGTTGGTGATTTGGTATGACAATTCCTTTGTACAACTCTATTGTACCAGGATTTTCACTTCAGACTTTGACTTAAGTTTCATTGTGTATCTGGCAGTGTGCTTTTCTTGATTTACAGTAGGTTCTTCTTGGTTTAATAAGGGTTTAATGTTTCTTGCTGTGCATTACCTTGTAAACAGGAGGTGTTATCCTCCTCGGGAATTAAAATTTGTGATCTTTCTTCTGATTCAAAGTTTTTGGACATTGAATTCTTGATTCATCTATTACATACTGTCTAAAATATCTTCAACAAAATGGCGACCGTGACACTCTTCTAACTCGGAGACGACCTGGAAAACGGAGACTAGAGCACGAACTGTACTCTCCTCTAGCTCCTGGTCGCTTGGTAACATATTTTAACGAACTGATTCGGGATTTTCATTCCCGAGTATTATGTGCACAGGGTGTTGTATTGTGTTAACTATTTGTATCATCTGTCTGTCTGTTCTTGCATAAATTTGCTGCAGGTTGAAGTCTCGGTTGGATGTTTCAGTGATGTGTGATTTAATCCGATTCGGTTTTGGAATCAAACGGTGTACGATTTGGTGTGATTTGGTGTGTGAGTTGGTTGCTTATTTGGTTGGTGGGTATACCGGACGGTTGATTGCGTGAAATACCCCAGGTGTGTTTTTTTCAAACTGGTTTTGTCAAATCTGGTTTGGACCGGTTAAACACAGGTTGTCTGCATTTTGTCGTGGTGGTTCTAACTGTTTCACTCACTTACTCTTGCTGCAGAAGAAGGGGTGGTGAACACTGGGGTCACTGATTTAACATTCAACCACCAACTATTTTTGAGATCAGCATAGGCAAAACGTCAACACAGGCCAAAGGTCAACAACAATTTCAAATTTCTAAAATCCTCAATTTTCATCCGATTGACTAGAAATTTGAATTGGATTTCCATATCAGCTAACTGAATTCAACCACCAACTATTTTTGAGATTGACATAGGCCAAAAGGTCAACATAGGCCAAAGGTCAACAACCATTTCAAATTTCTAAAATCCTCAATTTTCATCCGATTGACTTGAAATTTGAATACGATTTCCATATCAGCTAACTGAATTCAACCACCAACTATTTTTGAGATCAGCATGGGCCAAAAGGTCAACATAGGCCAAAGGTCAACAGTCATTTCAAATTTCTAAAATCCTCAATTTTCATCCGATTGACTTGGAATTTTAATGGGATTTTCATATCAGCGAACTGAATTCAACCACCAACTATTTTTGAGATCAACATGGGCCAAAAGGTCAACATCGGCCAAATGTCAACAACCATTTCTAATTTTTTAAATCCTCAATTTTCATCTGTTTGACTTGAAATTTGAATGGGATTTTTGTATCAGCTTACTGAATTCAACCAACAACTATTTTGAGATCACCATAGGCCAAAGGTCAACAACCATTTCAAATTTCAAAAATTCTCAATTTTCATCCGATTGACCTGTAATTTGAATGGGATTTTCATATCAGCGAACTGAATTCAACCACCATGTATTTTATGAGATTAACATTGGCCCAAAGGTCGACATAGGCCAAAGGAAAACCACTTTTTTTCGAATTTCTAAAATCCTCAATTTTCATCTGATTGACTTGAAATTTGAATGGGATTTTCATATCAGCTTACTGAAACCAACCACCAACTATTTTTGAGATCAGCATAGGCCAAAAGGTCAACGTAGGCCAAAGGTCAACCACTTTTTTTAAATTTCTAAAATCCTCAATTTTCATCCGATTCACTTGAAATTTGAATGGGATTTACATATCAGCAAACTGATTTCAACCACCAACTATTTTTGAGATCATCATAAGCCAAAAGAGCAACATAGGCCAAAATTCAACAATAATTTCAAATTTCTAAAATCCTCAATTTTCATACGATTCACTTGAAATTTGAATGGAATATACACATCAGTTAACTGAATTCAACCAATAACTATTTTTGAGATCAGTATAGGCCAAAAGGTCAACATAGGCCCAAGGTCAACCGCTTTTTTCAAATTTCTAAACGCTTCAATTTTCATCCGATTGACTTGAAATTTGAATAGGATTTTCATATCAGAAAACTAAATTCAACCACCAACTATTTTTGAGATCAGCATAGGCCAAAAGGTCAACATAGGCTAAAGGTCAACAACCATTTCAAATTTCTAAATTCCTTAATTTTCATCCGATTGACTTGAAATTTGAAGAGGATTTACATATCGGCGAACTGAATTCAACCACCAACTATTGATGAGATCAACATAGGCCAAAAGGTCAACATAGGCCAAATGTCAACAACAATTTCAAATTTCTAAAATCCTCAATTTTCATCCGACTCACTTGAAATTTGAATGGGATTTACATATCAGAAAAATAAGTTCAACCACCAACTATTTTTGGGATCACCAAAGGTCAACAACAAGTTCAAATTTCTAAAATCGTCAATTTTCATCCAATTGGCTTGAAATTTAAAAACAATTTTCATATCACCTTACTGAAAGCAACCACCAACAATTTTTGAGGTCAACATAGGCCACCTTACTGTCATGACAACATAGTCAACACAGGCCGAATTTCTAAAATTGTCAATTTTCATCTGATTAACTTAAACTCTGAAGATGGTTTGCATATCAGGTCACTGAATTCAACCACTAATTATTTTTGAGGTCAAAAGGATGCCCCACTGAGTGCCACGCTACTTTGTTCTGTTTTGCCAAGTGTCACTCCATGAGTGATTTTTCATCTGTCTGTCTGTCTGTCTGTCTGTTTGTTTTTCTGTATGTCAATGGCCTACAGGTCACAATTTTCAAACGATCTTAACGAAACCTCACCAAATAGTGGAGTTGGTCATAAGCAAGAAGCCTATTGTTTTTGGGGTCAAAAGGTCAATAGGTCAACATAGGCAAAAGGTCACCAACTTTTTCAAATTTCTAAAATCCTCAATTTTCATCCGTATGTTTGATGTTTGAGGTAATACGTATGTTTGAGGTAAACATAGGCCAAAGGGTCAACATAGGCCAAGTATCTAAAATCCTCAATTTTCATCCGATTAACTTGAAATTTGAAAAGGCTTTGCAAATCTGGTCACTGAATTCAACCACCAAGTATTTTTGAAGTCAACATCGGCCAAAAGGTCAACATAGGCCAAATTTCTAAAATCCTCAAATGTCATCTTGCAATTTTAAGACTTGCAATTTTAAGAGGATTTGCATACCAGGTCATTGAATTCAACCACCAATTCGTTTTGAGGTAATCATAGGCCAACAACTTATTTTAGGGATTTCGCAAGTATTGTGCTATGCACGAAATATTTATTGTTTATATTGTTACTTAGTAAAAGTACACCGACTGAATGCTGAAGTTCGGGATCGAACCGTAGTCTAACTATATTTTTCATATTCCTGGGGGTAACACATGCTATAAAATGTTATTTTTTGTATAGGGAAATCTCAACATCCCATTGGAGGAGATAAATGACAGGGGATCACAGGGGAATAAAGAGACAAAGTATTGTTATGTTTGTGGGGGTAGATGATGAAATACCATAGTGGAGGCAGGATCGTATAGGTATAGCATGGACCGTGGAAAAGTAGGAGACATCTCGATGTATTTAAGCAGGGAAACTGAGTTTAAGATTGTTTGTGTCTTCACACGGGGGGTGAAGCTGTGTTAAGTATATAGGGGTTAAGATTAGTATCCCCCAGTGTGTTATTGCTGCCCTGTGGCTTTTCCTCCACATTTTTACAATTATAACAAGGCTGGCCATAAAAACTCACGTTTTTAACAACAACAACAACAACAATAACAACCGACATAACTTCTGACAGAACCCCGAACATTCTCGATCGGCAACTAATCCCTGCCTCCAAAGGATCGTAACCGGCAGGCCACGCCCCGAGCTTGGTCATTGGTTGAGAGGACATGGGGTGTTTCGAGAGAGCTCGGCCACTGGTTGGCGTGATGTCGGAGAGCGAGAAGGTTCGAGCACGAGGGAGGAAGAAGAGTCTCTCGCTGTCTCGCTTGCTTTTGTCTCTGGCTTTCGGCTGCAGCTGGCTCGTGTGTGCTTGTGAGGAGACTTTTCGGAGCTTTGTGTGAACTTTTGCAACATTGGCGGAAGGGGTGTTATTGGTTGGTGGTGCTCGTCGGGGGAGCTGAGGGCCACGTTGTGCTCGCTGGCCAGGAATTGAGAGAAGGGCGTTTTGGCAGCCGCTTGACGGCTCTGTGTGCATTGCTGTCGTCGGCCGGCGCCATTTTTGGCGCTCCGGCGTGGGAGGCATTGGGACCGGACCATCGCCATCACCTTTATAAACGTTCTCGTTGATACCAGAGCTGAGGTCTACACTCAAACTGAGGTCTCAAGCTCTCAACTGAGGTCTCAAGCTGAGGCCGACTCAAAGAAACATTTTATTTTATTTTTCACTCTTCATTTTTCACAAATAATTTTCCCCTGTGTGTTTTGGTGACTGAGTGGAGACATCTCAAATTAGGATTTAGTTTTACCTTGTAGTGGCTACCGCTGGGTTTTCACAATCGCCTTTCACCTATCAAGGACGCGGAGCGATCACCATGCCGGGCTCATCCAGGACGCCCGGGCAGGCCCGCGCTCAACTTGCCAGGCCTCGGTCGGGACGCCCGGGCATGCCCGGGCATGCCCGGGCAGGCTCGCCCTCAACTTGCCAGGCCGCAGCCAGGACACTGGGCCACGCCCCCTCTCGCCTTTCCTGGGCAAACGCTCCGGGATAATATATATATTGCTGCCCGATAAACGGGCTTTTCAGAGTGCCTGAGTGTTTGGTTTGATTAAAGCAACTCGGATGAATTCCAGCTTTTTGTCGCGTCCATTCTTCCGATCGACGTGGGAGCCCCAGCTCCTTCATTGGTGACCTACCGACATAGACACGGCAGTCACCCTTAAACTGCCTACCTTCTGGGAGGCTCACGCGGCGGTTTGGTTCGCACAGGCGGATTCCCTGTTCGCCCTGCGAGGCATCACGGCCGACGACACCCGCTTCCACCATGTGGTAGCAGCGCTCGGTTCGGCCACCGCGGCCCGCGCCCTGAGCCTCCTCGAGAGCCCGCCAGCCGCTGACAAATACGGCGCGATTAAGAAGCTTCTCCTCGGCGCTTTCGCCCTCCCATCGGCGGAGCGCGCACGGCGCCTGCTCGACCTGCCCGAGCTCGGCGACACGCGCCCTTCCGAGCGAATGGACTACATGCTTTCACTGCTCGGCGAGCACTCTCCGGCATTCCTGTTCCGAGAGCTGTTCCTCCGTCAGCTGCCTAACCCGGTACGCCTCGCCCTGGCAAGCACGACGATCACAGATCCCCGGGCCCTTGCCAGAGAAGCCGACAAGATCTCCGCCACAGGACAGCGCATCGCAGCGGCGACATGGGACCCACCACCGTCCGACGCAACACCCATGGCGCCCGAGCACCCGGCACGGTCGACAACCGAACTGCCGATGCAATTGGCGGCCGCTACACCGAGCCGACCACCTCCAGCACGACGACCGGGGCCTCCACCTGACCAAGCATGGTGTTACTATCATGCCAGGTTCGGACAGAAGGCCCGGACATGCCGACCCCCGTGCACCTTCGGCAGGCCGGGAAACGGCCGGGCCGGCGTTCATTACCAGCCATGAGCGCCGGCCACACGGGCAACTTACTGTTCATCACGGATAAAGCGTCCGGACGGCGCTTCCTGTGCGACACCGGCGCCCAACTGAGCGTCATACCCGCCTCTGACCAGGACAGGCAATCCGTGGTTTGCGGCCCCTCCTTGGTTGCGGCCAACGGATCGACCATCCGCACCTTCGGCCCGCGCAACGTCACCCTCTGCTTCGGCGGCCAACGCTTTGCTTGGATGTTTGTAACCGCAAACGTGCCCATGGCTCTGCTAGGCGCCGACTTCCTCTGCGCACACGGACTGCTGGTGGATGTCCAACGGCATCGTTTAATCAACGCCGAAACCTTCAGCTCCCTGGTATGCACATTGAGCAGCTCCGCGCCGACCGAGCTGGCATGCGCCGTCCCGGCGGCGAACGAGTTTGCTCGCCTGCTCACGGAGTTCCCGGCCCTCACGCGGCCGACGTTTTCGGCCGTCGCAGTACGGCATGGGATCGAGCACCACATACCAACCACGGGCCCGCCGGTCTACGCCAGGGCCCGCCGCCTCGACCCAGCCAAGCTCGCCGTGGCGAAGGCCGAATTCGACGTGTTGGAGCACCTCGGCATCGTGCGGCGCTCCGATAGCGCGTGGGCCTCGCCACTGCACATCATGCCAAAGCCGGGGGGTGGATGGCGCCCGTGTGGCGACTACCGCCATCTCAATGACGCTACCACCCCCGACAGGTACCCGATCCCGCATATCCAAGACTTCTCCGCCCGTCTGGCGGGATGGGTCATTTTTTCGAAAATTGATCTCATACGGGGATATCACCAGGTACCTGTCAGGGCGGAGAAGCCCGGGCATGCCCGGGCAGGCTCGCCCTCAACTTGCCAGGCCGCAGCCAGGACGCTGGGCAATGCCCCCTCTCGCCTTTCCTGGGCAAACGCTCCGGGATAATATATATATTGCTGCCCGATAAACGGGCTTTTCAGAGTGCCTGAGTGTTTGGTTTGATTAAAGCAACTCGGATGAATTCCAGCTTTTTGTCGCATCCATTCTTCCGATCGACGTGGGAGTCCCAGCTCCTTCAACCTCACCTTTCATTTTCACCTCTTTAATTTATTTTCATTAAATACTTGTGTTGCATTTAATTTGTGTTGTCGTGTTTCTTTGTTCGTGGGTTCGAGAATAAACCCATGTGGCTTCTGTTCAGGTAAGCACCTCGCTGCCTTTATTCCCACGCGCGCCATAAAAATAACCGCCAATAATTCGGCCATTCACCTCGGAAATTAAAGGCCGTCCGACTAACCGTCCAAGGATGGTGTTCAGCGGCTACGGACGTGACATTATCATTCCTCATTCTAGAGAATAGTTGACGTTGACATCTCTCTTCCTTCAGATAGGCAGGCAGCAGCCTCTTTCCTCTCTGCAAGTCTTCATATAATCACGTGCTTTTCAAACACTTGGAATATGTCTTTCAATCCTGACAAATCTCACTCTGTCTCTCTGAAATGACGATCATTTTCACATCAGACTGGTCGGTCTTCATGTTAAGTGTGGTCAAATAATAAAATGATTTGTAGCCACCAATAAAACACCCTGTCAGTGGTGACTGTCTTCTGCCGCCTCCATCCTCGTCTTGAACCCTGTTCCCTCTCCATGCTCTATATCACCACCCCATCCCTCTACGATTATACAGGGCACATGCAGTCTGTCAGTAACCCCCTTCTGGTGAAACTCCCAAAATCCAGACTCACTGCTCACGTCCATTCATTCAGTCCTGTTTTTCCCACCTGTGGAACCAACTTCCTCAGTCTCTTCAATCTCACTCTTCTCTCCAGGGCTTCAAGACAGCTGTTCACCACCATCTCAAGTCAACCCCCATACACAGTCATGATTGTGACAATCAAACCCCAAACACAATCAAACCTGGACCCATTTTCATCCTCAGTAAACCCCTTTAAAGTCCGACTTTTTTTAAATGGGAGTCAGTTTCACAGACGAGAAAATAGTGGGTTGAAAGAATTAAGGTGAATGGTCAGCGTAGATATAATTTGATGATGTGCAATGGTTTCTCACAGTCATTTATCACTATTTCAAAAATATATCACTTCACTCAAGCTTCACTCAAGAATGAGGAAAATACTTAAGGCTTTCACATTACCCTGTTTTCCTATTTTTATTACAAGAAGTAAACATATCAGAAATCTTCATTGACATTTTATTTTGAGTTCACAGAGACAATGAAACGTCTGATACAACTCAGTTTTCCTCCCGCATTAAGGAAATACAGAACCAACAAGAAAAGCCATGAGCAAATGCCATGCCTAAATAAAAACATATTTAGGAATCAATTGTTTCTGTGCATTCTTGAAAATGTTCTCCTTTATTACAATCTTTCAAGCCATGAAGCAGTCTGTCATAAACACATTTAAATTGATGAAACACCGGATTACATTGCAATATAGGAATGATACATCCATTACAAGACTTTGCTCGAAAAAGACAAAGGTGCCTATTAGTAAAAGCACTGGAGCATGGATACAGCAAAGAAACAAGGTTTTTGCTGGCTTAAGTGGGCTTGCAATAGCCTAGGAAAATGCTTCGACATCCCTATGCATCATCAAGATGCAAAAAGGAGTGGTTATCATAATTTCCTAGCCTCATGTTAGCTTAACGGTTAACGTGACTGGCTAACTTAAGATCACAAGGTCCTGGGTTCAAGCCCCTGCCATCCCGTTGAGTCAACACCACGTGGGCTGTCTGTCTGTTCATGCCTTCCAAGGTTGGCAAAATGAGTACCAGCTTACTGGGATGAATGAGCCATTCGAGAATCCTGCATCGGAGTGGCAACCCATCCCGGATAGAGCTCAAAAAATCATACTA
This sequence comes from Myxine glutinosa, assembly GCF_964187855.1. Taxonomy (NCBI): domain Eukaryota; kingdom Metazoa; phylum Chordata; class Myxini; order Myxiniformes; family Myxinidae; genus Myxine; species Myxine glutinosa. The sequence continues at coordinate 90,664,552 of NC_136269.1, forward strand.
AAATACGCCATTTCGTGTCTGTCTGATGAATTTTTGATGACAATACATTCCGTCGTTACTTATCCAATCTCAACCAAACCTGACATGATGACGAAGGGTTACATAATGAAGGTTGTAGCACATTCATTGCGCCTGGTTTTCTCCCCCAAGCTGGTCCCCCCCCCAACCCCCCCCCCCCGGCATTGCCGTCAATGGCGTTGCGTGTTGAGGTGTATATCAATGTTAAATTAGCTTTATCGTGGCGTTTGTCCAAAGAAGAAGATTTAACATGGCGTTTTTCCAAAGACACTTTTAATAACAAAATTAATGATAATCACATGTTGTTAATGTTATTACAAAACAATATTAATACTAATAATGTCCCATTTCCCCAAGGTGTTTTTCCTGCAGTGATAACATGTATGAATAGCTTATAGTTATAATGGCGTTTCCATGGGAGCAACGGCTTCTACAGGAAGTAAAAATCTTATAAACCACAAACACGTATACTTAGCTTTTTAAACAGTCGCTAATGCTCTTTATAACACTAAATGACGAAATTTGGAGGAATCCTGACATCTGTGAAGTAAGGTTTACTTACAGAACTGAGGGAAGATCTACTGTACTCTATACAACCTACAAATGGTGGGTTAATAACATGGCCCTTTCCGCCGCTACCGTGGCATTTTTCGTAGCAAACTTTTGAAACTCACTCCTGCTGTTTGATACGAAACTGAAAGGGAGAAGCTCAGGTTGTGCTCCTTTACCAAGCAGCTAGCTAGCGCTTGCCAAGCTGCCGTTCCTTAACGGATTTGAATGGAGTGCTTGCTCAAATGCTTAAACCACTTTATGCTTAAACTACTTGGCGATCTCTGCACAAGAAACTTGGTAAATGAACACACCTAATGTTCTTGAGACCCGACCATAGATCGACTGTAATCTATATACCCCAAAGAGGAATGACCCTTCTTGCCATTCCCATAATCAGCAGGTGTACTAGTATTAGTACAAGCACTGGAGCATGGATACAGCAAAGTAACAAGCTTTTTGCTGGCTTCATTGGGCTTGCAATAGCCGAGGAAAATGCTTCCACAGCCCTATGCATCATCACGATGCAAAAAGGAGTGGTCATCATAATTTCCTAGCCTCATGTTAGCTTAACAGTTAAGGTGGCTAGCTTAAGATCACAAGGTCCTGAGTTCAAGCCCCTGTCATTCCGTTGAGCTAATACCACGTGGGCTAAGTCTGTCTGTCATCCTTCCAATGTTGGCAAAATGAGTACCAGCTTACTGGGATGAATGAGCCATTCGAGTATCCTGCGTCGGAGTGGCAACCCATCCAGGATAGTGCTCAATGGCCAAGAAACTGGTTCAGCAGCCCTATGCGTCTGAAGATGCAAAAAGGAGTCGTCATCGTATAGGGCTTGCTTCAAGTCCTCATAGATATGCGTCCGGAAGTTAAGCAAAAAATTAGGAGTGAATTATATTTCATTGTGTGCAATGAAAAGTAAACCTTGTATAACTTACACACAATAAGAAACACCTGTGGTTCTGTCTGAGGTACACAAATGATATTTGCTTTCTCTTGGGATGTAAAACAGTATCTTCTTTCTTTTTTTCTCATAAATAAAAGCGAAAGTACATATGTCCACTCACGACTCCGAGACACTTGGGCCAGTCGACACCAAATTTTCAGGGCATACCCAGGTGTCACTACCGTGGTTTTCCATGAAATATTTAAAAACATTTTTTCAAAAAAAAATTCAAGAACATTAATTTTTTTATTGAATTTCTCAGGTGCTATTATTTGGGTTATTCCATTATTGTGGCGGACAAGTCATCACTTTGTCCAGTAACTACACCAAGACGAAGGACCATAGATAGATACGATGGGAAACTTGCATTATGCATGTTTGAGCCAAATTACAGACAAAGCTGTGCATTATCCTCCTGAATTTCTCAACTCATTGAAACCTCTTGTAATGCCACCTCACAATTTGGTACTCACAATTTGGATGCTCAAAAGCTCTGTGATGGAACAATACCAAGTGTGAAACAGTTCATGATACATGTGATTGAAGCAACCATAATCACTGGAAATGCCAAAGGGGAAGATGACTTCATACCAAGAATCCCCATAATCCCAGCTGATCTGCCATTTCAATTAAAGAGACTTCAGTTTTTTGTTTGTTTGTTTGTTTTTTGTATACAAGATCGAGGCTCGTGAAAGAGCTAACATTAATCACACAAAAAGTCAAACCAACACAGAAAACACAAAACAAGGGGAGCGGCAGACAAGATGGGGAGAGAGGGGGAAGGACACAAACACAACATTTGAGAGCAGGGACATCGAGAGAACTGTGGGAGAGAGAGGGCTTGGGGAGAGGTGAGAGAGGTATAAAACATATGGACAGTGCAAGGACTTCCAGGAAAGAAGTTGGAATTTCAAAAAAGTGTATCTGGGGTGAATTAGAGGGGGTAGAAAAGATCTCAAGGCTAAGGATGGGGGAAGATAAGAGATGGTGGTGAACAGCTGTTTTTAAGACCTGGAGGGAGGAGTGGGATTGAAGGGAGTGGGGGAGTTTGTTCTAGAGGCGGGAGAAAAGAGGAATGAAAGAGTGAAGGTGAGCAGAGAGCCTAGATTTTGGCAGTTTAACCATAAGAGGGTTGCTGGCAGATCTTGTGCGACCTGTAGGAATATTTGGGGGACAGAGCACAGAGAGAGCTGGGGGAGCAAGGCCGGAGAGGAGTCGGTAGAAGACAGAAAGACCACCAACCTGCCTGTGGGGAGTGAGTGAAAGGCCCTCGGAGTTAGCTTCATCGCAGGAGATTCCAATGATTCCGAAAGCTTTGGTTTCAACAGCGTGAAGCCGAGCTAGGTGCGAGGCAGGAGCACCAGCACAGAGGGGGGCGGGGGGAAGAGTATTCCATTGAGCTGCGGATGAAAGCCTTGTATGTGGCGAGGAGCTCAGGTGTGCCAAGGAAGGACTTCGCACGACGGAGGATGCCCATTGCCCAGTCGGCGACTGGCTTTGGAGGCCAGCTTGGAAATGTGGTTTTCCCAAGCAAGATCATGGCAGATAGTGAGACCCAAAAGCTTGATCGACAGAACTTCTTGGAGAGGATTGTTGAGAAAGTAGATGGGAGGGTGTCCAGTCGGTCTTTTCGGAGAGACGTAGTAAGAGTGTGAGATTTGTCAGGATTGAAAGACATGTTCCACTTGTTTTACCAGTCTGTGATTTTGTCCAGGTCTGCAGAGAGTGAGGAGGCTGTAGACTGCCGATCTGTGGGATGAGGAATGGAGCGGCAGAGAGTGGAGTCATCAGCAAAGAGATAGAGAGGATTTTCAAGAGAGTCGGAGAGATCATTGATGAAGACCAGAAAAAGCACAGGGCCCAGAACACTGCCTTGGGGGAACTCCAGCCAGAACAGGAAGGGGAGATGAGAGAAATCCATTCAGGGCCACACGTTGACTACGACCAGAGAGGAAGTCCGCAAGCCATGAGTGGAGATTTCCATGGATACCATAGGAGGAGAGTTTGGTGAGCAGAGCGGGGTGCCAGACCGTATCAAAGGCACGTGATATGTCAAGGGAGACAGCTCTAATTTCCTGTTTGGCATTTGACACATTTGATTTGGCATTTGATACAGTTTCCGGTGAGACTCAGTTTTGCCATGTTAGTCCACAAAGCACAAGGCCATTCACTTTGGGTTACTGGTTTACATCTGTCTTCTTCACGTTTTTCATATGGTGAACTATATATGTGTGCTGTTTTAGAGTTGGAATACCAAACAATTTTCGTGTTCTGGCCCTTGATGGAAAAACAGTGAATATTGTCTACCCAAAAGCATTACAATTGTATTGATATTTCTGTTCAATATTTTGCAGCTTATTGATGTGCTTATGTTCAATATTGATATGTTTGTCTCCAAATATGTTCTTCACTGTAGTAGTCTAATGGATGTAAGTTAGATCCCAGACTTTGCTAGTTATTATATACAAATAAGTGACACATTAATAAAATAACAAATTGTCTTGTGTTTGTTGACATAGACATCCGTTTTATCTCCCAAAATAAGAGAAAGACAGTTCACTTTGTTTTTGTTTTAAATGTATTAAACAATATTAATCAAAGGTTTTCTGTACCGGAACCATAAGTGAATCAGAATATTTCATACTTCACTGATTTATAATTGATGTGACATTTTCCAGTGGCAATGTGAATACAACAGACAATTCTTCCACGTTTGACTGACAGAATAATTTTTGATCAAGCAGATAATGGAACTCAAAGTGGGTAGAAATTGGGCCAAAATATGTATATTTAATGTACGCTTGCTCTGTTATATCTATCGTAATGGAGTATTGTTTTGGAGTTGTTACACCAACAACCATCACTTTTAAACAAACATTGCAATGTGTACAATTAAAATATTTAACATTGTGGTGAAGGTTTGTGTGTGTATTTTGGTGACACAAAAGGGCACACCTAAAAATACAACATAATGGAACTTGTTGCATCAAATTTGTTTGTCACAGAATGGGATGATATGGGCCGTTAATTAATTGGAGAATATGGATTCCTTCAAGTACAGGTTGTAGCCATGGAAATGTTCCTTTAGATTCTTTCTTTGGAATATTTTATACCTCAGTCCCAGTATAGGACATTTGAGGGTCTCTGACCATGTAGCATTCTCAGATATTGTCCAGGTAGTCCAGGACAGGTTGGAATAAGGAATACTCTTAAAGGAGTTGTATTACACTGTTTTTTAGCCGCGTCGCAGACGCTGGTCATAGAGTGCCCTCTGCTGTTGTTGTTGTTCTTCTTCTTCTTGTTCTTGCAGAGAAGACAAAACCTCAAAGCTCCACCCATTCTGGTAACCATAGCTCCACCCATTCTGGGAGAGGCCTCATACAAAATAAATGAATTATTATTATATAAACAAATATCCACCATTTTATTAACTCGCATAGCTTTGAGGCCTGTTTTGTAGGCCCGTGGTGTCTTCCTCTCTCACACAGTTTTATTTCAAATCAAATTCGATATATCATTTCATTTTTCACAGTCGCTAACATAGTTTTAGACTCGGTTGAAAAAAACGGGAAGAAAATCCGATGAAAGTTGCCCTTTATAGAACGAAATGAATTCTCAAAGGCCTGTAACTTCAAGTCTATTGAGATTTTTTTTTTTAAATCGCGGCATGGTCAGTCATACACCGCCCGAAATAACAGACGGGAAAATGCCGAGATATATATATATTTTGTTTAAATCGCGGCATGGTCAGTCATACACCGCCCGAAATAACAGATGGGAAAATGCCGAGATATCTATCTATAATTCCAGTAATCTCTGTGTGTGTGTCTGTGTGTGTGTCTGTGTGTGTGTATGCGACCGCTGTTTCTCGACAACTACTGGTCCGATATACTTGAAACTTGCCAGGTATATTGCTGGGGACCCGAGGATGTGCCTTTTCAAGGTTTTAAATTAATCGGACAAGTAGTTACCGAGCTATGGCGATTTCTTTACCAAACTCCACAAGCCGTTCGCTTTGGACCAAACCATTTCATGTAAATAGAGGGGGGGGGGGGATTGTCACCGTACTCGCAAGCCGTTCGCTTTGGACCAAACCATTCCATGTAAATAGAGGGGGGGGGGGGGGATTGTCACCGTACTCGCAAGCCGTTCGCTTTGGACCAAACCATTTCATGTAAATAGAGGGGGGGGATTGTCACCGTACTCGCAAGCCGTCCGCTTTGGCTTTGCGAATGGACCAAACCATTTCATGTAAATAGAGGGGGGGGGGATATAATTTTAGATATCTATATAGTACGGGCATGCCCTAGTATTAAAAATTCGTCCATTTGATGACAATCGTCACGATGAAATATTTAATTTCTACGTCGTCACAATAATGTGGAGAGAGGAGCATAGCTTCGTTCACGTGTCGCCACATACGGGAAATTGCCGAGATATATATTTTTTAAATCGCGGCATGGTCAGCCATACACTGCCTGAAATAACAGACAGGAAAATGCCGAGATATATTAAAAATTCGTCGCCACACACGGGAAATTGCCGAGATATATTTTCACTTTGCACAAAAATAACATCAAGTAATCGAATCAATAGGAATGTCCTGTGCCTATAACATCGACGTTATAGGCACAGCTGCATCTAGGCATTGTGTAACATCGACGCGGCTTTTGTTTTAATTAAAACTTTTTGTACTTGTTCCATATTGGATGGGGCGATTTTTTTACAGGATTTTTAAAACGTTTTTTAAATGAAATAATTTTCGCATCCGAATCCATATTCAGATCTTCACCAAAATTGAATCTGTTTGTCTTGGTCACACACCCAATCGGTCCACTATGTTTTGTCGAAATCTGTCCATATCTTTTTGACATATTGTGCTATGTATGGTTTTAGCCCTATCACTCAATGGTGAAGAATCACTTAGTAATTAAATAATTATCGTTTCCGAATCCATATGCAGATCTTCACCAAAATCGAATCGAATCGTCCTTGTCAGACACCCAACCTCTCCACCAAGTTTCGTCCAAATCCGTCCATAACCTATTGAGATATCCTGCTATATATCGTTTTGGCCCTATCTCCCAATAATGAAGAATCATTTAAAAAATTCTAGTAACCGGATCCGAATCCGGATCTTCACCAAAATCTAATCATTTCGTACTTGTCACTTACACTACCTCTCTGCCAAATTTCGTTCGAATCCGTCTACAACTTTTTGATATATCTTGTTCACAGAGAGACAAACAAACACACAGACAGTATGACATACAGACATACAGACAGTACAGGGGTGAAAACATAACCTCCATTCACCTTCGGTGGTGGAGGTAAATATGAATACAACATGCATTTTAAAGGCCATTTTCCCTGCTAGAGCGGGGGTTAGCCTTGCGGTCCCCATGACAATCTTCTCCATTTTGCCCTATTTTCTGCATCTCTCCTTGTTAACCCCCTTGCCCACATTTCTTCTTCCACCATCTTTAGCCAAGTTTTTCTCGGTCTTCCCCGTCTTCTACTTCCTTCTACATTCATTTCCATCACTCTTCTCAACCAGTCACTTTCATCCTTCCTCAACACATGACCAAACCATCTCAACCTGTTCCTCTTCACAGCATCAATCACAGGCTCTATTCCCATCATCTTTCGCAATTCATCATTTGTCTTCCTCTCTCTCAACGATACTCCGCACATCCGTCGAACCATTCGCATTTCCACCCTTTCCAACCTTCGTTGCTGCTCTACGTTCATTACCCATGTCTCGCTCCCATAAATCATAACACTTCTCACACATGCAGCATACACCTTTCCCTTCAGCTTCAACGACACTCCCCTCATCATCAGCACGCCACTCAGTTCCCGAAACTTCTTCCATGCACATCTCACTCGAGCAACCGTTGCCGAGTCTGATCCACCTTCTCCATTCAGCATGTCTCCGAGGTAGCAAAATGTTTTCACACCTTCCAGCTTCACGCCGTCTCCAAGATCCAACTCAACATTTCCTCCATCTGCAGCTCCCTCTGTGCACACCTTACATTTGAATGTAGCTGCCACACTGGTTAATGAACCTCTCAGACCACTACATTTTTGATGAACCCACTCAGCGCACATTGTACATTGAATGGTAAATATGGAGGTAAATTTGGAGGAGGGCCACGTGGTGGCCTACGCCTCCATTCATGGAGGTAAATATGAATGATCAATGCAAATAAATGTCCGTGTTTTGAAGAATAAGGATGTGATTAATTTATAAATTCATAGCGCCAATTAATTTCTCCCTTTCCGATTTCACAATGCGAGACAACTGGCATTTGGTAGAAATGAACTACATAAGTTTGGCATATCCATCAGTGATTACTCTGTCTGGTATGCTTGCAAGGCACAGTTCTGGCAATGGCTGCCTAATTGGTACCTGTGTATGTTAGTGATGAAACATGTTGTTTAAATCCAGGTATTATATACATTGACCTGATTCATCAATACAATGTTGATCATTTACAAACCATAGCAAGTACTCCATGCTCATATATTTCTTGCCCTGAATGAATGAAGATACTTTTGTATTCGTCAAAATAATTAACCATATTCAAATCAATATATGCGTTACCGCAACATAATGGTGTTTATTGTGGGTGACTGTGGACAAATGCCATTTGTAACGTCGGATAAATTGTAACAGTTGTGCACACTCCTAGTAGGAGTAGAATACCGGTATCCTGTTTGCACAGCGTATATGAGCCATTTGCTGCTGCTTCTCTGACAGAAACAGCTGATGGTAGTGAATTGTACCACCATGTTTACAGGATTTGTCAACAAATATCTGTTTTTCTATGTGAGTAAAATTTGTGTTCGACAAGTTCTTTTTGCATCTACTGGGTGCCTTTTTCATGTTGGTTCAATTTTCGAGGGAGACAGGGTTTTTCAATCACGTGTGTTGTGTGTGTGTGTGTGTGTGTGTGTGTGTGTGTGTGTGTGTGTGTGTGTGTGTGTGTGTGTGTGTGTTGAAGTTGTTGGTGTTGTTAGCTACTACCTACACATATGGGTGGGTTTCAGGAGATGGAACGAGACCTACCAGGTCTAACAGTATCCACCTCCATATGTTTTGTGTGTGTGTGTGTGTGTGTGTGTGTGTGTGTGTGTGTGTGTGTGTGTGTGTGTATGTGTGTATGCGTGTGTGTTGAAGTTGTTGGTGTTGTTAGCTACTACCTACACATATGGGTGGGTTTCAGGAGATGGAACGAGACCTACCAGGTCTAACAGTATCCACCTCCATATGTTTTGTGTGTGTGTGTGTGTGTGTGTGTGTGTGTGTGTGTGTGTGTGTGTGTGTGTGTATGTGTGTATGCGTGTGTGTTGAAGTTGTTGGTGTTGTTAGCTACTACCTACACATATGGGTGGGTTTCAGGAGATGGAACGAGACCTACCAGGTCTAACAGTATCCACCTCCATATGTTTTGTGTGTGTGTGTGTGTGTGTGTGTGTGTGTGTGTGTGTGTATGTGTGTATGCGTGTGTGTTGAAGTTGTTGGTGTTGTTAGCTACTACCTACACATATGGGTGGGTTTCAGGAGATGGAACGAGACCTACCAGGTCTAACAGTATCCACCTCCATATGTTTTGTGTGTGTGTGTGTGTGTGTGTGTGTATGTGTGTATGCGTGTGTGTTGAAGTTGTTGGTGTTGTTAGCTACTACCTACACATATGGGTGGGTTTCAGGAGATGGAACGAGACCTACCAGGTCGAACAGTATCCACCTCCGTATGTTTTGTGTGTGTGTGTGTGTGTGTGTGTGTGTGTGTGTGGGTGTGTGTTTGTGTGTGTGTGTGTGTATGTGTGTGTGTGTGTGTGTGTGTGTGTGTGTGTGTGTGTGTGTGTGTGTGTGTGTGTGTGTGTTGATGTTGTTGGTGTTTTTAGCTACTACCTACACATATGGGTGGGTTTCAGGAGATGGAACGAGACCTACCAGGTCGAACAGTATCCACCTCCGTATGTTTTGTGTGTGTGTGTGTGTGTGTGTGTGTGGGTGTGTGTTTTTCCGTCTGAGCCATAACCGTTTTACCATTTCAGCTTTTGTCATAAAAATTTTCAACAAAGCTTTATTATGAGAATATGCAGAAGACAAATTCATAATTTGGTCAAATGGTCAAAGGTCAGCATCACATAAAATCATCAATTTTCATCCAATTGAAATCTAATTTAAAAAATTTGCATATTGGGTCACTGAATTGGTTCACCAAACAAAAACACGAGGGCGATTGATTTTTTTGTTTAGATCATAAGGTCAAAGGTCAAGGTTGCATAAAATCGTAAATTTTCATCCGATTGACCTGAAATCGTGCAATTCAGGCAATTTTTTTTAGAAGATCTTAGGATGGAAACCAAACAAAGCTCATGTTCAGCAGTTGTTTCCAGATGATTCACAAGATAATGGAGTTTTGTGAACATTTCCTTCAGTGGATTGTTCACTGTCCAGGTGTGTTACATAGCATTATCTGGACTGATGAGGATGTATTCCATATTGGTGGTTTTGTCAACAGGAGTAACTGCCATTACTGGTGTGGAAATGAACCAGAAATGATAGTCGAACGCATTCAAAGTCGGTAAAAAGTGCTTGTTTGGTGCGGAATGACTTCAACCCAACTCATTGGACCTGACATCCTCCGCTGTACAACGAATGGACGGAGATACATGGAAATGCTTCAAAACTTTCCTATTCCAAAAATTAACCATGGGACAACACAGATTAAACTAGAACGGCACTCTGCAGAGAGCATACCTCCACCTGGTTGGCCACATCACTCGATGGTGAAGAATCATTGAAAAAATTCTACAAGCTGGATCCGAATCCGGATCTTCATCAAAATTGAATCGATTCTTCCTTGTCACACACACAACCTGTCCAACAACTTTCGTCCAAATCCGTCCATAACCTTTTGAGATATCCCGCTATGTATCGTTTTTGACCCAATCTCCCAATGGCGAAGAATCACTTAAATAATTAAATAATCCTCATATCCGAATCCATATTCAGATCTTCACCAAAATTGAATCGTTTCTTCCTTGTCGCACACACAACCTGTCCACAACGTTTCGTCCAAATCCGTCCATAACTTCTTGAGATATCCTGCTATGTATCGTTTTGGCCCGATCTCCCAATGGTAAGAATCACTTAAAAAATTATAGTAGCCGGAAACGAATCCGGGTCTTCACCCAAATCTAATCATTTCGTCCTTGTGACATACGCTACTTCTCTGCCAAATTTCGTCCGAATCCGTCCACAATTTTTTTGAGATATTTTGTTGACAAACGGACAGACAGACAGACAGACAGGGGTGAAAACATAACCTCCATCCACCTTCGGTGGCGGAGGTAACTATATTTATGTAGGATGGTGCCCCTGCGCACTTCTTGAATGAAGTTCGTAATTGCTTGGAAACCCACTTTCCACACAGATGTATCGGGCGATGAGGGATAGAGTGACCATCCAGGATTCCTCATTTAACATCTTGTGCTTCTTATTTTTTGTTTAGATGGGATAAAGAAATAGTGTACGCCAGAAAACCCGCTATACTGTAACTTCGACAAGTTAGAAAGTTATATCCGCAATGTTTTTGCTGATTTGCCAGAGGACTTTTTTAGGCGTTCAGCAGAAAATGTTGTCGAACGATTAAAAAACCTGCTGAGAATGCAGAGGCTTATGTTGAAGTTCAATGTTTACAATTGAAAACGGCAATAAATGGGCATTCAGGAAATAAACGTTTTGGTGTTTTATTTGCAATACAATTAAAAATTTAAATTTAAATTAATTTTAATTAATTAATTAAAATTAAAATTAATTAATAAAATTAATAATTTAAAATTAATACAAATTTAAATGTAATTTTTTTAAATTTTTTGGTGTTATTTAAAATATATTTAAAATTTTAAATATTATTTAATTTAAATATATTTAAAATATTTAAAATAGGAACTGAATTACGGATCACCCTGGTGGATCCATTTGCAGTTCACCTTTATCTTTGCAGCCCAACTTGACGTCACGGGCAAAGGGATTGCCCAATGGCAGAGCGTCTCCTCTAATCACCCATGTCAGGTAATCAAGGTGATCCTTGATGTCGACCTTGCATCACAGGATATGGATTACTATCCTCGAGTTATCCATGAAGTCTTTGCTTGATAATTCTCTCGCCATTCCATCATGTAACTCGTCAACTCTGATGGGTTGAATCAAGTAACGTAAATACTTCATTCTTGCCCATCTCAGTTATGCTTGAAGATAGTTTCACGCAGTGTGCTCTTCCTCCGCTTATCAGTACAGTTTGGAGAGTTAATTTGACGAGGTTTGTCATCACCACCATGTCCTCATGACCCAATGCTTTTCGTGCCTCCATTAGTTTTCATTTTCTAGTGCTCTCTGAGGTTGTTGCTTGTGTATATTCCCCTCATTGGTGTCTGAGCAGTTTATCGCAAAGTCGTTGCCTGCATCAGCTAACGATTTCATCCTCTTCCACCAATACTCTTCCATTTTCCTGTTCGACACACTTCCCAGATTCCCATGTTGCATTGCCTTATCTTTGCAAATTTGCATATTCCTTTTTCACAAGCCCCTGTCACACCTTGACGATTTAGCCAGCGTATGCCGACGTATCAAAATTGAGTGCTGGTGTGAGTCATACGCTGGCATACGTCGACAAATTTTGTGCATGCACAAAATTTGTCGACGAGCTCGGCGTACTACGACGTATGCCAGCGTGCTTCAGCGTGCTCTTAACGTAGCCAAATTTTTCATACGTCGGCATACGCTGGCTAAAACGTCAAGGTGTGACAGCAGCTTAAGTAATCCTGCATCTACGGTTTTGAATATGCCTGATACTTGGCTTGTGACACCACTCTCTTTATCCTTTTCTTTGCAGCTTATAGCTTTCCACTACTTTTGCTTTCTGCAATCATCAAAACCTTTTCTTTTTCTTCTTTTTTTGTACAGATTGTTGGACCATCACCATACCGGCTTCCCATTAAATATTCCTCCTTTCATTTGCCCACATACAGTGTTTGCACTTCCTCCATTGTAATATATTTGGAATATCTTTTGCCAAGTCTCATTAGCGTCATCATACTGAGTCCTTAAGTGCAACATGCAACATATCTTAAGTCTCAGGCTCCCTCCCCTATCTGTAAGCCTCCACCATTTATCCTTTGTTCCACAACTTGTCGGTTTATCCCCGAGTAGCCTTTTCAGCGAGAAGTATGTTGCAGGCAGTCTTTGTTGTTCTGCACTCACAGAACAACACACAGTTCTGCACTGCATGGAATTAAGAGCTTCGCCATTTAAACAAATCAGGCGTTGGTCTCTTGGTAACTCCAAAATATTCTCACGAAGCTTTATTGCTTCTTACAAAGCCTCACTCTTTACATATGTTTTAGCCCTCAACATGTGTTTAGACAAATTTATATATATTTATTATTTACAGAGATTACTTTCTATCTCACAGACAAAATAAATCACTATATCTCAACTAGTCCATCCGTAAATATCTTATCATTTATCCACATGGATTATATCTATGAATTTAGAGCATAAGAAGTATTCCTTGGTGGGACGGTGAAAAATACGTGACTTTTGAAATGATGTATGAATGTTAAATAAGGCATTGTGTGTGTGTGTGTGTGTGTGTGTGTGTGTGTGTATGTGTGTGTGTGTGTGTGTGTGTGTAAGTTGCTGTTGTTGGCTGCTATCTCCACATGTGGGTGGGTTTCAGGAAATGAGACTTACCATGTCTTAAAGTATCCACCTCCATTGTGTGTGGGTCTGTGTGTTTTTTTTGTTTGTTTTTATGCCTACGTCGACAAAGTCGCTGGAGGCATTATGTTTTCGGGTTGTACGTCCGCCCGTACAGGCTAAACCTCGTTTTTATCAGAAACCATATGTCCGATTGAGACGAAACTTTCAGGGTAGGAGTGACACCCATGCAGAATGTTTTTATGATAAGTCACGTCATAGGTCACATGTTATGGCAGACATCTTGGATTAAAAGGAAATAATTTAAAAAATATTTCTCGGAAACCGCTGAATGGAAAAATTTGAAACTTGGCACATTGTCAAGTACTCCCAATGGGGAACAAAAGCATGATAATGATGACATCATAGGTGAGGTTGCACGACTTCCGGTTCCTCGGGTGAGTGAGGCGTGCTTCGAGCTCTCCACGGCATCGAAGTTTGAGTGTTTTCCCATTCTTGTCTTTGTCAAATTTCCACTGGTTATTTTGCTGTGTACGTGTTATTGTGTGTTTCTAGTTGGTGTTGGTTTGTGGTTCGTGCAAACTTGTGTGTAGTTAATCGTTTTCTGAGTCGTACCTCGTGCGCGGCCTGGTGACTTGGGGCTTCCCTCCCCTCGTCGGTGTTTTGTCGGTTTGGGTTATTTCCTTCGCTGTATTGCTTGTTTCTTTTATTTTATTTTCTCCCCCTCACCTCACCTCCCTAGACAAAGAATTATATATTGATTCTTTCTCTCCTCCCGGACACGTGCTTGTTCGCTCTCCTCCTCGTCTCGGCTTGTGCCCCGCCCCCTGTATCTCGTTTACTTCCGCCTCTGCTCCTTCTTTCTCAAATCGACGTTCTCGCTTGGAGACTTTTCCCGGATTTTTTTTTTTTTTTTCATCGTTCTGTTTGGATATTGTTGGAATATGTTTAAACCGCAGCCGTGATGCTGACGCCTCCCCCCCCCCCCCCCCCCCCACCCCCAGAATTTACATGTTTTAAACGTTTCCCAGTGTGTACCCTGGTCAGAATAGGTACACCGTATCCCTGCATGTCGTAAGAGACGACTAAGAGGGTTGGCGTCAGGAAGGGCATCCGGCCATAAAAACATTGCCTCAAAAAGAGAACCATGCCAATCACAAGTACATATGGGCAGGGTGCAGCCCGAAGTGGAGATCGGTTTCTGAGGTTTGGGACATGGAATGTGGGGACAATGACAGGGAGATCAGGAGAAGTGGTGGAAGTATTGGTCAGAAGAAGAGTGGACATATGTTGTGTGCAAGAGACGAGATGGAAGGGAAGTGGTGTGAGAATGGTGAAGGGTAGGCAGGGACAGAAATACAAGTTTGTGTGGCAAGGGTGCCCGGAGGGCGTGAATGGTGTTGGTGTCCTGTTTTCTGAGGAGTTTGTAGACAGTGTGGTGAGTGTGACTAGAGTGAGTGATAGGTTGATGATGGTGAAAATGATGATTGGAAAGCTCTTGGTGAACGTCATCTCGGGATATGCTCCGCAGGTTGGTCGAAGCGATGAAGAGAAGGACAAGTTCTGGTGTGCGATAGAGAAGCTGATGGAAAACGTGAAAGATGAGGAAGTTGTTGTGGTGGGAGGAGACCTGAATGGACATGTGGGAAGGAGTATGGATGGTTTTGAGGGAGTTCATGGGGGTTACGGATATGGTGTGAGAAATGGAGAAGGTGAAAGGATTTTGGAGTTTGCTGATGGAGCTGATTTGTTGATTTGTAATACTCAGTTCCAGAAAGAGGACAATAAGCTTGTTACATACACGTCAGGTGGGTCGACGACAACCGTTGACTACCTGATGGTGCATCGGCGAGATAGGGGGCACCTCCGGGACACAAAGGTGATCCCGGGGGAGGAGGCTGTTTCACAGCACCACTTGGTTGTCTGCGACATAAGGGTGAAAGGTGCGAGGAGAGCTCGGTGGGTGAAGTACCAACCGAGAATGAAGGTGTGGAGGTTGAAAGAGGTGACAGTAAGGGAGGCATTAAAAGAGAGGCTGAGTAGGGTAGAGGATGATGTGGTTGAGCTTGAAAGTGGTTGGATGTCAATGAAAGCTAGTCTGTTGGGAGCCGTTGGTGAGGTATGTGGATGGACAAAAGGACCACCGAGGCACTCGGAAACATGGTGGTGGGATGTTGAGGTTGGAAAGAGGATTGACGAGAAGAGGAAGAAGTTCAAAGAGTGGCAGAAGGCGAAGGGTACGGGAGCAGAAACAGCAGAGCATGAAAGTTATAAGGCAGCCAGGAAGGCTGCAAAGAAAGAGGTAGCAAAGGCGCAGGAGGCATGTAGGAAAATGTTCGGAGAACGCTTGGATTCGGAAGAGGGTCAGAAAGCAGTATTCAGGATTGCAAAGCAGATAGCGAAAGAGAGGTGTGATGTGATGGGGGTGAGTTGCTTGAAGGATGAAGTGGGACAAATCGTTGTCGACCCAGATGGAATTAAAGGAAGATGGAAAAGATATATGGAAATGCTGTTGAATACAGAGAATGAATGGGATGGCAACATAGAGAGTAACCCAGTTTTAGGACCGGCAGAGAAGATAACTGAGAAGGAAGTTGAGGAAGCGATAAAAGCAATGAAGAGTGGAAAAGCGGGAGGGCCGACGGGAGTTGTGGGAGATATGTTGAAGGCAGCAGGAAGTTGGGGTGTGAAGAGAATGACAGAGATCTGTAATTTGGTGGTGAAAGAAGGCCGCATTCCAGTGAATTGGGAACTGAGTACCCTCCTCCCTCTATACAAGGGGAAAGGTGACCCTCTGGAGTGTGGCTCGTACCGAGCGATAAAGTTATTGGAGCATGGAATGAAGGTATTGGAAAGGGTGTTGGAGAGGAGGATAAGGAAGAAAGTGAAGATCGACGAAATGCAGTTTGGATTTATGCCAGGAAGAGGAACGACAGATGCACTTTTCATTGTGAGGCAGTTGCAGGAGAAGTACATGGATAAGAGGAAGAAGTTGTTTTTTGGGTTTGTTGATCTGGAGAAAGCATTCGATAGGGTTCCACGCAAAGTATTGACATGGGCATTGAGGAAGTTAGGAGTGGAGGAATTGTTGATCAGAGTAGTGATGGCAATGTACAAAAGAGCACGCACAGCTGTAAGGACGAAGGACGGGAACAGTGGTGAGTTTGAGGTGAAGGTGGGAGTGCATCAGGGGTCGGTACTAAGTCCACTACTATTTGTAGCTGTGATGGAGGTGCTGGCTCAGACCGTAAAGGAGGGTTTACCATGGGAGTTGTTGTATGCAGATGATCTGGTGTTGATTGCGGAAAGTATGGATGGACTGAAGGAAAAGATGAACAAGTGGAAGGAATGTATGGAGACAAAAGGTCTGAAGGTGAATATCGGAAAGACAAAGGTGATGGCAAGTGGTAAAGCATGTGGTGAGGTGGAAAGAACTGGGAAGTGGCCGTGTGCTGTGTGTAGGAAGGGTGTCGGGGTGAACTCCATTCAATGTACAATGTGTGCTGAGTGGGTTCATCAAAAATGTAGTGGTCTGAGAGGGTCATTAACCAGTGTGGCAGCTACATTCAAATGTAAGGTGTGCACAGAGGGAGCTGCAGATGGAGGAAATGTTGAGTTGGATCTTGGAGACGGCGTGAAGCTGGAAGGTGTGAAAACATTTTGCTACCTCGGAGACATGCTGAATGGAGAAGGTGGATCAGACTCGGCAACGGTTGCTCGAGTGAGATGTGCATGGAAGAAGTTTCGGGAACTGAGTGGCGTGCTGATGAGGAGGAGAGTGTCGCTGAAGCTGAAGGGAAAGGTGTATGCTGCATGTGTGAGAAGTGTTATGATTTATGGGAGCGAGACATGGGTAATGAACGTAGAGCAGCAACGAAGGCTGGAAAGGGTGGAAATGCGAATGGTTCGATGGATGTGCGGAGTATCGTTGAGAGAGAGGAAGACAAATGATGAATTGCGAAAGATGATGGGAATATTGCCTGTGATTGATGCTGTGAAGAGGAACAGGTTGAGATGGTTTGGTCATGTGTTGAGGAAGGATGAAAGTGACTGGTTGAGAAGAGTGATGGAAGTTAATGTAGAAGGAAGTAGAGGACGGGGAAGACCGAGAAAGACTTGGCTAAAGATGGTGGAAGAAGAAATGCTGGCAAGGGGGTTAACAAGGAGAGATGCAGAAAATAGGGCAAAATGGAGAAGATTGTCATGGGGACCGCAAGGCTAACCCCCGCTCTTGCAGGGAACATGGCCTTAAAATGCATGTTGTTGTTGTTGTTGTATAGGTGAGGTGGTATACCAGCCAAAAATGTTTTATTCGAATTCCTTATTTAAAAAATCTGAAATTGCATGCACATGATCCATGACCCATTTGTATTGAAATATTAAATTTATGACATCATAGGTCACAAGGTTTGGCAGACATTTTGGATTGAAGGAAAATATTAAACAACTATATCTCTGAAACCACTCACCCTATCGATTCGAAATTTTACAAATATCATCGAACACCACTGTTGCATATAGTTTGAAAATGATTATGTGATAGGTCACATGGTTTGGCAGAAATCTGGTTTAAATCCTCTTTTAAACATAATATTCAGCATTTAGATAGATGAAAGAGTGGCTATTTCACAGTGGTTAACCATAATTGTTCTGTTCCTCAAAGCAAACCGGACTAAAGGAAATAGGGATATGATAAATATCTGTGGTTGAGAGGTGTTGAATTCGTACCGTTTCTTGTTAATATAATTAGCTGGTGGTGCCAGTATATAAAACACACATAAAACACACACACACACACACACACACACACACACATATATATATATATATATATATATATATATATACATACACACACTCACACACACACACAAACACACACACACACACACACACACACACACACACACACACACACACACACACACACACACACACACACACACACCCGAACTGACACTTCTCCTTTCACCACTAGATGCGAAAATCTAGTATAATCTACCTTTTGGCCCCGAAACCAAACAAAGAAATATATATACTCGTATTCATAACGGCATTCACAGCCAACACAAATTGTAAATATCATCATTTTAAACCTACCCTGTGCATTGACAAGCTCCAGATATGACCATCTCATCGACATTAAGAAACATGAAGGTTTGGGTAGAACTCACAGGTCTACTAACCTTTGGGCCTTTCACAGCCCACATAGTTTGAAGTTTTTGCACTCTGGGTTGCAACATATCAACTTTTTGGATGAGTTGATCAGGAAGATCTCCAAATCGTTTGTTGTGCAGAGGCACACCCCTTTCTCTCAGGTACGTTTCCAAGTATTTTTGGCTTCTTTAAATCCTCTGAGCCTTTTCATGCTACAATCCTTATCTGGCACACATGATATACATCCGGCCGCCCCAATTGACCTCGTTACCAGGGGTTTCTGTGCATGCTTTCCGAGCATTCAGTGGCGGATTACGTCATTTTGAAAGTCGCATATTATTTTTTTGGAATACAGGAGAGGCTGAAATAATTCTCCAGATGTCTGTCTGTCCCTTTCAGATGGTTGTACGAGTTGTTATACAAGTAGTTGTTTGAATTTGACTTTTTCACACTAAAGTTTAAATTTGTTATGCAAGTAGTTGTCTCAGTGTTGTGTCAAAGTGTAATTCCAGTTGAAGGAAATTCTTCAGATCTCTACCTCTCCCTCTATCTCTGTACTTGCCTGGTTGCATAATTTCTGGTGGTGTGGCTATACCGTTGAAGTCTGTCATTCAAATGAACTAATAGCAAATCTAAATGGGTTTCATAGCACCTGTGATCTATGTACAGTCACGTGAAAAAGTAAGTACACCCCATGTAAAGTTTTGACTTTTTCAACATATTTCAACATACAGCTATTTGATCTTCATTTCAACAATATTGATAGATAAAGGCGATATAATATAACAAATATCATGAAACATTTACATTTTGTAGTCCATTGTATAATTTAAATAAACATAAATGCAAATTTCGCATGTGGAAAAAGTAAGTACACCCCTACATTTATCACTACTTCAAATACGTAAAATTAGAATCAGGTGCACCAGCACAGGTGCAAATGATTAGAACATCGTAAGAGAGGATCTTGGAGGAACCTGTCTTATTTAAACCTGAGACATTTCGTTTGGTTTGCTCTTTGTTGTTGAAGTGTGCGGCGTCACCATGCGTAGATCAAAAGAGCTCTCTGAGGCCTTCAGAAAGAAGGTTATGGATGTCTACGAGTCTGTGAAGGGGTTTAAAAAGATCTCCAAACAATTTGAAATCAATCATTCGACTGTCCGGAAGATCATCTACAAGTGGAGAAGATTCCAAACAACTGCCAACTTCTTCAGGCCAGGCCGCCCCAGCAAGTTCAGCCCGAGAGCAGACCGCAAGATGCTGAAAGAAGTCTCTAAGAACCCCAGAATGTCATCACAGGACCTACAGGTAGCTCTTGCCACTGTTGATGTCAAAGTGCACGGGTCTACCATTAGAAAGAGGTGATCGACATGGGAGGTGTGCCAGGAGGAAACCTTTGTTGTCCAGAAAGAACATCAGGGCAAGACAAAAGTTTGCCAATGAACACCTAGGCAAAGACCAGCACTTCTGGAACAATGTGCTCTGGACAGATGAGTCAAAGGTGGAGCTATTTGGCCACAGTACCAGAAGACATGTTTGGTAAAAGCAAAGACAGCATTTGAGCACAAGAACCTGATACCAACTGTAAAGCATGGTGGTGGAAATATTATGGTTTGGGGCAGCTTTGCTGCATCAAGGCCTGGGCAGCTCACAATCACAGAATCCACTATGAATTCTTCATTGTACCATGGGGTGCTTGAGGATAATGTGAGGCCATCTGTCGGAAAGTTGAAGTTCAACCGAAGGTGGACCTTGCAACATGACAATGACCCTAAACATACCAGTAAATCCACCAAGGAATGGCTGAAAACAAAGAAATGGAGGGTTCTGGAATGGCCAAGTCAAAGCCCGGATCTAAATCCCATCAAGATGTTGTGGGGGGATTTGAAATGCGCTGTGCATGCAAGAAACCCCTCAAACATCGCACAGCTGAAAGAATTCGGCATGGAGGAGTGGGCAAAATTTTCTCCCAGTCGATGTCAGAGACTGGTAAACAGTTATAAGAAACGCCTACTTGAGGTTGTTTCTGCCAAAGGGGGCAATACCACCTATTAGAGCCAAGGGTGTACTTATTTTTTTCACATGCGAAATTTGCATTTATGTTTATCTAAATTATACAATGGACTACAAAGTGTAAATGTTTCATGATATTTGTTATATTATATCACCTTTATCTGTCAATATTGTTGAAATGAAGATCAAATAACTGTATGTTGAAATATGTTGAAAAAGTCAAAACTTTACATGGGGTGTACTTACTTTTTCACGTGACTGTATGCTTTGGCAATATAAAAATTAACGTTTCATTTAAGCAGATAGAACGGTTATGTTTGTAATATTAACAAGAATAAGCAATTGTTTTTTTAAATAATTCTTTTTGAAATCATTATTTTATAGTTATGAATTTTCCTCTTTTAAGTCATCCCTATTATTTAAATCACACTTCATCTTAACTTACCAAACGGTAGAAAATGAACTCTATATCAGAAATGTAAAATTGCATTGAAATTTCTTGGATTTGAAAAATCAGGTCTGTTCACAAGATATAAACAAAACAAAAAATGTCTCAAAGGTAATATTCACGAACACACCTTGAGACAGATATAAAAACATATATCAATCATAAAGTGCAGTTGAAGTACATTGTCACAAAAATATTTTACATCAATTTCCATTTGCACAACAACACTATTCACAGGGGAGTGGAGAGCTAAGGTAGATATAAATTAAGCAACATTCAATACAAGGCTGTAATTGCAACGTCATTTACACCTATAGCATTATAATTTCCTTTATATATATAGTTTGAAAAATATTAATTTTAACAATACTTTCATAAAACTTCATTTTACTTACAAAACACACCACACGCATTGTTGAATGTCCCCAAAGTTATATTGTGAAATGCCCAAGGAGTTTACTTTTCCTCGACATGGATGATTCAGGATAAATGCTTTTGCGCGTGAGGAAAGGATATTTGCTGACAATGACATTTACATGAGAAGTAACAAAATAATACTTGTCGACCCAAAATGCTTTGGAGGAAACCAATGGTAGATCATTGACACGATCAGAAGCAGTCGACGATCATCAATTCTTGTATTTGTTTGCAAGCTGCAGCAAAAAGACAATTAAATAAGCACAACAATGGATAACTCTACAACTCAAAAAGAAACAGACTATACAGTTAGGCTCAGTGCTGCCAAACAGCTAGTGTATTATGCCGGTGGTTTGCCTTTGCATTCCAAACAGTAATAAAAAAAAATAAAAAAACACCTTTAGAGGCCATTTTTCCCCGCAAGCGGGGGTTGGCCTTTTTCGGGAACTGTGGTTGTTGTTGTTTTTCGGTCCCCTTTTTGAAGCAATGTTTTACGGCCGGATGCCCTTCCTGACGCCAACCCTTTTTGCCGCCTTTAACGACAAGCAGGGAATTACCAGACAATTCAAGAGACAATTCCAAACAGTAGTAAGGGAAGGAATTTGGAATTTGGTCAGGGTGTGGGTAGTGCTCGCCTTCTCCTTGCGAAAATTTCCGTGGGACCTTAAACATCAGATTTTTAATACCAGAGGTAGCTCGCTGTTGCCGGCAGATGGGCATCCAGTTTAACGTCCATTTGATAGGGACGGCACACATACCATCCTGCTATCCTGCCATCCCAGTAAAGAAGTGATAGCAAGAACAAGAAAGAGGTGGCCAATTTTTATGGCGTAGCCTGTTATAAACCCCTTGTGAAGCACCCACCATTTGCATAGCCTGCTTATAAAAAGAAAAAATCTACCATATGTGGACAGTTTGCTTGCAAATCTATACAGATAAGTAAAACCTGGGATATTGGCGTCAGTGGTGGTTATTAGCCCCCGTTGGACTTAGTTCGAAACGGGAGCTTATGGATTGGGTCTTGTCTGTCCGTCCATCCGTCCATCCGTCCATGCGTCTGCAACCATATCTTGGACATGCATGGACCACTTTTGTTCAAACTTGGCACAAGCATAGTACATGATGGCATACACGTGTACCTCATTATATTTTGCGATCTGATCAAAGATAGCCAACTGGTAGACTGGCGGCCATTTTAGTTTTAAAAAACCGATATTGCAAATGTCCTCAATCGTTTATCAGACATGCTTTTACTGATCCTGTTAAAACTTGTCACACAGATAAAGAATGATGGCCTACATATGCAAATCATTTTGTTTTGAGATCAGATCTAAGATGGCCGACTGGCGGCCATTTTGTTACTTGAACGTGTCCCCAACCATTTCTCAGACATGCATGGACCGACTTTGTTCAAACTTGGCACAAAGACAATACATGAGTGTATACATATGCAGAAGATTTTGTTTTGTAATTCAACCAAAGATGGACAAATGTCGGCCTTTAACTCCGTACAGCAAAATTACTAAAACTACAGGGACTATGACATTTTATGCCTTTTTCTCCTTGTTACATATGTCACCTTGTGCGCGGTTTCTGCAAACTTATGTGCGCTGTTTGCCATCTCGGCTGTCCTCTGGTCTGCTCGCATAAGCCGTTCACCTCGCTCATTCAAGGCCTGGCTGGCTTTCTGCACAGCACTAGTGACACTGTCTGCTGCCGTGTGCAATATGCTGTTACCTGCAGTTCAGCGCACACATGCCATCAATCAGTAAGCAAATGCCCGACAACGAAGATCACCAAACCTATACACTGTATTTCCTCATATTTGTCAATAGTCTCGGCCTTTTAGAGACAAGCCTTTCTATTGCAATTGATTAAGGGTTCATGTTCTTCTACATAATTTATACCTATGAAATAAATGCATTTAGATTGATGGTTCTAAACCTTATTGGTGTGTGAGGTCTGAAATGTATGCTTATTATGATCATCCAATGGAATGCCACCAAATTGAAAGTGTAGTTGATTCACATAGGTACCGGTGTGCAGTACATGGATTAAATGAACCACCTTTAGAGGCCATTTTTCCCTGCAGGGCAGGGGTTGGCCTTTTTCGGACACCGTGGTCCCCCTTTTTGAAGCAATGTTTTATGGACGGATGCTCCTCCTGCTGCCAACCCTGTTAGTTCTTCCTGCCGCCAACCCTGTTAGTTCTTCCTGCCGGATGCCCTTCCTGCCACCAACCCTGTTAGTCGCCTCTTGCGACACACAGGGAATTACCATTGAACTGGTACTCAATTTGCCGACCTCGGAAGGATGACAGGCTGAGTCAACCCCCCTGGCGTTAATTCAGCGATCGACCAGGATTCAAACCCAGGATCCTAGGATCCCAAGCCGGCACCCGAACCGCTAAGCCAACACTAGGCTGGTACATGGATTAAATATCAACAGAAATTTGATTATATGGTATTTTTTTTCTTTTGGTTGTCTTGGGATAGATAGTTTAAAAGAATTATGTCCTCCAATGTATCTGCTCAGCTGTTGCCACTGCAGGTTACACCCATTCCACCTGAAATCCTTAACTTGTTACCCTCTAAGTCTAAATGTAATGCTCACCTCCATTCACATGTGGAACTGTCTTCCAGAGTCTCTTGTTTCAAGCTCTTACATCGAGACTTCAATTATACTGCTCACCACCACCTTCTAGTCTCTCCCTTTTCTACCTGTGAGCTTTTATACACCTACTGAGATCATGGCCTCCTTTAACCTGAAACTCCTTTTTTTATGATATGGAGCATCCATGCTTTCTTGTTCTCCTATTTCCCCACTGCCTCATATTGTGCCTGTTGGCCTTATGCCCCCATCTTGTTCAACTCTTTCATGAGCCTTGATGCTTGTATAAACTAGAGTTCATATAACACCTTAGCCCACGCAGTCTTGAGAAAAAAGGACGTAGGCAGAGTCTGCGGGCAGCAAATTTTATTGGTCGTGGTGACGTAAAATGCTGTAATATTTTATCCAAGTACTGCTAAACGGAGGGATTTTTAATGTGTCAAAAAGGTGTGTTGTGTTCTACAGTGTTCAAGTATATGATTCAATTGAAATAAAATAAAATTTTTAAATGTTGTAGAAAAAACTTCTTTCGGAAGTTTACCGCCGTTGATGCAGCGTCTTATACACCGTTATTTACACGTTATATGAGTTATTTATGCCTGTTATTTGAGTCCTTCATGACGTCGCTAAAAACACTAAGTTTCCAGTTTGGAATGATTTTAAATTTTGTTTCACTGCCAGACAGGTAGACAGACCAATTAAAAAAAAAATCTCACGTTCTCCTCTCTTTTTGTCCTTGCTCGTTCACTATGCAAGCCATTCACAACTGGCTAATAGGTTGTAATTCCCATATTTCACTCCGATATTCAAGATGGATGCTATACGGTCCTGTGTGGTTAGATAGTCACCAAATCAACTCGGGTCATCATATTTATTGTTATTCTTTCTTGTTGTATTATGCGTATTATTGTTAATCCGCACATGCTAAGTGAAAAGCGGGGTTAAGCTATTGGTTCATATCAGTCCGTCTGGCTGTCTGTCTACGAAAGTCAGTTTATGATCAAGGAACAACTTAGTTGCATTGAATGTTATATTTTGAACACTAATTGGAATATGAACTTGTAGTATTGCAGTAATTTGGCTCTGAGTTTGTCCCGATTGCGCATGTGCAGAGATGAGTGAGATGAATTTTTTACTCTGTCTAGCAATGAAATGAATGAAACAAAATTGAAAATGATTTTAAACACAAAACTTAGTGTTTTTAAAGACGTCTTGAAGGACACAAACAACAGGCACAAATGACTAATGTAACATGTTAAATAGTGCAATAGACCTTGCGATAAAAACAGCGGTAAATTCCAGAATTAATTTTTTTAAGTGACTTTTACAATCTTTGGTTTTTAAAAAAATTGAATTATGTGATTGAACACCGTGGAACACAAATTGCATTATTTTCACTTCTAAAAACCTCCAGTTTTGCAGTACTTGGACATCTTAAATATAGTGGTGTATAATTAAAGGGACACAATCATGAAATTGTTTGAAGATATATGTTTAAGAGGATGACATTCCTGACCCATTGTTGCTGAAAAAACCTTTTAATTCCATAATATTATCCTTTGCAACTTCGTCGATGTCGCTAGTTGTGTAGAGATAGTCTGATACTAATCTACATACTACCTCGACATTATATTTAGCAAATATAGCAGAGAGGTACTGATATGTTCCCACCCCCCTGGACCTGCAGAAGTGAAGTACATTTTACAAATAAGCCAGTTAAAAAACCCAGTATAAACCCCCCCACACCTCCCGAACAAAAAGTAAGACCGCACAAGTCAGGAGACGACGATGGTTCACGAGCGAGCGGTATTCAATGACAAAGGTCAAAACCAACATTGAAAATATATAAATAGGAATGTATTATCTGTTATGAGACTAGTTAGCTACACAATACCGAAAATTCGGTTCGATTCCGACAACTTTGATAATTTGACCTTTGTGACTGAAATGTCAAAACGAAGGTTACTGACCACACACACAGACAGACGCACACACATGACGAATATAGTGGTCACTTGATAACTCGTGAACCAATGAGAAGAGGTCCCTTCTCAATAATTGGTTCACGAGTTATCAAACAGAGTGACCACTATATTGGTCATTGGTGTGTGTCTGTGTGTCTGTCTGTCCGCAGCATAACTACCCTATGATATCATCAGATCTTGATGAAACTTGGGTGGGAGGTTGATATCATGAGCTAATTATGTCCTGCGTAGAGTGGGCGTATTGCGCCCATTGTGGGCGGAGCCACGCCCGAAAAAGATGTCTTTTTAGGGGGTAATCGATTTCAAGCTACATCTTCTCCGAGGGAGTTGGTGGAATCTGACAGGGGTTTCGATATTTGGTTAGGCCAATGTCATGTGTCTAGCTCCACGGAGCTCGATTTTTCATTTTCGCCCCAAGGTCAAGGTCATAAGGTCACGAAATTTAGAAAAGTCGATTTTTGATGGTTTTATTACATTGTTCGCTTCCTGATCGGGTGAAATGTCGTACATGATCTTATATTATCACATACATCATGAAATACAAGTTTTCCAACAAAATGTCAGAATCTTCGACCTTTGACCTTTGAAGGTCACAAAGGTCAAATTTTCCAAGTTGTCGGAATCGAACCGAATTTTCGGTATTGTGTAGCTAACTAACCTCATAACTGATTATGGTCCCGATTTGATGCATCAATCGTCGATGATCGTGACGATCGTCTTGATAGTCCGCCCTTTGTCATTGAATACCGCTCGCTCGTGAACCATCGTCGTCTCCTGACTTGTCTCCAAAATATAATTGCCAGCCAAACCCAAGGATCGCTAACGATATTATGTTTTCAACACCTTTACCTCGTTGGATAACACGAGCTTGTTTTTCTTTGACTTTGAATCGAAATCTCCTCTTTCCATAATTACTGCTTTGAAACGTCCTGCTAACTCGGTCGCTACTAACCCTGTGGAAATTAAGAACTCTTCTTCTCTAAGTTTTACCAGGCAAGAGAAGTTGATTTAACACTTGTTCCCACTTTGGTTGATGGTATCGGTGCTCTAACCCTCAAGCAAAGGTTGGACAAAAGGTTGGAGTCGCCGCTTTACAGTGGGCTCTCAAAGAACTTTCTGTTGCCCTTAGGAACTTGGGCAAAGGGAAATCGCATGGCTTGGATTGTCTGCCAGTGGAGTTCTTCAGAAAGTTTAGGGATTTGATTAGTCCCAAATTGCTTTTTTTTACCAAGAGAGCCTGGAGAAGGGTGATCTCCCACTGAGTTGCAGGAGAGCTGTGCTCACTCTGCTTCCTAAAAAAAAGGCAATTCATTGCTAATTTCACAGTGGAGACCAGTGTTCTTGTTGTGTATGGACTATAAAATTATTTCACATACTTTGGCCTTACGTCTCTCACCCAATTACTGAAACACATTATACACATGGACCAAACTTATTGTGTTCCCACTAGCAATATTCAGGATAATATCTCTGTTGTTCGGGATATAATTGATATTTGTGATATTAACCATTAAAGTTGTGTCTTGGTCTTCCTAGATGAGGAGAAAACATTTGACTGTGTTTCGCATACATATATTTTTGAAGTTCTAAATCGTTTTGGTTTTGGCCCTATTTTTTATCCTATATACAGTTATATTACTCAAACATATCTGCCATTCTAAAGATTAACAACAAACTCATACCCCCCCCCCCCCCCCACTCCCCCTTTTATGTTGGGAAAGGGGTAAGGCATGGCTGCCCTCTTTCAGAGATTTTATATGCTATATCCCTTGAACCTCTCTCATACCCTTCTTAAGTCCTGGTCTGGTGTTACTATGGGAGACTTGACCCACCCTTTAAAAAGCATCACTTATGCGGATAGCCTGGTGTTGGCTTAGTGGTTAGGGTGCTGGCTTGGGATCCTAGGATCCTGAGTTCGAATCCTGGTCGGTCATTGCATTAACGCCAGGGTGGTTTACTCAGCCTGTCATCCTTTCGAGGTTGGCAAATTGAGTACCAGCTCACTAGTAATTGGGGCACTGCATCAGTGGCACAAATGCGCTTCCAAACAAATGATGCAAACAGCAGCCACAGGCTGCATACAAAACAACAACAACTGATGCGGATGACATCTGTGATTGAATCGGCCATTCAGAAGATGTTGTTAAGATGATGAGTGCCTTAGATCTCTTCAGGAGAGCATCATCGGCCAAAATAAATTGGACTAAAACAGAAGCACTGTGGCTTCAACCCTCTACCTATGCCCTACCCCCCCTCACCTCTATCCCCCAACCCTTTCCTCCCCTGCCAATTTTTCTTGGAGAAGAGATGGGATTAAGTTCGTGGAGGTGTTTATTGGCCTGGGTCATTTTGTGAGATAACTTGGAAGGCTTGTTGGCAAACATTGAATTACGTTTACTGAAATAAAAGAACTTACTCTGCCAAGTGTCCTACCAAGACAGGGTACTAGTCATCAACAACAGTCTCATCACCTCCACCTTATGGTACAAGGTTCTTACCCTACAGTTGCCGACAACCATGGTGGATGAGATACAAAAGTGCATCGCTCATTTCTTCTGGCCGGGAAAGCACTGGCTGCGATCATCGGAGATCCCAAACTTGCCAACGGCTGAGAGTGGCC
Source organism: Myxine glutinosa (assembly GCF_964187855.1). Classification (NCBI taxonomy): domain Eukaryota; kingdom Metazoa; phylum Chordata; class Myxini; order Myxiniformes; family Myxinidae; genus Myxine; species Myxine glutinosa. The sequence goes on from NC_136269.1 coordinate 90,693,054, forward strand.
AAGGGCTTGTAAATGTCAAGTGCCGCACCATGGCTTTCCATCTACGAAAAGTATGGTGCTTCTTGTATAAAACTTGTTTGGCCTGGAGACAGCTCACCAGCTACATCTTACGTCAAGCAGGGAAATTGGATCTTGCACAGAAGCTTTTTTAATGGACTCGTCCAAGATAGACTTATCCCTGTTACCTTCCTTTCACCAAAGCCGACTGTATGCATAGCAAGCCTTTACTTATCTTTGTAACTCCTGGACTTATGTTTGATCCATACTCTTCAATTAAGTATTATTTCACAACTCTTTATTTGAAGGTTTTGAGAATGAAAATGGTTTCATTACACAGTTTGCAAATGCTTCAATAACAAAAGTGTGCCACTTGAGAAATGGCATCGATGGTAGGTGGTTAATGGCTGCTGCTCTTGCTTCGACCGTTGGTGTTAGATCGTGTCGCAGAGTAAACTTTTTTTTTAAATCGGTACTCCACACCTACTGTGCCTCACAAACTTGAGCGAACAACCCTCCTGTACCCACCTCCGAATCTTCTCCACCCTTCCCCAACCTTCATCTATCTGGCTCACCTGATATAAAACCTAGTAGTTGTGGCTACTCTCTATCCCTTTCTGTGAGCAATCACAAAATTTTATATATGCAATGCTTAAAAGTTCACTTTTCTTCACGTTCTCACCTGTACAATGTAGATGGCTTACAGACCTGCCGCATAGCCCTCCCTTTTACCCGATGTGTGGTTGATACTATAGTCAGCCTGTGCCAAAACATGTTGGTCATCTCCAATGGAGGATTACACGTTGGATACTACCTCTAAAAAATCCCTGATTCACTGCTTCTCACAAGGGATACGTGTGCAATGTCCCTTTTATGGACAAAGCGAAACCTTGCCTCATGCATTTGAATGCTATAACCTTCTAACCCCTCTATTGGTATTTATAAAAACATTACTTGCACGATTTCTACCTTTATTTTTGGCCCGAGCCTTTCATTTCTCCAACCACAATTTTAATTCATTTTTTCCTATTGCAAGCCAAATTGGCAATGTCTATATATACAGTAGATATATATATATCTATATATATATATATATATATATATATATATATATATATATATATATATATATATATATATATATATATATATATATGCGTGTGCGCGCGTGTGTGTGTGTGTGTGTGTGTGTGTGTGTGTGTAGCCTGGAGGATTTCAAGCCTGGAGACAGCTTCTCCCAGGACGGGCAAACTCGTATGTGGCCAAAACTCGTTTATACACTTAGAATGATTGATAACTGGGACATTGCGTCTCAAAGTACGGGCAAGCTTGTATGTGGCTTTAACTCGTTTTTACGCTTCGAACGAGTGATAACTGGGACATTGCGTCTCCCAAGATAGGCAAACTCATGTGTGGCCAAAACTCGTTTATACACGTAGAACGAGTGATAACTAGCACACGGCGTCTCCCAGGACAGACAAATTCATTTGTGGCCGAAACTCCGTTTTTACACTAAGAACAGGTGATAACTGGCACATGGTGTCTTCCAGGCCGGGCAAACTCTTACGTGGTTGAAACTCAGTTTTACACGAAGAATGAGTGATAACTGACGCACGGCGTCTCCCAGGACAGGCGAGCTCATATGTGGCTGTAACTCGTTTTTATGCCTCCGCCGATGAAGTCACCGGAGGCATTATGTTTTCAGGTTGTCCGTCCGGCTGTATGTCCGTCCGTCCGTCCGTGGCAGGTTTTCGTTACCGCGATAACGTGAGAACGGCTAAAGGGATCTTAGTCAAACTTGGCACAGATATGTATAATGAGGTAAAGATTAACTGATTAAATTTTGGGTTCAAGAGGTCAAGAGGTCAAAGGCCAAAATCGTAATAGATCTGTAACTTGAGAATGGCTAAAGGGATCTAATTCAAACTTGGTACAGGTATGTATAATGATGTAAAGATTAACTGATTAGATTTTGGGGGTCAGGAGGTCAAAGGCCAAATGTCAGAGGTCATGGCAGGTAAAAATGTGAGAACATGTAAACAGCTGAAGGGATTTAAATTAAAACTTAGTACAGATATGTATAATGATGTAAACATGAACTGATTAAATTTTGGGGTCAGTAGGTCAAAGGTCAGAGGTCATTTCAGGTAAAAATGTACTAACTTGGGCACATCTGAATGGATTTAAATCAAACTTGATACAAGTATCATAATGCTGTAATAATGTGGGCGGAGGCATATCAGTCGACGTCTTGACATCGAAGAGTGCTGTCGTGACGTCGAAGTGGCCACAATCAAGTTTTCCCATCCTTGGAGACACCATGTAGCATTTATCATTCGTTCTCAGGGCAAAAAGCAGTTTCGGCCACATACGGCTGAAGTGATCTAATTCAAACTTGGTACAGTTATGTATAATGTTGTAAAGATTTCTTTATTATATTTTGGGGTCAAAGGTCAAATCTGTAATAGGTCTATAACTTGAGAATGGCTGATGACCTTTAACAAGAGGTCAAAGGTTAAAGGTCAAAGTTGATGACCTTGAGAACGGATGGGTAAACTCATGTGTAGGCGCAACTCGTCTTTACACTTAGAACGGGTGATAACTGGCACAATGGCACATGGTGTCTCGCAGGACAGGCAAACTCGTTTCTGACCGACACTAGTTTTTACACTTAGAACGAGTAATAACCGACACATGGTGTTGCACAGGATGTGCAAACTCATATGTTCCATTTTGCAGAAACTTGTTTTTATGCCTCCGCCGACGAAGTCGCCAGAGGCATTATGTTTTCAGGTTGTCTGTCCGGCTGTCCGTCCGTCCGTAATAGGTTTTTGTTACCACGATAACGTGAGAATTGCTAAAGGGATCTTAGTCAAACTTGGCACAGGTATGTATAATTAGGTAAAGATTAATTGATTAGATTTTGGGGTCACGAGGTCAAAGGGCAAAGATCAGAGGTCATGCCAGGTAAAAATGTGATAACTTGAGAAAAGCTGAATGGATTTAAAGCAAACTTGGTACAAGTGTTATAATGATGTAATAATGTGGGCGGAGGCATATCGGTCAACGTCGTGATGTCTAAAAGTGTTGTTCTAGTTATTTTTAAAATTTTTACAGATGTGTTTAATGTTAGTACGTAAACTTTCATTGAGATTTTTATTTCACAGTTTACAGCTATAGAAATTACAATTTTCAAATGCTAGATATTGGTGAATGTTTTTTGGGGGTTTTAGGGGTATGCATTTATGGGTTTTTGCATACATTTTCATTTACGGATGCTTTCTGGCAGTTATGGGAATTTTCCCTGTGTACCCGCTTCGATGTCCGTCAGCATACCAAATTTCAGCTTTCTATGACTCCCGGAAGGTACCGAATATTTATATCAGTCAGCAGTTAGAAAGAGCTTTTATACAGTATAGGCCTATGATATTATAAGTCACGGTGACGGGGCACCTATCATGCGAGGAGTTTTTGCTATTTGTGAAGATCGCTGAGTTTACCAAATTTACGCTGTGCTTTTATTGATTTAAAGTGCATTCAAATTTTATAATGAGGATTCCTCAAGGATCGCCCAAATGAAGCTGAGCCTGGCAGTGGAACTCTGACAAGACAAAATGTGGGAAAACGTTCCTTCCAATTAAAATGGTTTATTTAAAGAATAAGGTGATCATGGTAGACAAGACACTCAATAAATACGGAACAGATCTGGCAGCTAACCAACACAGAAAGCGATGGTAAGGACATGCAAACTTGAGTTCAAATAAACGATTCCTCACTAATGGTGCCACAATACCACATTTGTACCATTAACAAAGGAGCAGGTGAGGACTTCCAGCTGGCACAAGTTGGTGACATGCAGGTCACTGACACACAGGGATAAGTGGGTTCTGCATGGTAAATGACATGATTTTGACATGAATGACATGAATGACAGATATTTGGAAATTGGAGATATATTTGAAAGTTTTGTGTATGTAGCGTAAAAGCTACATACACATAGCATACTAATAAAGGCTCTAAATGCCTCATTTTCATAAAAAAAAAAAATCCATTTCCCAACAATCCCATTTTCATCTCCTACATAATGCAGTATATTCTCTTTGGTTTGAATTATTGGAGCATTCAATGTTTGAAAACTTCTCCTTGGCATGGTCTTGGCTGTACTGTGGCTGAGGTGATAACAAGTAAAAACAAAGCTTCAGGAGTTATGGGGACTCTCTTTATGACATCATCGCTGAACCAATTACTTCAGTAATAAATGGAGGAAGTTGGAAAAAGCTACAAAAGGTTCAACAAAGAAGCAATTTGGATTCTCATTCCGATTCTGGTCATGTGCCAGTGTATCATTTGCAGAAAAAGAAGAATGATTTGGTGTAGAAGTCCTTTCATGGGCGTTTGTGCTCGATGTATCCAAGTAAAGGATGTAAGGAACGACATAATTTTGATAAGATGCTAATGCAGACATAAAGCATACTCCACAATCACAACGCAAAGTTTTATTTTGGATATAACTTCATGAAGAAGCTTCTCCTACTTGTACAGCTTCAGTAGACTGGAGGAAGTGTTTCTTGGGCTATTGTAACTTGTTTCTTTAACATTTGGAATGCTCGTTGTTATTGTAAGGTTGTTTTGGCCACTGTAAACCATTTCAACGTTTGGAAACTTCAGCAAGAACGATGGCTCTTCCCAAATAAGAAAAGGGAAAACACACGTTTAATGCTACGAGAAACGAGATGTGTTGTTTCTTGTTTATCATGGTTGTAAACTTGTGTTTTCTCAACTCTTGTTTGGGAAGATCCATTGTTTAGTCTTCTCCGCCAACACAGTCTGTTACTTGTCTTTATCGAGACTATTATTTCTTGCTTCCTAGAATATGACTATTTATATCTTGCTGGAGATGCCAAACGTTGGAATAGTCTACAGTTTATTGAAACTTTAGAATTACTTACAGTTTATGCAAGCATTGGAATAACCAATTGTTGATGATGCTCCTGGAAAGCAGAATCCTTCATCATGTGAGCAGGACTTGCATAATCAATGCTTAAACAAAGCAAGGACTTTCACTGTGAAAAGCACAGCGTTAGATGTGCACATGTATCAAACGAATGACTATAGTGCCTAGCTTCATGGCAAATCCAAAAAGTGAATTGGTCCTTGCATTTCAAACTTTGTTTTCACTTTGAATCGAGTATTTTGTATTGGTCATTAAAATCAACATGAATAATTTAACAAGTTGGGTGTAATAGTTTTCTAGTAATTCATTCATTTACATACGGGAATCCGTACCTCTTATCGGGTCAATGTGAAATGTCATGCACATGATCAACTACTGTTGTGGGAAAAATGTAAACTATGATGTCATCAGTCACGTGATATGGCGGCCATCTTGGTTTTAAGGAAAATCTTTAAACAGCCTTTTCTCCAGAACTGCTGAACGGATCAATATGAAATTTCATTTGTAGGATCAACTCCCCATGAGGAAAAATGTTTCTGAATGATGACATCATCAGTCACGTGGTATGGTGGCCATCTTGGATTTAAAGAAAAATATTTGAAAATCCATATCTCCAGAACCACTCGATGGATCAATCCAAAACTTCATACATAAGATTGACGACACATGAGGATTTTTTTTTGGCAAACTGTGACATCATCAGTCACATGGCATGGTGACATCTTGGATTCAAGGAAAAAAATTGAAAATCTATATCTCCAGAACTGCTTAACTGATCCAACCCAAAATTTACAGATATGATCAACTACCCATGAGGTAAATTTATTGAAAATGATGATGTCATCAGTCAGGTGGTATGGTGGCCATTTTTCCTGGAAGCTTATCATCACTGTTCGCAGTTCTAGTTTGGCATGAACAAGACTTCAGTGCATTAAGTCCCAGAAAACATCCACGTATCACTCGATTACCAGTCTGCATTGCAGTTGAAGAGCTGAGGTACAGGGGCCTCGAGCTGCCAAGAGGGTTGTTCCCAAGGAGCCAACTACCCTGTCTGAAGCGGCCCCTAGGTTTTGAAGATTGGGCGTTTGGTGCTTTTCGGGAGGTAGGGGGGAGATCTGGTATATGGGTCAGGTTTTGATATGTGTTGTGATAATAGCGTGGGATTGAATTGTGCTCTTACCGCCAATGATTTGTGCTTGGCAGTTGACGAAGCTGGGCCGATGAGGAAGGTTGGTACTGCAGGTGGTGTAGAGCACTTGTAGGAAGGCCCTCTTCTCTACCGAGCTGCTAGCTACCCACAGATCGTAAGCATTGTCAAACAGCAAGTCGAACTCTGGACATTCCTGCTGGGAATTAAGGCAGTGCAGTTCCCATTGGACTTGGTTAATTCAGCAAAACTTGCAACATTACCTGTTAATTTCTATTTACCATGTTGTTGTTTCTACAAGATTGCAGGTTAACTTTGCCTTTATAGTTATGTCGAAGTCTTTATGTTCAAGAGTTTTAAAAACTATAAATCCATTATTACATATTAGAGATGTGATATAAAATTATTCCCAAAATGAGGTGCACTTTTTACGGTGTAGCCCGTATGGCAATGCCATCAAGAACAGTGTTTGTCTGTCCGTATGTCCCTCACAAACTTCCACCAATCAGAGCTGAGGATCTGGTCACATGATAGGGGGACACGTTTCATTACCATTACAGTTGCATATCATACTAAAATACGCAATTTGGAGTCTGTCTGTCTGATGATATTTTGACCGCTATACAGCCTTCGTTACGTATCCATTCTCAACCAAACTTGACAGGATGACTTAGGGTTACACAATGAAGGTTGTAGTGCATTCATTCCCCCCCCCCTCTCCCCAAAGGGATTTTCTCCCCCAAGCGGGTTTTCCCCACCATTTCCGCCAATGGGGATGCGTGTTGAGGTGTATATTAATGTTAAATTAGCTTTATCGTGGTGTTTTTCCAAGGCCGCTTCTAATAACAAAACTAACGATAATAGCATAATATTAATGTTATTACAAAACAATATTAACACCAATAACATCGCACCTCCCCAAGGAGTTTTTGCTGCCAATGTTAATGTGTATAAATAGCTTATCATGACGTTTTTGTGGGAGCAACGGCCTCGACAGGAAGTAAACATATTATAAACCACAAACATGTTTGATTACTTTTTTTAAATCGTCGATAATGCTATTTAGCACTGAACTGAAATGAATTTGGAGGAATCCAGACATTAGTCTGCTTATCACGTCGACGATCGCACCTGATTGTAAATCTGCTGCAGTCTATATGCCACACAAGTGTTAATAACACGACCCTTCCTGCCGTTTCCGTGGAGTTCTTCCAATGAGTGTTCGTGGCGTTTTTCCAAAGCTCCTTCTCATTACAAAAGTTAAAAAAAAAAACACTTATGATAATAGCATATTATTCATGATATGACGAAACAATATTCCCCACAGACCCACTCCTCAAGCGATTTTGTAAATTGCGATATCCCCCCCCGCCCCCGCCCCGGCATCCTCACTGAAGTAAATTTTACCCTCGGGAATTTTGAATGGTGTGGCATGGTCTGATCCTATCAATGACCTGATCCAACATGTTATAATGTCATGTATTGTCTGATCCTCTCATTGACCTAATCTAACATGTTATAATATCATGCATGTTCTGATCCTTTCAATGACCTGATCTAACATGTTATATTGTTATACACGGTCTGATCCTTTCAATTAACCACCCCCCCCCCCCCCCCACGATGTTCTCGAGCGCTGTTCCGAGATCCACTGTAATCTATATACCCCAAAGAGGAATGCTCCTTCCTGCCAATCCCATAGTCAGCGGGTGTACTACTTTTACTAAAAGGAAATATAATAATCTTCTCTGGAACGTTTTGGGGTGCCAGCCTGTGTTATAAGGTAGGTTTTCAGAAATTCCTCAATACAATTATGATTTTGAAATGTGATCTACATGGACCTTGCTCCCTAATCCGGAAGTCAACAGATGATCACTGTTTGCTGGTTTGATAATATCTCGATACAATCATTATATTTTGATATATCAATACCATACTGTAGGAGTTGCGGATGACGAGAGGTCGAGACACGTATTAGCTTGTTCAAAGCTCCTTTATTCCAACAGAACTAAACTCAAACCCGAACTCACACATCTTTTATAACACAACTCACTCTTAAGGGGGCGTGGCTCCAACAACCGAGGGCACGCCACGCCCATACAATCAATAGCCCCACTGGTCCCGTGCCTGTGGATTATGTCCCAATGGGGTAACCCCCACAATACAATATTAACATTATATTTTGATATATCAATACTATAGTTTAAATTTGTGATTGGAATGATGAATGACGTTGTTTGGAATGAAAATGTAGAGATATTGAGTGTGAAGCAGAATGAGGAAATGACCTAAGAGTTTCCATCCGTGACATTCACGGATTCCCCATTTGTAGTTTCATCATTTGCTGTTTCAATCAGATGATCCAGTTCTCATTGTAGGCTGTTGTGTCATTCTATCAAAAAGGCCAATTGCAATTGATCAAGAGATTGAGGGTAGAAAATGCGACCACAAACACACCTACCTAGGATGTGCCATTGTGCCAAGCATGTTCAATCAGATCTAGATCTGGAGGTCGTGCAGGCTTGTCCATGCAAGTGATGTTGTGGTTCTGATGTACAATGTTGACAATATGTGCACAGTGTGAACAAGTTATTCATCCATAAAAATGAAGTTGGAAAATTCCTGTTTGGCCATAGGGAAGACTATTGCCTTAATGATCTCATCCGTGTATGTGACACCAGGCATGGCACCCCTCTGAATGATAGCAAGATCACCCCTCCAAATGATAGCAAGATCATAACTTACACATGGGTTCGGCTGTTCCCAACAAACCAATAATGCTGCCTCATGGCGTAATTATCAAATATGCAGCTCCAAACCGTCTGGGTGGACATTTTATAGTTGATTGCTATTTGCAGGTCCTTCTGAAGTGATTGTGCTGTTAAGAAGTGGCTCATTCTGAAAACGGTGACAAGATGACAATCCTCATGATGGGTTGTAACCTGAATAGGGTTTCTCCAGGAACTTTCTTGTTGGTTGGTGTGACATCTTGTTGGTGTGACTTGGGAAGAATTCAGGATGATGGTTAATACTGGCTGTATTTGAATATTCAGGTAATAAAGAACCCTAAAAGATGCAGAAATACTATTCAGGAGAGATACATCGCAGGGAGCAAATGAAATACCTCTGCAATTGATGGAATGATACTTTAACAACGATTCCAGCAATTTCCAGCTAGATTGCGACGATTGCCTTGAACAATCAATGTTGCTTCATTGTTTACAATAAATACTGTATATCGAGTACAGTATGTAACTTCAAATATATTTAAATACAAGCTTTACAGGATTGATCCATGTAACAAATGAGATACACAAGAGATAGACAATGTTTACAAGTTGTACATTACAGCATATTTGGACAACCATACTTTTCCAGAGCAACATTTTCAACAGACCAGGTTACAGAGCAAAATGAGAATGCTGATCGATCCGTTCGAATCTCACATCAGCTAACTACGATCCAATCTCCCCGTTTTTCCGACGGAGACCACGTCCCCACGTCGTCGCAAGAGACGAAATGGCGGCAGCTTTCTGACCATGCCGGATGTCACATGTGGGAGGCGACTACGTCAGTCTTAAGCTGGATGTTACATATGTGAGGCTTGCAAATTAATCACTTGCACATGGTGGGCCTGCAGATTAATCACTTACACATGGAAGGCTTGAAAATTAATCACTTACACACGGGAATCCCACAATCCAGCAGATTAATCACTTACATATGGGAGGAGGCTTGCAAATTAATCGTTTACACATGGGAGGCTCGCAAATCAATCACTTACACACGGGAATCACGCAGATTAATCACTTACACGTGGGAGGCTCGCAAATTAATCATGCAGATAAATGGCCTTGAAATGGCACAGGGATGAACATTGTACTGGGAAGAAATGGCAGTGTAAGTCATTGCCTCTTTTACCAATGTCATGAGCCAACTCATCGGGTGTTAAATGATGTCTCGCCATTCCTAAACTGACTTAGACAACACGTGTGGCCAATTTGTAGAGAGCAATGGCGTAAATCTTGTGTAGAGATGTAATAATATTTTGCGGGAGACTTCATTTGCACACACATTTCCAGGTTCGCTCAATTCAAGTGAGGATAAATGTAATCGTACATGTTGCACATCCAATTTCCTAATTCGATTTCTTTCTTCAACAGCTTTGGTTTTACATCCACATTGCAAATACATTTTTGAACTGTGAATCAATCATTTTATAGTTTCAAAGTTGTTACTTAACTTTTTGGTTTTAAGTTATTCTACTTGGAATTGGTGTATATTTGTTATGTTGGCCTCAAATGAAGTAAAAGTCCATAAAATGAGAGAATTATTCGAGATGTTCATTTTTCAAATTTTTCACTTTGTATCATAAAAGGTAACACTCACCACTACGAAGCAGCAATTCAACTTCAGTGAATTCTCCATTAACTTTCATTGGGAACAGTTACATCTTGTTGTTCACAACAGGCCAAAACATGTATTGTACACCGCCCCTTTCCTATGCCATCTCCAGGCGCTGCATAACGTCATTGCCGGGCACAGAAGGGGGCTCGGCAATGACGCACACTGAAAGGGAGTACTCAGTTTTCACTCTGGTTGTTTTCTTGCTTTCTTGTTTTCTTGTTTGTCTGGGCGATATCTCAGCCATCATTTGAGCTTGGAAGCTGAAATTTCGGCACAATAGTCAGCAAGTACTTTGTCAAAAGCAGTATTTTTGTTTTTTGATTGATCAATTAATTGATGAGTTATTTAATTATTAGCAATTAATTAAGTACTTATACATTTCCTTTCTCTTCTGGCCATTATCTCAGGCACCTTTTGAGTTAGGAAGATGATATTTGGACATGCCAATGACAAAGTGATTTGGCTGTAAAAGATATTTTTGATTTATTGATTAATCAATTAATCAATTAATCGATTAATTATTTAATTATTCGATTAATGACAATTTTTTTTTTTAAGTTACAGATTCTGATGAAATGGTGGTGGTTTACATGTTCTATTAGCGAATTGATTAATTACTTCATTTTTTTATGATTATTATTTATTCATTTTCATTATTAATTATTTATTTATTTTATTTCTCCTCTGGGCAATATCTCAGGCACCTTTTGAGCTAGGGAGCTGATATTTGGACATGACAATGACCAAGTGATTTGGCTGTAAAGGGTATTTTTGCTGTATTGATTGATTAATTAATCGATTAATTATTTAATTATTCGATGAATGACTTAATTTTAAAAAAGATTTTAAGTTACAGATTTGGATGAAATGGTGGTGGTTTATGTATTCTATTAGCCAATTGATTAACTATTTAATTTTTTTATGATTATTATTTATTTATTTTCATTATTGATCATTTATTTATTTTCTTTCTCATCTGAGCAATATCTCAGGCACCTTTTGAGCTAGGAAGCTACTATTTGGACATGACAGTGACCAAGTAATGTGACTATAAAGGATATTTTTGATTTATTGAGTAATCATTTAATCGATTAATTAATTATTGATTAATCAATTAATTATTTAAATTTTTTATTAATGACTTATTTAATTAAATTTCTAAAAGATACATCTTCGGATGAAGCACTAGTGGTTTAGTTATGCTATTAGCCAATTGATTAAGAAAATATTTTATGATAATCTTTTATTGATTTGAATTATGCAATTAATCGATCAGTTATTGTGCACCTCTCCCTCCCAATGCAATGAATGCAATGCAATGCTCCCAATGCAATGCAATGAATATATATATATATATATATATATATATATATATATATATATATATATATATATATATATATATATATTCCCTCCCAATGCAATCTCGATGAGCTGCACTGCGGTATTGCCGGGCGCCTAAGGCGCCCCGGCAATGCCACGCTGTAGGATATTTAATTATTTGGCATGGGGGCGGTGTACTTTGAATGTATCTGTACTTGTTTTTATCCTTCTTTGTATGCAAAGTCGAGGCTCATGGAGGAGACCATAGAACATATTGGGACATAACAAAAGGGACAGCAGAAAGAGAGGAGCGAAACACACCATCAGCAGGGTTTAGGGACAAAATAGAGGGAGACTTGGACAAATTAGGGATGTGGAAAGAATGAGGGGTAGTGGAGGACACACTGGAAGGACAAGGTGGATACAGAAGCAAACTCTCAGTAAGGAAAAACAGGACACTTGAAAAGAGGTGGGCTTGGGGTGGGTTAATGGCTGTAGAAAAGATAATGGTTTGGGATTGGGTAGATCTGAGATGTCTAACACGTGGAGGGAGGAATGAGATTGAAAATAATGTTGGTTCTACAGGTGGGAAAAAAGAGGAACGAATGAGTGAAGATGAGCAGTGATCCTGGATTTTTGGAGTTTCATCAGAAGGGGGTTGCAGGTAAACCACGTGCCTCTAGACCAGTGGTTCCAAACCTTTTTTCTGTCGTTTCCCCCTTCAACCAGTTCAACCGTCCGGATTTCCCCCCACCCCTCCCCCCCCCCTATATATATATATATATATATATATATATATATATATGTATATATATATGAACAAGGAAAAAAGTAGCCAAAACACAAAATGTATTCACTTAATAACATAAATAACATAAAAATATAGCAACACACACACACCCACAAACTCCTACACATACATACAAACCTACAAGTTCCCCCCCTGGAATCCTAAACTTTCCCCCCAGGGGGAAATTTCCCCCAGGTTGGAAATGCTGCTCCAGACCCTATCTCTAGTTCTCTCCTTTCTCTAGAAATTTTTTATCACACCTTCCATTTATTAATTTCTTCAAACTTCAAACCTAGATAACGCCACTCCTCCCCAGAATATAACAAAACAAAACGAAACTTTCACATCTGGGTAATTGAAGGCAGTGTGAAGGCATCAATCAATTCAACAGGTTTGATAGTGGATCAAGAGCATTGTCAGCCCATGCTCACCCGGGTAGATTCAAGTCCGTTCACCTGTCGAAGCTGCTCCAACGTCCACTGTGAGCGGCGAACAAATGATCCTGAGCCTTCAAAATGCTTCACCTTGGTAATGAATCTCAGAGATGGCCTCTTGTTTCTCACTGAGCCACCCCAGACACAGAACAAAAAAAACGCTTGTTCATAACAATCCTGAAAATAACACAAGGATGAATATGCAAAGAATGTGCTTCATTCATTCATCAATTGAAAGGCGTCTATGCTGATGTCACGAGACTTCTGCCAGGCTGAACAGTTTAAGATTTGTATCCACTGATAGGTCAGTTCTGGAACAGACCTGAACCAAAATCGAATCTGCTTGTTCCTGTCACTTACCCAACTCATCCACCAAGTTTTGCATTGTCATCCGCGACTCTTTGAAATATAATGCGACATATCGTTTGTGGACATGATTAGTAACATGCAAAAGGGGTTTTAGATACCCCGCTGCACAAACGGAGGGTTAAAAGCTAGTAAAAGAAGAAATGTTTCATTCAATGAAGATTCCGTTTGGGGATATTTAAAAAAATAAGGGATAGAGAATAAAGGAGTAGCTGTGCATGACAGATTGAGTTTGTGTTGTGGGGATGGGGGAGTGAGGAGGGGAGAGGTTTAGAGTAAAGAATATTTTTTTGTTGTTTATATATTTTTTGGAGTGAGGAAAGAAAATTGATCAAGCTGAGGGTCAATGAAGCACATGGGGTTAAAACATTGACAGGAGCAGCATGCTGACTGGTCGAGGCCTATGCAAGTGGCCTGGCTTTCAGAGGGACGCAAAATCGACAATTCAATCCAACTATGTCCAGTTTGACTTGCAAAATCGGCCGAAAACACAACCAGCACATGTACGTTACTGTAGCATGATAATGTATGATGATGACATGTTTGAGAAAATAATTCTTGTGAGCTTGGAAAATAGAAGTGCCCTGTGCTGATATCCCTTTCATAACATCCATTTTAAAATAGAGAAGCATGGATTGACAAAAATCGAATGTATTATTAATTTACTCCACGCACCTTTTGGAATTCACAATTCAGGTGATAATTTTTAACCCCGACCTGCACATCTCTGAAATCGTTTGTGACCCATCACCTTTTGTATTTAGTATTTAGTTGGTGGACCCAACTGTATTTAGTTGGTGGGCATTAAAGATCCCAGTGTCCTTTGAGAAGATTAGGCGAGTTATTGCAGACACCATGGATAAATTCCAAATTCCGTCCTGGACTGAGGCGAGAGGATGGTCTGGTCTTTCTTCATTGGAGGTTCCTTTGACACCAGGTTACACTGCTTGCTATCTTGGTGTGTGGCTGCTGTAAGGGCGAATCTTCTGCCCTTTAAACAAATAAATTACCCAGGTAGCTAGCATATTTCATGTAAACATCCTTCTTCAGTTAGAAATGGCGACCATTCATATTCCCTCATTGGACAGCAACACCTCACCCTCAAGATCTTGAAGAATTTGGGGATTCCATTTTGGATGCGTTTTCCAATCTCCTTCATAATAACGTACGATGCAATGCATTATTCTGCTAAATTACGCATACGTTACAGAAGCATGATGGTGACATGTATAGCATCACACTCCTGTTGTATGAAGATGCTGAGAACACACAAGTGTATCCCTCTCTTTCAATATCTTATTTATAATACAGAAGCAAGATTTGACAAAAATGGAATGTGTTATTAGTTTACACCACGAACCTTTTGTAAAGCACACTCAGGTGATAATTGTCAACTCCAACCTGCACATCTCTGAAATAGCTTGTGACCCATTACCTTTTGTCATAAGGTTGATCCTGGTGTTTGAAGTAGCAATTACTACGAAATTGCACTTCTGCACTCCACGTTTGACAATCAGGAGAAAACTGTAGACTGCATGTGATGTGAGCATGTATGTTTGTAGCTTATTCTGTTGACTGTGTATATTCCCTCATTCAACATCCCAGAGACATCACACTCAACTTGGTGTGATCATGATATTTGTCGTGTTCCTATGTTTATCATACAGAAGCGATGAGGAGTTTGGGAGTCCATTTTGGACAAATTCTTAAACTTCCTTAATGTTAAGGTTTGACACAATGTACATTACTCCTGGATTTAAGTACTTCTATATTTGCTACTTTGGCATTATATTGCATAATGATGTGCATGAAGGAGAAAATTCCATTTCTTTTTTCATCCAAAAATCCCCAAAAATCCTCTTTTCAACATCTTATTAAAACTAACTAACCAACTCCTAAAACAGGCATAAACCAACAAAAATGCAATGTAATTCATAGTTTACTAGTACACCCGCACACTATGTGAGCTGAAGAAAAGGTCATTCCTCTTTGGGGTATATAGATTACAGTCGATCTATGGTCGGATCTCAAGAACATTGGGTGTGTTCATTTACCAAGTTTATTGTGGAGAGATCGCCAAGTTGTTTGAGCATTCGACCAAGCATTCCAATCAAAACCATTAAGGAACAGCTGGCTTGGCAAGCGCTAGCTAGCTGCTTGGTAAATGAACACATCCCTGTCTTCCTCCCTTTGTTTCGTATTAAACAGCGGGAGCGAGTTTCAAAAGTTCGCTACGAAAAATGCCACGGTAGTGGCAGAAAGGGCCATGTTATTAACTAAACATTTGTGGGGTATATAGAGTACCACAGATCTTCGCTCAGTTCTGTAAGTAAATCTTACTTCACAGTTGTCAGGATTCCTCCAAATTCTTAATTTAGTGTTATAAAGAGCATGAGCGACTATTTAAAAAGCTAAGCATACGTGTTTGTGGTTTATAATATTTTTACTTCCTGTAGAAGCCGTTGCTCACACGGAAACGCCATTATAACTATAAGCTATTTATACAGGTTATCACTGCAGGAAAAACGCCTTGGGGAAGTGGGACATTATTAGTATTAATATTGTTTTGTAATAACATTAATAATATGCGATTACCATTTATTTTGTTATTAAAAGCGTCTTTGGAAAAACGCCACGATAAATCTTCTTCTTTGGACAAAGGCCACAATAAAGCTAATTTAATACGGCTATGCACCTCAACACGCAACCCATTGACGGCAATGGCGGGGAAAACCCGCTCGGGGGAGAAAACCCCCTTGGGGAGGGGGGCAAATGAATGCGCTACAACCTTCATTATGTAACCCTTGGTCATTCTGTCAAGTTTGGTTGAGATTGGATAAGTAAAGACGGCATGTATTGGCATCAAAAATTCATCAGACAGACGGACAGACACAAATGGCGTATTTTAGTATGATTCAAGTAACCATTTGTGAAGCACAATTCAGGTTGATTGTGTATATTCCCTTATAACTTACTGCTTTCCCCAGGGGCACAACAGGCTACCTCACTTTTAACAATTAACATTCAAACGCAGCCAATTCAGTGAAGACACCTTGAGTGATCATTTTTTGAGTTCCTGTATATTTATCTTGCAGAAGCTACGAGGTTATTCAGATTATATGTGAGACACTCTCTCCACCATCTTTCCTGTTGCAGTACGAGATTCAAGTTTGCACTGTCATCCTGACGATTCGCATGCTCGGCATTCAATTGTGCGAGAGCACCTTATTTGGGGAAGTCGTGATGGTCGCCGTCCAACTCTGCCTTACCTTTTCAAATTAACGAACCCCTGGTATTTGACAAAAGGTAGTCCGTTGTGTGTTATACCCTGGCTGATTTTGTGTATAAATCAATAGGAGGTTCTGTATAATCATCATCGTGCCTCTTTGAATGAATGAGACAACCAGCATACCAAAATAAGTAGTTGAGTTCTGGCTAAATATATTTCTGATAAATAGTTTTTGATGAAATCTTGAAAGCACAACTGCAAGTTGCCAAGCACGGGTTATTTTTTACTGCGTAGCCCATAGGGAAAGTCTAGAACAGTGTTTTTCCGTCTGTATGTATGTCCCCTCAAACATATACCAATCAGAGCTCAGGATCTGGTCACATGACAGGGTGACATGATTACGTCTGATGTCATTACGGCGTACAATGGCTGACTCCACACTCCGCCATTTTGGTTCCAATGCTGTTGAGGTAGCCTGTTGTGCCCCTGGGGAAAGCAGTAAGCTATAAGGGAATATACACAATCAACCTGAATTGTGCTTCACAAATGGTTACTTGAATCATACTAAAATACGCCATTTGTGTCTGTCCGTCTGTCTGATGATCTTCCCCCAAATCAAATCGATTCGGTCTTGTCACACACACAACCTGTCCACCAAGTTTCGTCCGAATCCGTTCACAAGGTTTTGGTACATCGTGATATATATCAGTTTTGGCCCTATCTCTCAGTGGTGAAGAATCACTTGAAAAATTCTAGCAGCCTGTTCCAGATCTTCACTAGAATCTAATCATTTTGTCCTTGTAACACACCCAACATGTCCACCAAATTTCGTCTGAATCCATCAACAACTTGTTGAGATATTCTGTTGACAGACAAACAAACAAACAGACAAAGAGACACAGGTGAAAACATGGTGGAGGTAATAAAAACTCCAATCGAAGATAGAAGACAGTCCCCAAGGGTGTAGTCCAGCTGGAGTGCACCGGGGCGAAGCTCCGGCACGTCAATCCATCGGAGGTGGAGCTTAGCTCCACAACAGTTCAAAAATTAATAATAATAAACACGCACGTTCAGATTGGTTGAGTTATTGTGCTTTGTGTGTTTTCATGGCCAAATAATAGAATCGGGATCAACCTTGCATATGTTGATACATTGGACACTTTGTCTAGGGAGCCATATTATAACAATAAACGTTTAGGGAACTTGCAGACCCGACAAATTGCTGAATCCAACAATGTCCAGAAGCGAAACAAACATTTCAACCATTTTATATACAGATTTCATGAATTTTTTTTATGTCTACAAAAAGTATTTACACTCTGGAAGATGTAACGGCAGGAAAAATTTGGATGTTTCCAACTAGTTAAAGTCTGGAACTCTGGGTGGATCAGTTCTCGTGAAGAATGGCAATCACGTGGTACAAACAAAGGTAGGCACCAATGACACGGACTTGTTTTGGCAAAGCAGGAAAGCATGGTGTTATACACTGTATATTAACATCATCCTTATGTGCTCTGACATCTCCTTCAATACTCTCGGATGCTTACCTGGCCCTAAAGCTTTATCTTCTTTTGTCAATTCCAAGAAAAAGAAGCAACTAAAGAAATAATGCTGGCAGACCAGTGTTGTGGAACTAATTAATTAGCCTTGATTGATAGACAGAAGACTCAATGATTAATGTCCACAAACTGTTTAAGATAATTGCTGATTTTTAATGAAACATGGAGGACTTTGCTTAGGTTACAAAAAGATATACATCAAAGGATTTCAAAAACCGCTTGGTAAGAATCCAACTCCAGAAAAGAACACGCAGACACACACACACACACACACACACACACACACACACACACACACACACACACACAATAATTTCTAAGCAAAATCCTGAATCCTTTCTGCAGTACATCCTTTCTTATACTTGTGAAGGAAATTAGAATGGGGCTGGGCTGAGGTTTTGAGGAGAGGTTCTTGAGAGAGGTTTTGGGTTACAGAAAATACAATTCAGTTATTGTGAAGCATACAGTTATAATATAATACATTTCCCATTTTGTAACTTGCATCGAATTAATCGAGCATTAACTCATAGTTGTGTAAGCCAACAAGAAAGTGCGTGATTTCATGGATTCCCTGGAGAACGGTATTTCTCCAGCCAAGTTGCTAAGTCACAATCTAATCTTTTTTTGTGGGGTGTGCCGTGGGTGACCTTGCAGGGAGCTCAACACTAATTAAAAAATAGTTTTACAACTGTGGGCAACTTTTCGCAAACTTATACATATGTTGAAATCTGAATACACAGCTTATTTGTTGAATACATAGATTAAATATATATATATATATATATATATGTATTTTATGAAGCTTACGTAAGCAATTAATTCATTTTCCCCCACAATCTCCTCCCTTTTGGTCATTATCAATGACCAGAATATAGAAGTGTCCAAATGAATAGTTTGAGCCACAAGTTGACTCCATTTTTGAGGAACAATCGTTCAGCTTTTTAACCCTGCTTTCACAAATAATTTTACTTCTACCTACGGCATGCACACACCATCCTGATGGAAAAGTTTGTTTGTTATTGGGCATCGTCTTGCATGTTGAATCCCTCCGTTGTTGAAAGTTCAGTTTGTTGCAGAGCTCTTTCATTTAATCACACCAGAGCCTGTTTCCAACACACTGGATCAAGCAGAATCATAAAAAAAATAAAATATGGAATTAACACATTATAACTGACAATGTAATTAATATCCCGATGATGTCCTACCTTATAACAATTTACATTGGTTCACAGGTTCCCCTAGAACATTTGAAAGATTATATTTCATGTGTAACACCCGAACAAAACATTAAATCAGGGGTGTACATGTTTTGAGCATAACCATAGTACCTATGAATGTATTCAATAAATCTTCAAAATTGTATTTCCCTTTTCCTCACAAATGAATGCTCCTGGTGTGTACCCCGGTTTGGAATAGGTACACCGTATCCCTGCGCATCGTAAGAGGCGACTAAGGGTTGGCGTCAGGAAGGGCATCCGGCCATAAAAACATTGCCTCAAACAGGGAACCATGATTGTCATGGGGCCCGCGAGGCTAACTCCCGCTCCAGCGGGGAAAATGGCCTTAAAAACGATCATTCATTCATATATTCACAAAACAAAATAACCAAAATTCTTTCACCCAGAAATCTCAAATCTTATCATGTATTCAATCACATTTGCATAATCATGTGGTCCTCTCACCACAAGGTGAGAAGGAAATCAATCATTACTGTAACTTTTAAATAATTTGTCTTCTTTCATCAACCTTACTTTCATATTTTACTTCCAAAATATGTCATGTAATTCACAGGTGCTCAACCAAGCATCAGCAATTTTTTTTTTTTTTTTTTTCAAATCAAATCAAAGCAAAAATCCAAAATTAACCATTTATGTATTCTTATCATAATTATCACAGATCTCCTTTGTATCAATTTTCCAACAAAAACTGTCTGTATATGATTCACATTACTTTCAGCACATAATTCCTTGACATCATCATTACCTCCCTTTTTTCCTTTATTTTATAACTTTTATAACTTTTCCTGTATTTTTAGAAAGGATATACTGCAGAAAGGATTCAGGATTTTGCTTAGAAATTATTGTGTGTGTGTGTGTGTGTGTGTGTGTGTGTGTGTGTTCAGGCCCGCCGCCTCGACCCGGCCAAGCTCGCCATGGCAAAGGCCGAGTTCGACGCGTTGGAGCACCTCGGCATCGTGCGGCGCCCCAATAGCGCGTGGGCCTCACCACTGCACATCGTGCCAAAGCCGGGGGGCGGATGGCGCCCGTGTGGTGACTACCGCCGCCTCAACGACGCTACCACCCCGGACAGGTACCCGATCCCGCACATCCAGGACTTTTCCGCCCGTTTGGCGGGACGGGTCATATTTTCCAAAATTGACCTGATACGGGGATACCACCAGGTACCTGTCTGGGCGGCCGACGTCCCGAAGACGGCCGTCATCACGCCGTTCGGCCTGTTCGAATTTTTGAGGATGCCGTTTGGCCTCAAGAACGCGGCCCAGGCGTTCCAGCGCTTAATGGACGGCGTGCTGCGCGACCTGCCATTTCTTTTCGTCTATCTGGACGACATCCTCGTCGCCAGCACGTCCCGCGCCGAGCACCTCCTCCACCTCCGAACACTGTTCGGTCGCCTCAGCGAGCACGGCTTAATTGTCAACCCGGCCAAATGCCACTTCGGCACGACGACCGTTGACATTTTGGGCCACCGCATCACCAAGACCGGGGCCGTGCCGCTGCCGACCAAGGTCGAGGCCATCACCACGTTCCCGCGTCCCCGTTCCATCAAGGCCCTACAAGAGTTCCTCGGCATGGTGAATTTTTATCACCGATTCGTGCCCCGCGCTGCTCAGCTCATGCGGCCCCTTTACGAGGCCCTCCGGGGCAAGCCAGCCAAGCATGACATCATTTGGTCCGCGGCCATGTACGTGGCCTTCGCGAGCGCAAAACGGGCCCTCGCCGACGCAACGCTGCTGGCTCACCCGGTGCTCAACGCGCCCATCGCCCTCACTACGGACGCCTCCAACTACGCGGTGGGCGCCGTCCATGAACAATGGGTGGACGGGGTTTGGCAGCCACTCACTTTTTTCAGCCGGCAGCTCTGGCCGAACGAGTTAAAATACAGCACGTTCGACCGCGAGCTGCTCGGTCTATTCCTGGCCGTTCGCCATTTCCGACACCTCCTGGAGGGCCGCCCGTTCACGGCTTTCGTCGACCACAAGCCGTTGGTCTACGCAATGGCCAAAGTCACGGAGCCGTGGTCGGCCCGCCAGCAGCGCCACCTCTCCGCCGTGTCGGAATTCACCACGGACATCCGGCACGTCGCCGGCAAAGACAACGCTGTGGCCGACTGTCTTTCTCGGGCCAGCGCGAACGCGGTCCACCTCGGCGTGGACTTCGCGCTCATGGCGGCCGACCAGACCACCGACACCTCGGTGCAGGCCCTCCGGGCGGCGGACACGGGCCTCCGCCTGGCCGACATCCCCTTCGCGGGCACCGTCCTGCTCTGCGACGTCTCCCAGGGCCAGCCTCGCCCAATCGTGCCCGTTTCCTGGCAGCGCCGCATCTTCGCCTCCATCCACAGCCTTTCTCACCCGGGCCGGAAAGCTTCTCAGAAGCTGGTGTCGGCGCGTTTCGTCTGGCACGGCCTTCGACGGAACGTCCGCGATTGGGCCAATGCCTGCACGGCCTGCCAGCAAGCCAAGGTCCACCGCCACACCCAGGCCCCGCTGGCACCTTTCACCGTGCCTGCATGGCGTTTCGACCACGTCCACGTGGACCTGGTGGGTCCCCTGCCCCCATCGCGGTGGTTCACCCACCTGCTCACCATGGTGGACAGGACCACCAGGTGGCCAGAGGCCGTGCCCCTCACCTCCACCACCACCGCCGACGTGGCGCAGGCGTTCATCGCCACCTGGGTCGCGCGCTTCGGTGCACCGGCGGACATCTCGTCTGACCGCGGCCCACAGTTCACGTCCGAACTTTGGGGCGCGGTCGCCCGCTCGTTGGGGGTCACGCTGCACCGCACCACGGCCTACCACCCCCAAGCCAATGGGTTGTGCGAGCGGTTTCACCGCTCCATGAAGGCCGCACTCATGGCCGGCCTTCAGGACGACGGTTGGACCGACCGGCTGCCGTGGGTCCTTTTGGGGCTCCGCACGGCCCCCAAGGAGGACCTCCGGGCGTCCGCCGCCGAGCTCGTCTACGGCCAGCCACTCCGCGTCCCGGGCGAGTTCGTGCCCGACGCTACCAGTCCCTGGTCCGCCGCACACCAGCGCTCGGACCTCCAGGAGGCCGCCCGCCGATTTGCCCCCGTGCCAACGTCCCACCACGGTGGCCCCCAGTCCTACGTCCCCCCGGCGCTTCGCACAGCGGAGTACGTCTTTGTGCGTCATGACGCGCACCGGGGGCCACTCTGGCCGCCATACGACGGGCCCTTCCGGGTCCTGCGACGGGGCGACAAGTCCTTTGTCGTCGACGTTGGCGGCCGGTCGGACCGGATCTCTGTGGACCGCCTCAAACCGGCGCACATGGACGTCGACCGACCACCACGGTTGGCCCTTCCTCCGCAGTGAGGCCGCCCCCCGTCCACAGTTCCCCCCGCTCGACCACCCACCACCACGTCGGACCCCTCCCCACGACCCTCCAGGGGTCGCTTCGGCCGGGTCATCCGGACCCCCCTTAAATTGACCCTGCCGGTGCAGGTCGATTCTGGAGGGGCGTGTGTAGCGGTTACCGCTGGATGCACACAATCGCCTTGCACCGGCCAGAACACGGCCAGACGCGCCTCTCCCGGGCATGCCCGGACTCACTGTTCCCGGGCACGCCCGAACCTCCCGGGCACGCCCGGTCTCGTCTTTCCCGGGCATGCCCGCTCTCGCCTTTCCAGGGCTCGCCCAGAGCGTCCAAGCATGCCCGCTATCGCCTTTCCAGGGCTCGCCCAGAGCGTCCGGGCATGCCCGCTATCGCCTTTCCAGGGCTCGCCCAGAGCGTCCGGGCATGCCCGCTATCACCTTTCCAGGGCTCGCCCAGAGCGTCCGGGCATGCCCGCTATCGCCTTTCCAGGGCTCGCCCAGAGCGTCCGCGCATGCCTGCTCTCGCCTTTCCAGTGCTCGTCCAGAGCGCCCGGGCACGCCCAGCCTCGACTTGCCAGGCCGCAGCCAAACACGCCCGGGCAGGTCCAGACTCGCCTTTCCAAGGCTCGCCCTTGACACCCGGGCATGCCCGGTATAGCTTTTGCCGGGCAAACTTCCCGACATAAATGTGTATATATATTGCTGCCCGATAAACGGGCTTTTGTCAGAATACCTGAGCTGTTTTGTTTTAATAAAGCAACTCGGACGAATTTCGTCTTTGGTCGCGTCACTTCTTTCGACTCGCGTTGGAGCGCAGCTCCCTCAGTATGATAGTTTAAAAAAGTTGTGGACGAGTTATGATTAAACTTGGAGGATGAGGTGGTTAGGCGACAATAATATGCTGATTAGATTTTGTTTCAGGTCCGAATCCAGATCCAGCCCATTAGTGGGATACAAAACAAACTGTTCAGCTTGGCAGAGGTATGCGCTCTACAGAGTGCTCTTCTAGTTAAAGAATGTGATCAGTGTATTTTTTGGCTGATCCACACTCTCGTGTCTTGAAAGGACTTTCGAATGTGCTCAGAATGCCTTGTGTCATCATCATCATCATCATCATCATCGGGTCGATCTCGATCCGACACGACTGACAAACTATTTCCATTGTTCTCTTCTCGCCGTCGCTTCAGGGAAGTCACACCTGTTGATTTTGGTGTCACGTTCCAGTATCTCGATGTAGGTTGTAGCGGGTCGTCCTCTTGAGTGGTGATGATGAGAAGGTTCCAAGAAAAGTACCATCTTGGCCATCTCTCGATCACTTCTCTAGCAGTGCCCACTGAACATGAGACGTTTCTGGAGTAGTGACTCCGATACTCTGGGGATATTTCTATACAGTTGGTTGTTAATCCAGGTTGCTCTCCATAAAATGTTAAGTGATGCCCTCAGTAGTCTAGTGTATACACCATCGAGCCGTTTGGACAGAGTGATGCCAGGTGTAACCTCTACAAACCTAAGGGTGCATGTGCTGAACGATTATTGCATGAAGCAATTATGTTATGTGGAAACTTGCAATCAGGTGTCCTGCACAAACCCTCATGCCTAAAAGGCACTTGGAATGAACGCTGGAACAGTCTTTCACAAATTATATTATCAACTCGATATATTCGGGGTTTTTATTTCGTTTTTGTTTATTTCGGTCATTTTTCAAAGGATGTCTGACATGTCGTCGATTGTAGTTGCAATAAGAAAAGGATGGGAAGAAACTTCCCGAGATATTTACCTTGCAGTTTTGCCGAAAAAGAAACAAACAAGTACAGATGCATTCAAAGTACACCGCCCCCATGCAAAATAAATAAATATCCTCCAGCGATTAATTGATTAATTCAAGTGATGCCCTCAGTAGATTGATTGAGGTGTACAATAAATGATTGATTAATTACGTAATTAAAATCAATATATAGTAATTGTAAAATAATTACTTCATCAATTGGCTAATAACATACCTCAACCACCAGTGTTTCTTCCAAAGTGGTAACTTTAAGAAAATTAATTAAATAAGTCATTGATCAAAAAATAATAATGATGAATTGAATAATCAAGAAATAATAAACCGATTAATTGATTAATTAATAAATCAAAAATATCCTTTATAGCGACCTTGGCTTAGCGGTTAGGGTGCCGGCTTGGGATCCTAGGATCCTGAGTTTGAATCCTGGCCGACGCTCTGAATTAACACCAGGGGGGTTGACTCAGCCTGTCATCCTTCCGAGGTCGGCAAATTGAGTACCAGTTCACTGGTAATTCCTTGTATGTCGCAAAAGGCGACTAACAGCGTTGGCGGCAGGAAGGGCATCCGGCTGTAAAAAAAAAAAAAGCTTCAAAAAGGGGACCATGGTGCCCGAAAAAGGCCAACCCCTGCTCTGTGGGGGAAAAATGGCCTCTAAAGGTGCGTCTTTCTGTAGCGACATCACTTGGTCACTGTTGATTAATCAATTAATCGATTAATTGATCGATTAATTAATTAATCAATAAAAAAAAATCCTTTATAGCCACATCACTTGGTCACTGTCGTGTCCAAATATCAGCTTCCGAGCTCAAAAGGTGCCTGAGATATTGCCCAGATGAGAAAGAAAATAAGTGATTAACAACGAAAATAAATAAACAATAATCGTAAAATAATTAAATTATTAATCAATTGGCTAGTATAATATCTAAACCACCACAGTTTCATTCAAATCTGCAAATTAAAAAAATGAATTAATCAAGTCATTAATATAATATAAAATAATTAATCGATTAATTGATCAATAAATCAAAAATACCCTTTATAGCCACATCACTTGGTCAATGCCATGTCCATATATCAGCTTCCGAGCTCAAAAGGTGCCTGAGATTTGCCCAGATGAGAAAGGAAATAAATAAGTACTTAATTAATCGATAATAATTAAGTAATTAATTATGAAAACCAAAAGACTTGAGTCTCGACATTTTGTCCTCTTGTGTGGGGACATTGGTGGTGAGCAGACGTGGATTCATTATCGCTCTTAAACCTGGGAAGGGACATTCATCGCGAGCAGGCGCATCTTCCTCTTGACCCTGGCTTTGATCGCGTGCAGTCGCAGTTTGTGTTCTTGGTCCCGAGATTGAACACCAGCGGTCGACATCCTTGCGGCTCGTTTGTTCAGACAATCATCGTTGGCGGTCAAAATCGTGCTTTCCTTCTCTCCTCAGAGGAAGCCTCTCCTCAGTGAAAGACACATGAAAGCCCGCTTGGAGTTTGCAAAAAAGCACCGAAAGGACTCTCAGACTGTGAGAAACAAGATTCTGTGGTCTGATGAAACCAAGATTGAACTGTTTGGCTTCCGTCTGGCCACTCTGCCATAAAGCCCAGATCGGTGGAGTGTTGCAGTGATGGTTGTCCTTCTGGAAGTTTCTCCCATCTCCACACAGGATCTCTGGAGCTCAGCTAGAGTGACCATCGGGTTCTTGGTCACCTCTATGACCAAGGCCCTTCTCCCCCGATTGCTCAGTTTGGCGGGGCGGCCAGCTCTTTGAAGAGTCCTGGTTGTTCCAAACTTCTTCCATTTAAGAATTATGGAGGCCACTGTGCTCTTGGGAACCTTCAATGCAGCAGAGATTTTTTTTTGTAGGCTTCCCCAGATCTGTGCCTCGACACAATCCTGTCTCTGAGCTCTGCAGGCAGTTCCTTCGACCTCATGGCTTGGTTTTTGCTCTGATATGCATTGTCAGCTGTGAGACCTTATATAGACACGTGTGTGCCTTTCCAAATCATGTCCAATCAATTGAATTTACCACAGGTGGACTCCACTCAAGGTGTAGAAACATCTCAAAGATGATCAAGAGAAATGGGAGGCACCTGAGCTAAATTTCAAGTGTCATAGCAAAGGGTATGAATACTTATGTCAATGTGATATTTCAGTTTTTTCTTTTTAATAAATTTACAAAACTTTCTAAAATCCTGTTTTCTCTTTGTCATTATGGGGTATTGAGTGTAGATTGATGAGGGAAAAAATGAATTTAAACAATTTCAGCATAAGGCTGCAACATAACAAAATGTGAAAAAGTGAAGGGGTCTGAATACTTTCTGAATGCACTGTATATATATATATATATATATATATATATATATATATATATATATATATATATATATATATATATATATATATATATATATATATATTGCGTCGGGGAATGAGGGCCTCCAACCATTGCTGAAAGATGAGCAGAAGCATGTCCAGACTTGAGTACCAACAACAGAATCCAAACTGTTGGTCAGGGATCAAACTGTACATAAACAAGAAATATTGACAGTGGAAGCATTGATGAAAGAAAACAACACTCTGTACAGATCATACATACCTCCGCCTAAACAGTTTACGTTTTGTATCCCACTGATCGGCCAGATCTGGATCCAGACCGGAATCAAAATGAAATAGGTTGGTTCTCATTACCTAACCAACTCATCCATCAAGTTTTGTTATAACACGTCCACAACTTTTTGAAATATCATGATATGAATCGTCTTTGGCTGCATCTCTCATATCAATGATGAAGAATCGCTTCAAAAAATTATCATATCCGGATTTGGATCTTCACCAAAATTTAATCAATTCTTCCTCGTCACAAACCCAACCTGTCAACCAAGTTTTGTCGGAATCTGTCCATAACTTTATGAGATTTTGTGCTATAGCTACATCATTTTTCCCCTCCTCTCTCAATGGTGAATCTGTTAAAAAATTCTAGTATCTGGATCAAGATCCAGATCTTCACCAAAATCGAATCATTTCGTCCTTGTCACACACATAACCTCTCCAGCAATTTTTGTCCAAATCCATCCAAAACTTTGAGATCACAAACAAACAGACAGACAGACAGACACACACAGGGGTGAAAACATAATGTCCTTCCACTTTCGGTTACAGAGATATTTAAATGACTTTGCTTGTTTGTCGCAGGCGTGTAATCGTGGCTCGGTTATATTTGTGCTTTCACATTTTACATTTTTGTTTTTGTTTAGGATACTAAATCGAAGCTCGTATACGAGCTAAAGCATAGAACCTAACAAAATGAGTGGGAAACAAGAGGGCGAGAGAGAGAGGGAAGCACAAAAACAGTAGGGAACAGGGACATCAGGAGATCTGTGGAAGGGAGAAGGCTAGGGTGGGGGTACACGGGATCAACAAGATGGACACTACATGTGCAGGGGATTTCAGGAAAGAAAAGAGGCAATTTGAAAGAGGTGGATTTGGGGTGGATTAGCAGGGGTAGAAAAGATCACGGTTTTGATGGATTCTTGGTCATCGTTTCTTGTGAATAGGAGTGATGTTTGTTCACTTCCATGCAGAGAGGAGTAGGCCAAATGAGGAGCGAAATGGGGCCGATTATAACTACTACTCCAAACACTACTACTACAACTACTACTACTATCATTACTACTATCACTACGACTACTATCACTACTACTACTATTAATACTACTACTACTACTGTCACAACTACTATTACAACTACGACTACTATCACTACTACTATTACAACTACGACTACTATCACTACTACTACTACTATCATTACTACTAGTACTACTATCACTACTACTACTATCACTACTACTACTATCACTACTACTACTATCATTACTACGACTACTACTACTGTCACAACTACTACTACTATCACTACTACTACAACTACTGCTATTATCATTACTACTAGTACTACTATCACTACTACTACTATCACTACTACTACTATCAATACTACGACTACTACTACTGTCACAACTACTATTACAACTACGACTACTATTATTACTACTACTACTACTACTACTACTACTACTACTACTACTACTATCATTACTACTAGTACTACTATCACTACTACTACTACTATCACTACTACTACTACTACTACTACTACTACTACTACTACTGTCACAACTACTATTACAACTACTACTACTATCACTACTACAACTACTGCTATTATCATTACTACTACTAGTACTGTCACAACTACGATCACAGCTACTTTTACTATCACTACTACTACTACTCCTACTACTATTAACAGCCCCAATTTTCCCACCTTCTTGTGGGGCCAGCGGAAGAATGTTTTTTTATCCAAGTCTTTCACTGAGCAGCTGACAAGGCCTGTCGTTCCACAGAAGGTTGTTGTAATTTGGAATTTGCTCAGGTTGCCAGCGATAACTCGTCTATTCTTCACGAAATGAACTGTACAATAGTTATAACGTCCATGAACGAGCAGTTAGTCTGTGGGCTGAGTAGGGTTTACATGCACCCCCCCCCCCCCCCCACAACTTAACTTCCCGGGTATGTCCATGTACCTCCCACCCTAGGGGTTAGGAAAAACCATGTTAACAGAAAAAAAAACTCATTCCCAAGGTACCTCCCACGCATATTTTGATGTTACCCCCCCCCCCCCCTGTGTCGGTGATTTCCGAAAATTATGGGTAGGCGAAATTCAAATGGCCATAACTTTTTACCTTGTCATCCTATGGTTGCATATGACCCCTCAAAATGTTTGTCCTGGGACACTCTTTACAATGATATGTGTTATATGCAAATGAGGTCACTAATGAGGTCACCAGAGGTCAAACTATGACGTAATTTGGGGGTTGCCCGAAATCCATGACCTTGAAAGTTAAAAATGACCTGAGGTAGGCAAGAAATTGGTAAAGGAATGTTTTATTATGCCTTTTTGATAGTACATATATCAAGACAGTTTATGGAAAAAACAGCTTCGAAAAATTCCAAGTATTGACTGGTTGGCGGTCGTTTGAATTTCGAGGATGGCCCAAATGGCCCAAACGATGCATGAAGGCAAACTGCAATGTACCTATTTCTTTCAGGCAGCATGGAGCGCCCTGTGAGGAAGAGGATGTCTGAAGACCAGAAAGACCATGCAGACTCGGAAGATGTAGGCTCGGCAAAGAAGGGTAAAGCTGAAGATGGTCAGGCACCCAGAGAATCGATAGAAAACGTTTGTATCATTCACATGAAAGACTCCAAGTGCCAAGACTTTATATTTCTCAAGAATTCGAAAGATCCAGATGCCAGGTTAAAAAGACTTTTTCAAATCAGTGAAAAACGGTTATTTCAACCTTTCGAATCCCCGAATCGAATGGAAGATGTCTGCAGGCAGATTCCATCAACCTACTCCATTTACCACGGGTATCACAGGGACTGTTACCAACGCTTCACGTCTAACTTGAACCGGTTAACTCCACAGCCAAACGAATCTCTTGACTTGGGGAAAAGACGGGAGTCACGAAGATCATCTACCGAAAAAGATGATGTCTTATTTCAACCAGACTGTGTCTTCTGTAACAAGGTTGGGGAAAAGGCTATAAAAGTACGTGGCGCTTGGACAACTGAACCAACTACAAAATTTGAACGCGGAGGTGGTGAAGCAGTTATTCGGGAGGCCGAAAAGAAACAAGACTCGAAACTTCTTCTGCGCATATCCGGTTTTGACCTTTTTGCATGCGAGACCATGTACCATCGGAGTTGTCGATGTCAGTACATGCAGAGACCTGAGAAGTGGAGAAGTAGCAATCCTGGACACATTTAGCAACAAGCTTCACTTGAGAAAGCACATGAACAATCATTCAATAGAATATGTGAACTGATAAATGAAAAGTTTGTAAAGGAGAAAGATGTGCTCAGGTTGTCCGACTTGAGAAACATATATGTATCTGAACTAGCTAAAACTCCCCATTCAAATCCAAGTTACAGGGGGGAAAATCTGAAAAACAAATTAGAGAAATGTGACCTGTACAAAGACACATTAGGTTTCTGTCCCATCAGTGATGGACGTTTCAAATCTTACCTGGTGTATAATCTCAGGTGTGATGTAGGCACTGCTGTCAAAGCAACATACACACTTCGTTCTGTTGATAGGTCCAGAGAAACGGCTAGAAATTTGCGAAACGATATCCTTGACAAATTTGAAGCTACAGAACAAATGGCTTGGCCACCCACTGTTCAGTCCCTTCCAACCCAAGACATATTGCCAAAAACTCTAGAGAACTTTCTGAAGTGTCTTCTTTCAGGGAATGAAGATGTTGAGTCTGTTAGGGTAAACCGACTAGCTAATTCATTGGGGCAAGACGTATGCAGGGCTGTTACCCATGGTCGGTGGAAACTTCCAAAGCATGTTCTGCTTGGAATGACCCTGCACCATCTATTCCGCAGCGCAGAACTCGTAAAATTGATGAATAAACTTGGACATTCAGAAAACTATTCATTCTTGCTAGAAGTTTAAACTGCAATAGCTGTAGCTGTACAGACAACATCTTCATTACTACCTGTGTCAATCATACGCAACCCGTCCTGTCCTTCTTCGTTCCACTCAGATTTTGACAACTATGATGCATTCATAAATGACATTTCTGGTGCAGGGTCCATTCATAGGTCTCATGGGATCATGTTACAAGAGCTGGTGACTGCACCAGGAGAATCCCCAGGCAGGGTTAAGCCTCCAATACCTTCGATCCAGAGGACGGGACAACGTACATTGACGGAATCAATGGATGTCGAGTTAGGTGAAAGTTGGGAAGTGGACAATGACGTCCAGCACATGCTGGAGGAATTCACTTGTGCACTGTATGGGAAACCAAACGTCAAAACTGTAAATGAACTGAGGTACCTTCTACTACAGGCTAAGTGTGCCACTGGAGGCACCCTGGATCCCAAGAAGTCGTTCGACATGGGTTCCTTGCCCCCATGCAAAAGCTGTCTGCAACAGCATGCCGAACGTGCGAATTATCAAGTTGCCATATGGAGGCGAGCTCACATCCCAAATCCTGATATGCCGAATCCAATTCATGGACATGGATGGGTAGACGAAAGTGGGACCCTGCAGCCAAAATGGACAGATCATGACATTTTGCCAACCAAACTGGTGGATATCCTTGAACAGAAACTGGAGAGTGAGAACAGTGATGATGAGGAGGAGGATGGAGATGATGACAATGACCAAGGCGATGAAATGTCATCTTCAAGTGAAGAGAGCGGAAGTGAGAGCGACGATGATTAAGTTCTGTCATTAAACTGAAGTGAAGTTGGTTCAACCACAATCAATGTCACATCTTACAGGTTAGCTTTTATTTGGGGCATATAATTCACTCGGGGAATGGTGTAACTTGGATCTGAATGGTGACATAATCTATCTATAATTCCAGTAATCTCTGTGTGTGTGTCTGTGTGTGTGTATGCGACCGCTGTTTCTCGACAACCACGGGTCCGATATACTTGAAACTTGCCAGGTATATTGCTGGGGACCCGAGGATGTGCCTTTTCAAGGTTTCATATTAATCGGAGAAGTAGTTACCGAGCTATGGCGATTTCTTTACCAAACTCCGCAAGCCGTTCGCTTTGGACCAAACCATTTCATGTAAATAGAGGGGGGGGGATTGTCACCGTACTCGCAAGCCGTTCGCTTTGGACCAAACCATTTCATGTAAATAGAGGGGGGGGATTGTCACCGTACTCGCAAGCCGTCCGCTTTGGCTTTGCGAATGGACCAAACCATTTCATGTAAATAGAGGGGGGGGATATAATTTTAGATATATATATAGTACGGGCATGCCCTAGTTTCTTAAATAACTGTAATAATTTTTTGGGTTGGTTTTGTGATTATTGCGAACTGGCAAATGACTTTCCTTGAAAGAAAATTATGCACCCAGTTGACCTTTGACCTTGATAATCTGACCTTGAATGTCAGATTATAGCCAGTTTTGGAATATTATGTTATGATACCTTTGAACCCATTTAGCAAATCTTTGTCATCAAAACCAAGTATTGATGCTTTGGAGGTTGAAAGAACGAATTTTGGTCATTTGTCGAATTCGTCCTCTAAATTCAAACGACTGCCAACCAGTCAATACTTGGAATTTTTCAAAGCTGTTTTTTCCATAAACTGTCTTGATATATGTACTATCAAAAAGGCATAATAAAACATTCCTTTACCAATTTCTTGCCTACCTCAGGTCATTTTTAACTTTCAAGGTCATGGATTTTGGGCAACCCCCAAATTACGTCATAATTTGACCTCTGGTGACCTCATTAGTGACCTCATTTGCATATAACACATATCTTTGTAAAGAGTGTCCCAGGACAAACATTTTGAGGGGTCATATGCAACCATAGGATGACTAGGTAAAAAGTTATGGCCATTTGAATTTCGCCTACCCCTAATTTTCGGAAATCACCGACACAGGGGGGGGGTAACATCAAAATATGCGTGGGAGGTACCTTGGGAATGAGTTTTTTTTTCTGTTAACATGGTTTCTCCTAACCCCTAGGGTGGGAGGTACATGGACATACCCGGGAAGTTAAGTTGTGGGGGGTGGGGTGGGGTGCATGTAAACCCTACTCGGCCCACGGACTAAGTGCTGACAGATGGGTGCACTGGCTGAACGCCCATCTGAAAGACTCCACACACTTTGATGGCTCACCCTGCATGAGAACAGCAGATTGAGAGTTTATAACTCGGTCGACATTGGAACCCAGTCTGGACAGCTCAAAGGCAAAAACTCAGAGCTAATTAGCTATCTTTCGGGCCCTTGTGAACTCGTGAACGATACGTCTTCTTTCGTATGGAACACGTGACTGCGGGTGGCATCATTTCCTTGGGGAAATTTCCTTTCATTTCCACCTGCACCGCTGATCCAATGCCCCCCTTGTAATTTACAGCAGGAATCTGTAAAAAAAATAAAAAAATTGTATACTAAGTCGAGGCTCGTGGAAGAGCCTAAAACGTTGTTCATGGTACCGGCGATAGCTTGCCTGCTCTTCGTAAAGGAAACCAACCGTGGGATCTTTAACGTCCACCAATTAACGCCCAGATTAACGTCGACGGTCAATTCAAGGCATGGAACGGAACACACACCGATAAATCGATCGCACACCGATAAATCGATCGCACGCCGATAAATCGAACGCACACCGATAAATCGATCGCACGCCGATAAATCGAACGCACGCCGATAAATCGATCGCACGCCGATAAATCGAACGCACGCCGATAAATCGATCGCACGCCGATAAATCGAACGCACGCCGATAAATCGAACGCACGCCGATAAATCGATCGCACGCCGATAAATCGAACGCACGCCGATAAATCGATCGCACGCCGATAAATCGAACGCACGCCGATAAATCGAACGCACGCCGATATATCGAACGCACGCCGATAAATCGAACGCACGCCGATAAATCGAACGCACGCCGATAAATCGATCGCACACCGATAAATCGATCGCACACCGATAAATCGAACGCCCACCGATAAATCGATCGCACACCGATAAATCGATCGCACTATCTGTGAAAATATCGATTGGAGATTAGAGGATTCTTAATCACTGATCATTATGTTCATTCTTATGTCTTTCAGACCGTGTTCATTGTTGAAGTTGCAATAAACCGCCAACTGGATTAACAAAGCGAACCGGTCTTATTTAGAGATATCCCTAAGGGATATGTGTTACTCTGCTACTCTCACTTTTTAAAAACGAATGCATTTATAAAATTGTCTTACATGTGCTTTGATCGACATGGATGATCCAATCGCAAGTTTCTCCACGAGCAGGGCCGGTGGTCGTTCATCTGACCTGCCACCTGTCAGTGAGTGAAGACACCTCTGTATGATTTTGGGAGAATGTTCTGAAAAACAAATTTCCACTTGTCTCCATGCTTGGATGCTCAAAAAGGTGTTTATCACCTGTTATAGGACAGCGTGCTACAAAAGGTGCATTCGAACCTGTCCGATTCTCTCGACCAGCTGTCAAAATACCAGTTACTTCATATTGTTACCTCCAGCACTGAAGGTGGATGCAGGCTGTCTTCATCCTTGTCTGTCTGTCTGTATCTGTCTGTTTGTAAACAAGTTGTGGACGGATTCGGACGAAACTTGATGGACAGGTTGGATGTGTGACAAGGACAAATCGATTCGATTTTGGTGATTTCTGGATCCGGACATGAGCGTTTTTAATTTTTCAAGTGATTCTTCACCATTGAGTGATGAAGGGCCAAAAACGAAATATAGCAAACTATTTCAAAAAGTTGTGGATGAATTATGACAAAACTTGGTGGATGAGTTGGTTAGGCGACAACAAGCTGATTCGATTTTAGTTCAGGTCCGAATCCAGATCAGTGGTTGAGAAAACGTAAACTGTTCAATGTTCATCTTAGCGGAAGTATGTTCCCTCCCAAGTGCCGTTCAAGTTTGGCCCAGTTTGGCCAAAGCGTCCATATCAATTCGAGCCAGAATTATTGTCATCAACATTCAGCACAATTTTACATAAACCTAAAGAATTAACATCATATTTATATTGCACCGGGGTGCTGTGAGGGTACTACTATTGATTGTAGCAATCAATCTATACACCTCTCAACATCACTTTGTTTTCACGAGTGGACACGTGTTTTCTTCTGTTTTTGTATACAGTCGACAGTCAAGGCTCATGGAAGAGCTCGACCACACAAAGGATCAGGAGGCAATAAGAACAGGAACAGCAGAAGGGGGAAATGCCAAGCAGCAGGACGGAGGGAGAAAATGGAGACGAATTAGCTACTACTACTACAACTATTACTACTACTACTACAACTACTACTACTACTACAACTACTACTACTACAAATATTACTACAGCTACTACTACTACTACAACTACAACTATTACTACAACTACTACTACTATTACAACTATTACTACTAGTACTACTACTACAACTACTACTACTATTACAACTATTACTACAACTATTACAACTATTACTACTACTACTACAACTATTACTACTACTACTATTACAACTATTACTACTACTACTATTACGACTAGTACTACTACTACAACTATTACTACTATTACAACTATTACTACTACTACTATTACGACTATTACTATTACTACTAGTACTACTACTACAACTATTACCACAACTACTACTACTATTACTACTACTATTACTACTAGTACTACTACTACTACAACTACTACTACTACAACTATTACTACTACTACAACTATTACTACTACTACAATTATTACTACTACTACAATTATTACTACTACTACTACTACTACTACTACTACTACTACTACTACTACTACTACTACTACTACTCCTACTACTACAACTATTATTACTACTACAACTACTAGTACTACTACTATTAATACTAATACTACTATAACGGTTTGAGTAATTCCCACCTTCAACATTATTGGTACAAGTCTTTCATGAACTGGTTGGCCAGGTCTAACGTATGACTGAAGGGGAAAGGAATTTGAATTTTCCAGGGTGCCAACTGCCGACGATAACCGATCATCTCCTCTTCACGAAAGACACAGATTGAGGGATCTTTCAAATCCGCCAACTAACATGAGCAGACGCGATACAAAGCAGGACATCCATCCGAGGATGATGCACTTTGTGATGCTCAATCTTACCCAACCTCCACGGCTGGGGTCATCTTGCACCACCTTCCTCCATCTTCAAATTATTATTCGTATAAAATTTTCCCAACTATAATAAAAACTATACAATACCACAACCTATAGGAACGTGAAAGCATAGCCATATTAATTGTTTTTCTCAAAATATATAATTATTAAAACATTAATATTTGATTTCTAGCTGGGGGAAAGTTTGAATATCAACATATAGGTATAATACATACAGAAAATACAGAAAATAAACATACAGAAAACAATAATATTTATAATAATAATATATAAATGTATTATTACCTGCACCACCAAAGGTGGTAGAGGTTATGTTTTCCCCCTGTCTGTCTGTCTGTCTGTCCGTTTGTGAACAAAATATCTCAAAAGGTTGTGGACGGATTCAGACGAAATTTGTCAGAGATGTAGCGTATGTGACCAGGACGAAATGATTAGACTTTGGTGAAGATCTGGATTCGGATACTAGAATTTTAAAGTGATTCTTCACCATTGGGAGGCAGGGCCAAAAACGATACATAGCAGGATATCTTAAAAAGGTGCGGACGGATTTGGACGAAACTTGTTGGAGAGGTTGGATGTGCGACAAGGAAGAATCGATTCGATTTTGGTGAAGATCCGGATCCGGCTACTAGAATTTTAAAGTGATTCTTCACCATTGGGAGATTGGGCCAAAAACGATACATAGCAGGATATCTCAAAAAGTTATGGACGGATTTTGACGAAACCTGTTGAACAGGTTGTGTGTGTGACAAGGAAGAATCGATTCAATTTTGGTGAAGATCCGGATCCAGCTAGTATAATTTTTTAAGTATTCTTGACCATTGAGTGATATGGACAACCAGGCAGGGGCATTCTCTCTGCAGAGTGCCGTTCTTGAACTTGAGTTCACTTGAGTGCAATCAGTCGAGAGCATACCTTCGCCAGGTGAACAGTTTACGTTTTGTATCCTTTGTATCCTAGAGCACGTTTTGTATTCAGTTTTTTATTTTTAATAAATTTGCAAAACTTTCTAAAATCCTGTTTTCTCTTTGTCATTATGATGTATTGAGTGTAGATTGATGAGGGGAAAATGAATTTAAACGATTTCAGCATGAAGCTGCAACATAACAAATAGTCAGGTTCACTATGTTTTTTCGTTCAAAATTTTGGTAGATTAGCAAAACTATACATTTTTGGAATATTCAGAGCATGAGGAATCCAAAAATTAATGTTTACATTTGCGTAGACACCTTTGCGAAAATGATCCTCAGGACAGTGATGAAGATCTGTAAAAGCATATTCCTGAACGGTATAGACCTCGTAGATCCTGTGTATAGGACTTATAGTTCAATCTGATACTACCTATAACTTCCTATAACAACCTATAACTTCAAAGGACTTGCAATATCATGTATTATGTAATACAGTTATATCACAAATATAAAGACAATGGTTTTCAATTACCTTTGTTTGTTGCTTTTCTATAATCCTGAGCACTATTTTGAGGCCTTTATTGGATTCCTTGACCAAGAAAACATAGGATTAGCATATTTAATTAAGTCTCTAGGTTGACTAGAAGCCGAGATCGCGCAAAATATGTATTTTATGGCGGCCATTTTCAAAATCCAAAATGGCGGCCATGCAGGTGTCTGTGCAAATGCCAACATTGATTTTCAGATTCTCCATGCTCTGAATATTCCAAAAATGTACAGGTTTGCTAATCCCAAAATTTTGAAAGAAATTATATTTGTTAACATAGTGAACCTGACTAAAAATGTGAAAAAAGTGTAGGGGTCTGACTACTTTCTGAATGCACTGTATATATCGTTTTTGGCCATTTCACTCAATGGTGAAGAATCACTTGAAAAATTATACGAGCCGGATCCGGATCTTCACCAAAATTGAATCGATTCGTCCTTGTCACACACACAACCTGTCCAACAAGTTTCGTCCAAATCCATCCATGACTTTTTGAGATATCCTGCTATGTATCGTTTTTAGCCCAATCTCCCAATGGTGAAGAATCACAAAACATTATACTAGCAGGATCAATATCCGGATCTTCACCAAAATCGAATCATTTCATTCTTGTCACATATGCCACCTCTCTGTCAAATTTCGTCCGAATCCGTCCACAACTTTTTGAGATATCTTGTTCACAAGCGGACAGACGGAGAAACAGACAAACAGGCAGACAGACAGACAGGGGTGAAACAGAACCTCCATCCATCTTTGGTGGCGGAGATGATCAGAAATAATAAAAGTATCAACACATTGTAGTAATGCATACAGAAACAGACAACAAGAACCTCTGACAGGGCAAAACAGATTAGTTTTAGATGTAAAAAGTAATTGCATTACAAACCAGAACAGCTTTTAGCTAATAGTAAATTGGAAAAAACATTCATCCCATGTCTGTTCTCTATCTCCAGCACCCTTCCTTCTCGACCAACAACTTGCCCAAAACACCGCAACCTCACTTTATCATCTGCCAAACACCATTGGATCTATTGAATTCAACCAAGTCATGCATTTTTGGTTATGGACGGCATGTGTCATATTGTTATGTGATGTCTATAAGAGTAGCTCAGCTGAATTGTGGAGAAAACCCACAGATAAGCATGAAAGGAGAAAAATTAGACGCTGGCCCAGCAATGCTACCAATTCTAATGCCCCTTGTGTTTGAAAAGCTGCAGCTTTGTGCTCTGGCAGTCTGTCACAATGACAGGTGTTCATAGAACCACAGATAGCGGCCTTTCCTGCAGGTTGAACCTCTACTTTAAGTCAAGGCTTTGGGTTTTATGTTCAGGTGTGGCCTATCCCATCCAGCTGGAGTCCTGCAATCCATCTTCCATGCTCTTTCATTGCAAAAATTATCAGCTAAATGAATCTCCCTTTGCCAAATGGAAATCCTCCACCTCCCAAAAAAATATTCTGGCATTATACTGAGAATAGCTTGCCTTTTAACTGCAGATCCTTGCGGTTTATAGAATACAGACTCAAAAGCTATATTTTTGAAGAAATACCTCCCAGCAGATAAATGCTCCCTTTCACTCATTTGTCTTTTGCTGTATGCACGCTGCCTGTAATGATGCTGATTACTGTGGCTTGGAGCAAAACAAAAAAAAAACCTTTTTCCTGTTGCCTTCAAAAAATTTCCCGAAATATTTTTCATTCTGTGCCAAATCCATGGGACAGCAAAAAAAACAAAAAAAACCACACACACACACACTTGCAGCAATTAACACAACGATCTGAATGAATCTCACTCGAGGAAGAAACTTTGAAAATAAATATTGCATCTATTCATTTAAAAACTTTTTTTAAGCTGCAAAATAATGTACGAAACACAGATAAGACTACACAACCCTCAGGTAACCCAAAATATACAGTGCCTTCAGAAAGTATTTCCACCCCTTGACTTTTTTCACATTTTGTTCTGTTACAGCCTGAACTAAAAATGCATTAATTGAGATTTTTTGTCACTGATCTCACCCCATAATATTTAAATGCAATTTTTTATTTGAATGTTTTTACAAAACAACCCGAAAACATAATCCCTCCGGCCACTTTAGGGGATGAGGCATAAGAATTAAACATAGGGGCAATACCCCTGGTGCTCACCTGGTGGAAAAAATAGTATACTGCACCGACTATGGGTATTTTAAACCAATTTAAATGGTTGCTAGAAGACAGGGCACCATGTAGAGTCATACTAACATAATCATAAGAATAACAAACAAACAAAAAAATACCTATTTTGGGGGGCA
Source organism: Myxine glutinosa (assembly GCF_964187855.1). NCBI lineage: Eukaryota > Metazoa > Chordata > Myxini > Myxiniformes > Myxinidae > Myxine > Myxine glutinosa. The sequence goes on from NC_136269.1 coordinate 90,733,107, forward strand.
ACTCCCACTCCCCCAACCCCATTTCCCTCCTAAGACCCCAATTTTTCTAATGCGTTGAACAAACATTGGTACATCATGGGTGATTCAGGTTGTGGTGAAGTTTCATCGAAATTATGTGTGTAGTTTCTGAAAAGAAATCAAATACCTATTTTGGGGGGTCAAACCTGGATCCACTTTGTAGATCTGACTTTTGATCCACTTTGATCCCGGTGTGTACCCCGGTTTAGAATAGGTACACCGTATCCCTGTGCATCGTAAGAGGCGACCAAGGGTTGGCGTCAGGAAGGGCATCCGGCCATAAAAACATTGCCTCAAACAGGGAACCATGATTGTCATGGGGCCCGCAAGACTAACCCCCGCCCTAGCGGGGAAAGTGGCCTTAAAACGATCATTCATTCAAACCTGGATCCACTTTGACCCCGGTGAACCCCTTTAGACCCCCATATTTTAATGCCGTGAACAAACTTTAGTCACAACACAACAAATATCATTTGTGCCAAATTTGGTCGCAATCCCATCAGTGCTTTCGGAGAATAAATTTCAAGTGTTTATGGACTGACGGACGGACAACGCGCCATCGCATAAGCTCCCCTGAAGGTGAGTCCAGGTGAGCTAAAAATGAAATACATAAATATCTAATTTACATAAGTGTTCAATCTCCTGAATCAATACTTCGAAGAAGCACTTTTGCAATGATTACAGCTTCGAGTCTTCTTGGGTATGTCTGTATCAGCTTTGCACAGATCTGGATTTGGACAGTCTTTACCGTTTTTCCTTGAAGATTTGTTCAAGATCTGTCAAGTTGGATGGGAGCATCGGTGAACAGCAATCTTCAAGTCTTTCCAAAGATTCTCAATGTGATTCAAGTCTGGGCTTTGGCTGGGCCACACAAGGATATTCATGTTCTTGGTCTGAAGCTATTCCAGTGTTGCTTTGGCTGTATGCTTGGGGTCATTATCCTGTTGGAATATAAATCTTCGTTTGGTTATTGGTCAACTCCCTGACCAAGGTCCGACTTGCCAAAGCCCTACTAAAAAAAATTCCACTTTGTCATTATGGGTTATTATGTGTACATCAGTGACAAAAAAAAATCTCAATTTAATCCATTTTCAATTCAGGCTGCAACATGCCAAAATGTGAAAAAGGTCAAGGGGTGTGAATACTTTCTGGAGGGACTGTAAGCAAGCTCATTATAGGTCCAGAATCTCGTTTCAGATAATAGGACCTGGTTCTCTTCAATTCGTTTGACAAGCATGCGCTGAGATCTCATTATGAAAACCCATAAAGAGAGGACTACCTGGTGATTAAATCATGCACTTTGTAGCCTTTCCTCCAGAGCATAGCTACTCACTAGAAGGCGGGTGGCTGATGCAACTGAAGGCTGAGGATTACTTACAGTCTAGACATGTGGGCAAGGAGCCATTTACGCAACTTACTCATTGTCATCATTCTTACTTGATTTTACCTCAAGGCAGTGTTTTTATAATGTAGCTCTTTTAATTTAGTCTTTGACTTGATGAAGCCTCGACACAATGATCTATAGTCAGGTTATATTATTATGGATAACCACAAACTTCAAAAAAATCTTCAATACACCCTTGTGAGCAAAGAGGTCATGAAATGACCCCCGCGTCGAGCAAATAAGTGAAAGGATAGTTCAGAAGTAGCGCATTCACTCCTGCATCGTCGAGTCTGGTTAGATGCTCAGCTCGACTACAAAATGTCACGTTGGTGCTTCGCAGGCAGGGCATTGCATCAATGAGTATTCTCTCGAAGAGTTCAAGTTGGCTGGAAAGCGAGTAACAGTGAAAATCAAGTTTTATCCGGCTTTAACAAAGGGCTCTGGACATCGCTACAGTATCTGTACTGTACAAATCATTCTTTAACTTTGATTTCCTAGTTTTGTAAATTGCCAATTTTGCTTGGGAAATGAAAAGGTTTGCAAGAATTGTTGCTTGGATGTTAAAGGGGCCACTTGGACCAAAAATGAAAATTGGAAAACTGAAACCAAGAGAAAGACGTGCAAATAGCACTTTCAAGAAAATAAAAAGAAGAGTTAAACAACTGCATTGAACATATGCATGGGACAAGGTTTCACTCTGTCCACAAAAGGGACACTGATCACTTATCGCTTGTGAAAAGCAGTGAATAAGAGAATTTGTAGGTATTATCCAATGTGCGATTCTCCATTGGAGATCACCAGTACGTTTTGGCACAGGATTTTTATAACACCATCCCCAGTTTGGGGAGAAAGGAGGAATGTGTGGCAGGACTGCAGACCACTTACAAGGTGCTGGGGTGGACAAGGGGGGAAAAAGAGCTTTTAAACATTGGAGATACAAGGTTTTACGGTTATCACTGGAAGAGGAAAAGGAGCGGTCAAAATTTATTGGCTCCAAGTTTTCAGAGGCAGACAAAAGAAGGTTGGGGGAAGGAGAGAGGCTCGGCTCAGAGGGAGGTGCAGAATGAACCAACCAAGGTTGGGAGGTGCCGTAGGCACGAAGCACCACCCTTAACACATCTGCGTATTTTACGAGATGACCTAATGCCAGTCGGTAAGGCAATAGCAGCAACACTTAGCCACTTATCATTGGCATTGTTTTTAAGGTGGCACACTTTAGTTATTGATGCATCAACAAACTTTTGAATGAAGGCCCTGGTGTTATCAAAACCTTTGAAAAGTGCGTTGCGTTACGGATTCGTCACTTCCGGTGTAGTGGTTTTCATCCAGTTGAAACATTTCTGGTTCTATGTATTATTATTATTATTGTTTGAGGGAAATAGCCATTATTATTGTCAAAAGGTAAAAAGGTTGATGTTAAATGAAACAGGAAACCCGGATCGGGAACCGGAAGATGAAGAAGAAGAGGAGGTGAGAGAAAAGAAAGGAACGAAAAGTCGGACAAGAAGCTGGTTGCTTTGCGTTCTGGATCGAACGTTGTCGAGCAAGAGTCACGAGTGAACTTTGAATTTCCTGGATAGGAATTCCTGCGATAGGGGTTATCGCTGTGACTGATCAACCTGGGTGTCAGGTTTGGCGTTGGGATTCTGAAGAATCATCGCTGGGTCGTCGCGATTCGAGAACGAGCCGTCGGCCATTTTGATTCGTGCACTTTACGCGTCAAGCAAGGTATTTGCTTCGTCAGCCATTTCCACCGCTTTCAGACGTATCTGATGTGTGTGTGTGTGCACCGTGGCTTTTGGAAGATTAATTTGCAGTTCGCCGACTGAGCCGTGAAAGTTCAGACCTGGAGAGCGCCTTTGGATTTCCCATTCGCCTTGAGTTTGCCTTACGCAGTGGTGCCTTTGGATTTCCCATTCGCCTTGAGTTTGCCTTACGCAGTGGTGCCTTTGGATTTCCCATTCGCCTTGAGTTTGCTTTACGCAGTTTTGGACCACGTGACTCTTTGCGCCGCTTCGGCCGCATACGCCTTTCTGCTGTTTTGGCGGTGTGACCGGGCCCGTCATCGAAACACCGTCACAATTTCGGTCTTCGAGGCCGGCCGATAGGCACAGTGTGACCGGAAGGGACGAGGTTCTCCTGACCACGTGGCCCTTGACTTGGGTTGTCCGCACAATGTGGGCGCTTTCAGGATGAACTTTAGCCGGGGAGCATTTGGGCGCCCCAGTCTGATACTGCCGCCCACGCGCAGAACAACTTGTGAGTGCACGTGGGTCCGGGCGGTCCCACTGGCCTAGCGCTACCATGTTTAGACAGCGAAAGTCCGTCCCCGGGCACCACGTCTGGCTGGCTTATTCAGAGAGCATGGCGACGTGGGCACGGTAGGACACCCGCGGAACCCAGGCGGACCGGGGACGCGCGAGCCTACGCGTTAGCGGGCTACGGCGGAATCAACGGCTTCAGCCACGTCCGGGCCGATATTCGGCCCGGCCGCACCGGGAATGAACTGGTTCGACGCCCGCGCTAGAGAGGTCGCGGGCGACTGAGATGTGTTAACAAATTAATTAATTAATTTGAGATGTCCGATTCCTAGTGTTTGGAAATTTGGAAGAGCTTGACCCTAGCCTTTCCCTTGCGAGGGCAAGGAGGAACTTAACACTTGACACTTAAGCTTAGTTTGAAGTACACCCTGCCAGCGCTCCCGGTGGGACGGCAGGGCAACCAGAAGGGACGAGGTTCTCCTGACCACGTGGCCCTCGATCTGGGAAGCGAGAGGCGTTCCATTAGTGGACGCGCCCCTCACGCCCGACTTTTGGGCAGCCCCGGCAGGCCGTTTGTTTTGACGTTCCGTGACAGGCCCCGCACCCCCACCTCAGGGCCGACCGGGCGACCGGAATGAATCCCGGTGTCCCGATCCGAACCTTCAGAGCGGGCCGGCTGCACTTTCCTTCCCTGCGGTCCCAAATACCGGAACCACCCGCATACCACTTAATTCGACAAAATGAGGTGCGGCCTACAGCCTTAGAAAACCAACCCTATATAAGTCAATACCTCCAACGACACAGGCGCGCATTCGTGCCGCGTGACGTGGTGACGTCATCGCGCTTTCACCTTAAAAGATTTATTTGATATAAATTGATATTTTGATATAAGCCTTAGAAAACCAACCCTACAGAAGTCAAATGGTCCAATAAAGGGTGATGGGAGGGTGATGGGAGGGTGATGGGAGGGTGATGGCAGGGTGATGGGAGGGTGATGGGAGGGTGATGGCAGGGTGATGGGAGGGTGATGGGAGGGTGATGGCAGAGGGTGATGGGGGAGGGTGATGGCAGGGTGATGGCAGGGTGATGGGAGGGTGATGGCAGGGTGATGGCAGGGTGATGGGGGAGGGGGATGGGGCAGGATGATGGGGCAGGGTGATGGGAGGGTGATGGGAGGGTGATGGGATGGGAGGGAGGAGTTTGTTTTGACGTTCCGTGACAGGCCCCGCACCCCCACCTCCGGGCTGACCGGGCGACCGGAATGAATCCCGGTGTCCTGATCCGAACCTTCAGAGCGGGCCGGCTGGGGAGTGCCAAGCACCCCGTACCTGCACTTTCCGTCCCTGCGGTCCCAAATACCGGAACCACCCGAATACCACTTTATTTGACAAAATGAGGTGCGGCCTACAGCCTTAGAAAACCAACCCTAAATAAGTCAATACCTCCAACGACACAGGTGCGCATTCGTGCCGCATGACGTGGTGACGTCATCGCGCTTTCACCTTCAAAGATTTATTTGATATTTTGATATAAACCTTAGAAAACCAACCCTACAGAAGTCAAATGGTCCAATAAAGGGTGATGGGAGGGTGATGGCAGGGTGATGGGAGGGTGATGGCAGGGTGATGGGAGGGTGGTGGGAGGGTGATGGCAGGGTGGTGGGAGGGTGATGGCAGGGTGATGGGAGGGTGATGGCAGGGTGATGGCAGGGTGATGGGAGGGTGATGGGAGGGTGATGGCAGGGTGATGGGAGGGTGATGGGAGGGTGATGGGGGAGGGTGATGGGGCAGGGTGATGGGGCAGGGTGATGGGAGGGTGATGGGAGGGCGATGGCAGGGTGATGGGAGGGTGATGGGAGGGTGATGGCAGGGTGATGGCAGGGTGATGGCAGGGTGATGGGAGGGTGATGGCAGGGTGATGGGGGAGGGTGATGGGGGAGGGTGATGGGGCCTCCCTATAGAAGTCAGTACCTCCAACGACACAAGCGCGCATTCGTGCCGCGTGACGTGGTGACGTCATCGCGCTTTCACCTTAAAAGATTTATTTGATATAAATTGATATTTTGATATAAGCCTTAGAAAACAAACCCCATAGAAGTCAAATGGTCCAATAAAGGGTGATGGGAGGGTGATGGGAGGGTGATGGGAGGGTGATGGCAGGGTGATGGGAGGGTGATGGCAGGGTGATGGGGGAGGGTGATGGGGCAGGGTGATGGGGCAGGGTGATGGGAGGGTGATGGGATGGGAGGGAGGAGTTTGTTTTGACGTTCCGTGACAGGCCCCTCACCCCCACCTCCGGGCCGACCGGGCGACCGGAATGAATCCTGGTGTCCCGATCCGAACCTTCAGAGCGGGCCGGCTGGGGAGTGCCAAGCACCCCGTACCTGCACTTTCCGTCCCTGCGGTCCCAAATACCGGAACCACCCGAATACCACTTTATTTGACAAAATGAGGTGCGGCCTACAGCCTTAGAAATCCAACCCTAAATAAGTCAATACCTCCAACGACACAGGTGCGCATTCGTGCCACGTGACGTGGTGACGTCATCGCGCTTTCACCTTAAAAGATTTATTTGATATTTTGATATAAACCTTAGAAAACCAACCCTACAGAAGTCAAATGGTCCAATAAAGGGTGATGGGAGGGTGATGGCAGGGTGATGGGAGGGTGATGGCAGGGTGGTGGGAGGGTGATGGCAGGGTGGTGGGAGGGTGATGGCAGGGTGATGGGAGGGTGATGGCAGGGTGATGGGAGGGTGATGGGAGGGTGATGGCAGGGTGATGGCAGGGTGATGGCAGGGTGATGGGGGAGGGTGATGGGGGAGGGTGATGGGGCCTCCCTATAGAAGTCAGTATCTCCAACGACACAGGCGCGCATTCGTGCCGCGTGACGTGGTGACGTCATCACACTTTCCCCTCAAAAGACCCATTTGATATAAGTTAATATTCTGATATAAACTTTAGAAAACCAACCCTATATAAGTCAATACCTCCAACGATACAGGTGCGCAAAATACAAAATCACAAAAGATTTATTTGATATAAGTTAATATTTTGAATAACTCGGTCAATATCAGTCCGAATTTCGCCAAATAAAGGTTCCCGTTATCCACAGATACCCCTGTATCCTCCTAGAGGCGAAGTCAGGATGAATTTCGCAAAAAATAAAGTCCTTCGGCAACGAAGATTTAACATGGGGCTTTCCTATGTAACTTTACCCCGAGGTAATTTCACCAAAAATCCCCGAAATTTCGCGGGTCCCGTTCTATTGAGTGTTAAGCTAATCTAGCGACTGCAAAATCTGAAAACAGAATTAAGATCCGAGTCCCCGTTCACTCTCGAGGGCTTCCAAGAGCAAATCGCATATATTCCTAATGAAAAAACCCCGGAGTTCCTAAATCCCAAATCCCATGCCATCCGATGTCAATCCATATATCTATACCTTACTACGAACGTTCTGCATCTAATGATAAGCATTAAAACCATCAAAAAATATTTTGTGACCACTTTATTTAACAAAATGAGGTGCGGCCTAGCATCTAGTCGAGACCCAGTCACCCAGGCCGATCACCCATTCCGACCCCAAATTCCTCATCGACGATAACTAAACAATATATTATATGAATCGCACCGTACATACCTCCTTCTAGATCTTGTTCTTGTCTTGATATACTCACTCAGGCTCACTCTATCACGACTGAGTCCTCTCAGCTCTTCCAAATGGCCAAAATTCTTCTTCCAAATTTTTCAGGTGATACCGTCACAATTTCGGTCTTCGAGGCCGGCCGAGAGGCACAGTGTGACCGGAAGGGACGAGGTTCTCCTGACCACGTGGCCCTTGACTTGGTTTGTCCGCACAATGTGGGCGCTTTCAGGATGAACTTTAGCTGGGGAGCGTTTGGGCGTCCCAGTCTGATACTGCCGCCCACGCGCAGAACAACTTGTGAGTGCACGTGGGTCCCGGCGGTCCCACTGGCCTAGCGCTACCATGTTTAGACAGCGAAAGTCCGTCCCCGGGCACCACGTCTGGCTGGCTTATTCAGAGAGCATGGCGACGTGGGCACGGTAGGACACCCGCGGAGCCCAGGCGGACCGGGGATGCGCGAGCCTACGCGTTAGCGGGCTACGGCGGAATCAACGGCTTCAGCCACGTCCGGGCCGATATTCGGCCCGGCCGCACCGGGAATGAACTGGTTCGACGCCCGCGCTAGAGAGGTCGCGGGCGACTGAGATGTGTTAACAAATTAATTAATTAATTTGAGATGTCCGATTCCTAGTGTTTGGAAATTTGGAAGAGCTTGACCCTAGCCTTTCCCTTGCGAGGGCAAGGAGGAACTTAACACTTGACACTTAAGCTTAGTTTGAAGTACACCCTGCCAGCGCTCCCGGTGGGACGGCAGGGCAACCAGAAGGGACGAGGTTCTCCTGACCACGTGGCCCTCGATCTGGGAAGCGAGAGGCGTTCCATTAGTGGACGCGCCCCTCACGCCCGACTTTTGGGCGGACCCGGCAGGCCGTTTGTTTTGACGTTCCGTGACAGGCCCCGCACCCCCACCTCAGGGCCGACCGGGCGACCGGAATGAATCCCGGTGTCCCGATCCAAACCTTCAGAGCGGGCCGGCTGCACTTTCCGTCCCTGCGGTCCCAAATACCGGAACCACCCGCATACCACTTAATTCGACAAAATGAGGTGCGGCCTACAGCCTTAGAAAACCAACCCTATATAAGTCAATACCTCCAACGACACAGGCGCGCATTCGTGCCGCGTGACGTGGTGACGTCATCGCGCTTTCACCTTAAAAGATTTATTTGATATAAATTGATATTTTGATATAAGCCTTAGAAAACCAACCCTACAGAAGTCAAATGGTCCAATAAAGGGTGATGGGAGGGTGATGGGAGGGTGATGGGAGGGTGATGGCAGGGTGATGGCAGGGTGATGGGAGGGTGATGGCAGAGGGTGATGGGGGAGGGTGATGGCAGGGTGATGGGAGGGTGATGGCAGGGTGATGGGAGGGTGATGTGAGGGTGATGGCAGGGTGATGGGAGGGTGATGGGAGGGTGATGGGGGAGGGTGATGGGGGAGGGTGATGGGAGGGTGATGGGAGCCCGTTCGGGTGACACCGTCACAATTTCGGTCTTCGAGGCCGGCCGATAGGCACAGTGTGACCGGAAGGGACGAGGTTCTCCTGACCACGTGGCCCTTGACTTGGTTTGTCCGCACAATGTGGGCGCTTTCAGGATGAACTTTAGCCGGGGAGCGTTTGGGCGCCCCAGTCTGATACTGCCGCCCACGCGCAGAACAACTTGTGAGTGCACGTGGGTCCCGGCGGTCCCACTGGCCTAGCGCTACCATGTTTAGACAGCGAAAGTCCATCCCCGGGCACCACGCCTGGCTCGCTTATTCAGGGAGCATGGCGACGTGGGCACGGTAGGACACCCGCGGAGCCCAGGCGGACCGGGGACGCGCGAGCCTACGCGTTAGCGGGCTACGGCAGAATCAATGGCTTCAGCCACGTCCGGGCCGATATTCGGCCCGGCCGCACTGGGAATGAACTGGTTCGACGCCCTCGCTAGAGAGGTCGCGGGCGACTGAGATGTGTTAACAAATTAATTAATTAATTTGAGATGTCCGATTCCTAGTGTTTGGAAATTTGGAAAAGCTTGACCCTAGCCTTTCCCTTGCGAGGGCAAGGAGGAACTTAACACTTGACACTTAAGCTTAGTTTGAAGTACACCCTGCCAGCGCCCACGGCGGGATGGCAGGGCAACCAGAAGGGACGAGGTTCTCCTGACCACATGGCCCTCGATCTGGGAAGCGAGAGGCGTTCCATTAGTGGACGCGCCCCTCACGCCCGACTTTTGGGCGGCCCCGGCAGGCCGTTTGTTTTGACGTTCCGTGACAGGCCCCGCACCCCCACCTCCGGGCCGACCGGAATGAATACCCGGTGTCCCGATCCGAGCCTTCAGAGCGGGCCGGCTGCATTTCCGTCCCTGTGGTCCCAAATACCGGAACCACCCGCATACCACTTTATTCGACAAAACGAGGTGCGGCCTACAGCCTTAGAAAACCAACCCTATATAAGTCAATACCTCCAACGACACAGGCGCGCATTCGTGCCACGTGACGTGGTGACGTCATCGCGCTTTCACCTTAAAAGATTTATTTGATATAAATTGATATTTTGATATAAGCCTTAGAAAACCAACCCTACAGAAGTCAAATGGTCCAATAAAGGGTGATGGGAGGGTGATGGGAGGGTGATGGGAGGGTGATGGCAGGGTGATGGGAGGGTGATGGCAGAGGGTGATGGGGGAGGGTGATGGCAGGGTGATGGGAGGGTGATGGCAGGGTGATGGGAGGGTGATGGGAGGGTGATGGCAGGGTGATGGGAGGGTGATGGCAGGGTGATGGGGGAGGGTGATGGGGGAGGGTGATGGGGCAGGGTGATGGGGCAGGGTGATGGGAGGGTGATGGGAGGGTGATGGGATGGGAGGGAGGAGTTTGTTTTGACGTTCCGTGACAGGCCCCGCACCCCCACCTCCGGGCCGACCGGGCGACCGGAATGAATCCCGGTGTCCCGATCCGAACCTTCAGAGCGGGCCGGCTGGGGAGTGCCAAGCACCCCGTACCTGCACTTTCCGTCCCTGCGGTCCCAAATACCGGAACCACCCGAATACCACTTTATTTGACAAAATGAGGTGCGGCCTACAGCCTTAGAAAACCAACCCTAAATAAGTCAATACCTCCAACGACACAGGTGCACATTCGTGCCGCGTGACGTGGTGACGTCATCGCGCTTTCACCTTAAAAGATTTATTTGATATTTTGATATAAACCTTAGAAAACCAACCCTACAGAAGTCAAATGGTCCAATAAAGGGTGATGGGAGGGTGATGGCAGGGTGATGGGAGGGTGGTGGGAGGGTGATGGCAGGGTGGTGGGAAGGTGATGGCAGGGTGATGGGAGGGTGATGGCAGGGTGATGGGAGGGTGATGGCGAGTTTCGATCGAGTTTCGATTCGACATCGCTCTAATGATCACTGGAGGGGATCAACTTTGAGCTATAGAGACATTGGGGAATGTTATTTTTTCACTCACTTGGAACACAGTGAGTTATCCTATACTAGCTGATGGTACCATCATAAGATGTGTTGATTGTAGTTTTGATTGCTATTATTGTTGTATCGTTATTCTTGTGTGATTTTAATACAATATTTGTTTGTTGATAACCATTGGTGTGGTTTCCCTATTGATTTTTGACACAGAATAACATATTTTTCTGCCATGGCTCCTCTCGGGGCTCGGAGGTACACCGTGACCAGGGGGTCGGGGAGGAGCACGTAACAGTTGTAAAACAGTGGCTCATTAAAAAACATGGATCTCTCATACGTAGTATGATCATGATGGCTTGTGAAAGCTTGCCTTGCATTTAACAAACTTCGATAGAAAGAACGGAGTGAAGAGAAATCAATCTTGGTCAAGTCCATTAGGAAGAGCTCCTTAGCATGACCGAAATTCTCAACTTGAACCAAAATACAGCATGCGAGGTGCCTCCAAGGCACAACAGGCTCATGTGTTAGGTGGTCCTCCCGGTAACTACCTGGTCTTGGTGACCCCCGGACCGTGGGAGGACCCCGCCAGAAAGATCTCTGATTTATACGCGTTCGTAATGCAATCAATATGAAAGACACAAACAATTCAGGTCAATAAGCAACCCCACACCAAGGATCCGGCTTAATTAATAATACATTCTCAATCCATCAACACAATCAACAATCAATCCGCAATATTACTAAGATGGCCATCTCATATATTTCCCCCCTTTCCCCACTCACGACCCCTCACTGGTCACTGTCCCTCACAATGTCTCTGGGCCCCTCCAGACCAAGGTGAAGGTCGACTTCTCCGCACACGGGCGGTTGAACGAACCCCTGGCTGACGTGCTCCAAACGTGCACGTCGCGTACCGGGAACAGCTGCTGCAGCGCACTCCTCCTTGCAAAGCAAAGCGGGCAAAGCAAAGCGTGGCTCGCAAAGTGCGCGAGGCCCAAGGTGCGACCCGTACGCGTCCTTGTAGACATTGAGGCGAACTGTGCCGGACGCTTGGTTCCGTGCATGAACCCACGGCAACTTGACGCGTAACCGGTAATTACCCGCGCAGGTAACTCCTCTCGCCAGACGGGCTTTCAAACGCAGCGTTCCCCACGCTGCTCAATATCGACACCGCTCGCGTCGGAGCTGGGCGAGGAAGAAGAAGATAGCCGCTTCTCCAGGACCTCGTGTCTTGTTTTTCTTCTTCCGGTTCACTATCCCGTTTCCGGTCTCCTGTTATCCGGAGCCTCTCTAACCATTTAACCACAACAACCTTTAATAGAATAAACATTAATAAGCAATGACATGAATAGTAATTCACCTAAATCCAGGATCCGTAACACTCCCCCCCTTCAAGAAAGAAAGTTTGAACCCCGCGAAAACTTTCTGGGCCGGCCAACTTTGATAAACAAACCCGATACCCCAAATCATCAGTTCCCCCCGGGCACAATTATCGCCTGTCAAAAATAAAGCAACAAACTTTCATCAAAACCCCCCAGAGATTCCAAGGTAATTCCCTCTAGACCAAACGTCAACAACTTCTAGTTGCTCTTGGATGGAGGCCCAGCTGAGTACTCACTACATGGACGCCTTAAGGAATGTGGGGTTCACGGTTAGTCCGGGGAGGAAAGTTCATTACATGGACGCCTTTAAGAACGTGGAGTTCACGGTTAGTCCGTGCAGGAACGTTCCCTACTGGGATGCCTTTTCAGAACGTGGCGTTCATGGTTAGCCCGTGTAGGAGCCCAGGCTCGGCGGCTCCGCCGTATATAGAGTGCTTCAACTTCTCCGGACTCCTAACAGTTACGGTGGGACCCCTTGTCCCAGCAGTCACCTGACTGGCGGTCTCCTTTTCGGCCAGTCCTCTGACAATCATTCTTTCGGGGGATGCCGTAACTCTGGGAGCCTCCATAGTAATATCGGCTGCTGCCAACACCAAAACTACTGCCAAATTGTCCTCTTCTGTAGACCTCTCGACTCCTACGAAATGCCTTCCCTACTGTTATGGTCCGACCCTCCAAATCCTTACCATTCCAATTCTTCTCTGCCTCTCTGGCGTCTTTTGTGCTTGCAAACGTGACAAAGCCGAACCCTCTTGACCGTTGCGGTTCCCTGTCTTTTACCACCCGCACTTCCACCAGCGGCCCATATCTGTTGAAGACAGAGGTCAGAACTTCTTCCTCTGTGTTGAAGTTCAGTCCCCCTACAAATAACTTGGCATTTTTGTCGCCATCCCGAGCTGGGGTGGTGTTATTTCCCCTGCGGTGCTCTTTACCCACCCTCGGGTTACCATAAATTTGCCCCCCGGCCAAATCATTCCTGATAATCACAGATACTCCCTCTACAGGAAGCGTGGCTTGTAAACCGACGGTGACCGGTCCTGACACCAAATCGGATTCCAAATGGATGACATGAAGTGGGGCACTAACACAGCCACCGATCCCTTGTAACCGCACACTATCACCAGTTGCGGTACTCTTTGACAATGGCAAAATGCCTTCAAGCATTAAGGATTGATGGGCTCCTGTGTCCCTCAATACCCTAACAGGTCTTGGGTTAGTCAAGTCTCCCTCGAGGGAGACCAACCCCTCATAAATAAATGGTTGGTAACTCTTCTGTGGGCAATTTCTTACGCTTGCCATCGCATTCGGAGTTGTAATAGTCGGACTCCGCTCTGGGTTTTCCCTTTTCATGAGGTAACAACTGGACATCAAGTGTCCAGGTTTCTTGCAAAAAGCGCAAGTAGGTCCGGAGGAAAAACTCGTGGTCTGCCTCGGGCCCCCCGAAAAATAAGTTTGTCCTGGGCCAGTCGCCCTCTGATTTCGAACAGTTCGGGTATCAGCGTTGTCCCCATAATCATCTCGAGGCCGCCGCCATGTATTGTCGTTCTCCGCACCTGCTGTTCCACAACTCCCCTGCGGAAATCTAGGCGAGGAGTTAGGTTCGTGGACCCCTATCCGGTGTGTTAAGGCATAATCATCTGCCATGGTGGCTGCGTCCCACAACTTTGGTACTTTCTTTTCCTGCAGGTACACTTTGATGTCCTCGTGGACACACTGTTGAAATTCCTCCACCAGGATCAAGTCACGCAATGCTTCGAAGTCGTTCCCGACTCCTTTTGACTCACACCACCGATCAAACATGTTTTCTTTCACTCTGACAAACTCCACATGGGTCTCACTCTCCCTCTTCCTGACATTCCTGAATTTTTGCCGGTAAGCTTCAGGAACCAACTCATAGGCTTTGAGGATGTGCTTCTTCAATACCTCATAATCTGCACTTTGGTAGCGCCGAATAAATCTCTTGAGCTTTACCCACCAGCACACTTTGCACTAGTATGGTCCAGGCCTCCTCCGGCCAGTTTAACTGTCGAGCCACTTTCTCAAAGTGTGGAAAAAATTGAGTGACTTCCTTTTCACTGAAAGGTGGAACCAGCCTCACATGTCTGCCCACATTCCAGGTGTTCTGGCTAGATGTTGGCCCAGTCAGCAAGGGTGGTACCTCTCCCCGTTCTCTCATTAACTCCAGCTCCTTGAATTTAATTTCTTGCTGAAGCTCCATGTCACGTTCCATTAATTCCCTTTCCGCTTTTCTCTCCTCTGCTTCGAGGTCCCTTGCAGCTCTCCTCTCCTCTGCTTTTCTCCCTTCTAACCTTTCCTGGAGTTCTCTTTCCACTCTCCTTTCCTCTGCTTGTTTCTCTTCTCTCCTCTCTTCTGCTTTCCTTTCTTCTTCTGCTCTTTCCTTTTCTGCTTTCCTTTCTTCTTCTGCTCTTTCCTTTTCTGCTTTCCTTTCCTCTTCTGATCTTTCCTTTTCTGCTTTCCTTTCTTCTTCTTTGATCCGTTCCTGGAGTTCTCGTTCCACTCTCCTTTCCTCTGCTTGTTTCTCTTCTCTCCTCTCTTCTGCTTTCCTTTCCTCTTCTGCTCTTTCCTTTTCCGCTTTCCTTTCTTCTTCTTTTAACCTTTCCTGGAGTTCTCGTTCCACTCTCCTTTACTCTGCTTGTTTCTCTTCTCTCCTCTCTTCTGCTTTCCTTTCCTCTTCTTTGATCCGTTCCTGGCTCCGTAATTGCAACTCCAGTTTCCGGAGCTCAACGTCTTCTGGTTCTTCGGGTAGCCGCTGCCAGGCTAACTCGTCCCATGTTCCTAATCCCACCATAGATTGTATCACCGTGGTCTGCAACTCTGCCTTCCTCAAATTAGTTCGGACCTCCAAGTTAAAATGTTTGGCCAATTTCAACAGGTCCGCTTTTAGTAACGCTCGGAACTGTGCCTCACTAGGTGTTACCGCAAGGTTCTGTGCAACAAACGCCATGGTGACTATCGTTATCCCCTGTTAACCTTCACCCAAGACTTTACCACAATTTCTCAAAAATTTACCAATTAATAATTAATTAATAAATTTTAATTAAAATTATTATTTTGTTATGTTATACAATTTTAGATTCCGGAATTCAATTGGACGAGCCCCCAATTCTGTTACGTGGTCCTCCCGGTAACTACCTGGTCTTGGTGACCCCCGGACCGTGGGAGGACCCCGCCAGAAAGATCTCTGATTTATACGCGTTAGTAATGCAATCAATATGAAAGACACAAACAATTCAGGTCAATAAGCAACCCCACACCAAGGATCCGTATTAATTAATAATATATTCTCAATCCATCAACACAATCAACAATCAATCCGCAATATTACTAAGATGGCCATCTCATATATTTCCCCCCTTTCCCCACTCACGACCCCTCAATGGTCACTGTCCCTCACAATGTCTCTGGGCCCCTCCAGACCAAGGTGAAGGTTGACTTCTCCGCACACGGGCGGTTGAACGAACCCCTGGCTGACGTGCTCCAAGCGTGCACGTTGCGTACCGGGAACAGCTGCTGCAGCGCACTCCTCCTTGCAAAGCAAAGCGCGGCTCGCAAAGTGCGCGAGGCCCAAGGTGCGACCCGTACGCGTCCTTGTAGACGTTGAGGTGAACTGTGCCGGACGCTTGGCTCCGTGCACGAACCCACGGCAACTTGACGCATAACCGGTAATTACCCCGCGCAGGTAACTCCTCTCGCCAGACGGGCTTTCAAACGCAGCGTTCCCCATGCTGCTCAATATCGACACCGCTCGCGTCGGAGCTGGGCGAGGAAGAAGAAGATAGCCGCTTCTCCAGGACCTCGTGTCTTGTTTTTCTTCTTCCGGTTCACTATCCCATTTCCGGTCTCCTGTTATCCGGAGCCTCTCTAGCCATTTAACCGCAACAACCTTTAATAGAATAAACATTAATAAGCAATGACATGAATAGTAATTCACCTAAATCCGGGATCCGTAACACATGCAATAAAGACCATATCATGTGAAGATGAAAAGCCATGATTCGGCATTTTACGTTAACAAGTCCTTGACCACCCTCAGATATCGGCAAATTCAATCTTTCTGGTCGTAGCCAATGCTTTCCAGACCAGAAGAAATGAGTGACACTCTTCTGTATTTCATTGACTAAACCAGCAAGTGGTTGCAGAACCAAAACCTTGTGCCACAGAATGGAGGTAACCAGGTTGTTTATGACCAATGCTCTGCCATGGTAAGACAATTGGCAGCAACAATTGGTCGCATAGGCCTTTCCATTTTATTAAAAGCAATTCAATGCGTTCAGGCAAACCTTCCCAGTTATGCCTGATGAAATCTCCAGGACCGATAAAAACTCCAAAAAAAACTTGATCTCATCTCTTCTCCAAGTGATATTTGCAGGGAGAGACGGGGGTGAGGGAGGAGGTGGGGAGAGTGGGGGAAAAGGGGGGTGGATAAGGGATTCAAGCCACAGTGCCTCTGTTTTTTTCCAGTTGATTTTTGCTGACGAGGCTCTGCTAAAAAGTTATAAAGCATGCATAAAGCATAATCTTAGCAATGTCATCAGAGGTTTTGATACAAAAACATATATCATCAGCATAGGCAATGGTCTTTATATATTGGTTTAAACCTCTAACAGTGAAACCAGACAAAGACTTACGAAGAGTGTTTAAGAGGGGTTCATGGGATAGGATGTATAAAGTACCTGAAAGTGGGCATCACTGCCTAACACCTCTTTTAATTCAAAAATGGGGCACAAGCACATTATTTATGTTTAGCAGGACATATACTGTATGTTGAAGAACATAAATGTATACATGATAAAATAAAAGGTCCAAAACCAAATCGATTTAAGACTTTGGACAAGTATTCATGAGAAACATAATCAAAAACCTTCTCCTGATCTAGGCAAACAAGGCCAACACTTTCATGATGGATATCACAAACATCAATCAGATCACGAATAAAAGAAATATTGTCATGGATTTTTTTTTTTTTTTTTTGGTATACTGAATCGAGGCTCGTGAAAGAGCTAAAAGACCATTATGACCAAGAACACAATAAGTTTGGTCCATGTTTACAATGTCCTTTAGGAAGGGTGAAAAGCACAAAGCAATAGCTTTGGAAAAGATATTGTAATCAGTGCATAGTAATGATACTGGGAAATGAGTAAAGGAACGCCTTTCTTGGGAAGCAAGGTAAGTTCTGCTCTTCTGCAGCTCAACGGGAGTTCATTCTTTTCAAGGCTCTCTTGGAAGACTGAGAGCAGTTCAGAGCCAATTAGGTCCCAGAAAGATTCAAAAAATTCTGTCAGCAAACCGTCAATGCCAGGTGATTTTCCTTTGCCAAGGCTATTTTTTTTTTTTTTTTGTATACAAGATCGAGGCTCGTGTAAGAGCTAACGTTAATGACAAAAAAACACTTTAATGCGATGGAGAGTTCCTTAAGTGTGAGTGGTTTCTCCAGGCTCTGCCTTTGCTCTGGGGTTAAGGTGGAAACACCATCAAACAAGTGAGAGACACCGTTTAAATCAACTTCCTTTGTTTTGTAAAGGTTGGAGAAAAAGAGTCTAGCTTCCCTCTTGATTCCTTCAGGGTGAGTGATGATATAATTGTCGGGGCATTTTAGAGCAGTAATTTGGGGGTGAGGAGCCTTCGATTCAAAATCAAAGAAGTCTCGGGTTGGCGTGTCCAAAAGATTGAGCTGCTGAAAACGTAATCTTGTTAATGCTCCTTGGGTTTGATTCTCAATTATTGTATTAAGGAAAGTTTTCTTTTCCTTCAGTCTCAGTTCTTGTTGGGGGGAAGAGTGAGTTTTTAAGTTTGTTTGAGTTTGTGGAATTTGTTTTTCTAAACTAGCTTTTATTCTATGTTCCTCTTGTGTTGTTAAGAAACAAAATTGTTGGCAAAATCTTCTACATTGGGCCTTTATATTGTCCCACCACAAACGCTGATCTTTAAATTGGTGTTTTTGATTTAATAAAACAGACCATACGTCTTTAAAGGCAGCCCTAAAGGAGGGGTTTTCTAAGATGGTGACATTAAGTTTCCAGAAAGAATGGCGATTCAAAGACAGATGTGCGTGGTAATTCACAGTAAATAAATGGTGATCTGAAAAACCAGAGGGTGAAATTCTTGTGATAGGGGAGAGATTGAAAAATGGTCAATTTATATGGATCCGGTTGAGCCTAGCTTGGGATACTTGGTTGTTTGCGATCTTACTCCAGGTAAATTGATGCGTCGTGGGATTTTGTTGACACCAAAGATCCTGAAACTCAAACTTCCTTATTATATCTGCTAATAATTTAGCTGGTCTCGGATGGGGTTCCATGCTGTTCCTGTCTAGGTTTGCTTGCAGAGTGCAGTTAAAGTCACCTACCATTATGATACACCTGTGTAGGTCTATTTGCCTCATCTAGCATAGAAGCGTTGCCGGTCAGTGCCATTTGAAGGGGCATAAACATTCAACAAAGTAAAATTTATGTTATTTATAACAAATTCTAGGGAGGCTAAGTGCCCAGGAATTATATTTTTAAAGGAAAGTTTTGATGGACGGAAATGGGGGTTCAATAGAAAAGCAACCCCCACAGTGCGGGAATTGAAATCGCTAAAAAAATTGGTAGTTTTCATCACAAGGTTCCATTCTGCATGGGATGCAGGTCTCTTGTAAGAAGAGTATTTCTTCTTTTTTTCTGCAGTGCAAGGTTCACCACTTGGAGTTTGCGCAACTGACTCGCGCCGCCATTTTAGTCCTTGTGCCCACCGTCGAATTTTGAAGTTTGACTACCAAAAAAGAGGGCAAGTCGCCACTATATTTTTCAGTTAGAATTATATATTGCCTGTATGAAAAAATGTGATGGACATTTGAATTCGGTAGCTAAACCCATTTTGGTGGCCATTTTCCAAAATGGCCGCCAATTTCATATTTCATCAATTTTCATATTTCATATCTCATAAATTTGGCCGTAACTTTTAATCGGCTGGTCTGAGGCACATGCTCCGCGACATAAGATATGTTCAGTATGTCATTTGGCATATTTTAAAGTAAACTAAAAGGAAATTGGTTAACTAGCTGTCGAGATAATTGAGAAAATATGTCACAAATGTGCAATTTCAACGCAAAAATGCCCAACAAAACCTGATATCATTGCAATATATATTACATTTTTTCATATACAATTACAAGCAACAATTTTGACTAGCTGAAAAATATAGTGGCGACGTGTCCTCGTTTTTGGTAAACAAACTTCAAAATTCGACGGTGGGCACAAGGACTATATCTATATATTTAAATATAAATGCATCTATCAAACCAGCAAAATATAATAGATGTGTTGTTTGTGTATTCTCAGGTATTGAGTGAATCCCAAGCCAACAAGACAAACCATGGCTGAAGCAGTATTGAAAGCGAAAAAAAGGAAATTGTCTCTCCAAACATGCATTATATGCACGAAAGCGTCACCACTGCATGAACTATCATCACGACAAGATGAACAATCATGGGTCGTGGGAACAATCATGGGAACAATCATGGGTCGATGAACAATCAATTTGAACCAATTCTTAATTTGAAACATGATTCAACTGGTATACTCACACTGCATTACCATAGACAATGCAGAGCACAGTTCACCCCCAAAAAATCATTGGCCAGTTTGTCAAAACAGGAAACATCCACAAAAGAAGACAATACCTCAAACCCAAGAGAATCATCACGACAAGTGCGCACCACACATACGAGAGTCTATGGCAAAATATGCATTTTTTGTCAGAAGACAACGGGGAAATCGAGAAGCGGGGAAATCGAGTCCGGACAGCTTCCCCCATGTGAGGACACACTTCGACAACACACACTTCGAGCAAACTACCAGGCTGCTATCTGGAGACGTAGTTTGATTAACTCCCCAGACATTCCCAATCCTATTGCAGGTCATGGATGGACATCAAGTGGAAACGGCATTCCAGTTATAAAGTGGATGACAGGTTCCCCAGCTCCAGAGGTCGTGATAAGTCTCCTGTCTTGCAAGTGTGCTCAATCTTGCCGGCCATCTGACTGCACATGTATTATCAATGCACTCAAATGTACAGAAGCCTGCGAGCTGTTGACATGCTCCAACATGGTGAATGACGAAGAAGAATTTCTACAGGTTGAAAACGTTTCGTCGGATAGCGATGATGACTGAACACACATTGTTTACATATAAAGTCTGCAAGAACATCAGAGGCCTACACATATTCATCAATCAAAGGCGTGCCTTCTAGATGGATCTATGTGGGAGATGCAGGTGGACTTGCACCAGAAGCTAGCCTTTCCAGATATTGTGCATACAATCCTTCGGCCAGATGTTGTTATCTGGTCAACTCAGCGAAAGATCATCATCGTGATAGTTAGCAGTCCCATGGGAAGAAGACCGAGGAGGCCTATGAGAGGAACAGTGCCAAGTACGCCGAGCTGATGGAGATGTGTCAACAGAGGGGCTGGAAGACATGACTATTCCCTGTGGAGGTGGACTGTCACGGATTCCCTGCGCAGTCATTTTAGAGGATGTGCCAAATGCTAGGTATTCGAGGAAGGCAGAGGAGGACAGTTATACGCAGACTAGGAGAGCAAGCAGGGAGGGCGTCATGCTGGTTATGGTATCGTCGCGAAGATCCCCATTGGAAGCCGCATAAAGACAAATGGGTCGAAACGTCCAGTGACAGTTGGCAACCATCTGATGTCAGTGGTGAAACAACAAGGGTAGTACGACGAGCAACCGGGGGCATACAACTCCCAGAAGTCAGACGATACAAGCCTGACCAGAGTACGAACAGACACCATCATCGGTAAGTGGATTATTATATCATGTATATGAAATGACTGCAATCAAACGTATATCATTCTTCACCTGTAGTAACATAAAATGGCTCTACGTTAAAATTTCTGTTTGCAAATGTCCCTATATATAACACACAACTTATAGATTTTATTCTTCATTCCGTTTTTACGGATTTGAAGAATGTTTTTTGGGTGTAAATTACCCTCAAAATGCACTGGCACAGGGAAACTCTACACAAGCGCACAGCCTATTAATTAAATAATTAATGACAGCCAGCAATGAAAAATATTCAACCTTCCCCAAGCTGGGCAAGTTGAGCATTTTTGCATGAAAATTACACATTTTTTACATGTTTTCCCAATTATCTCGACAGGTAGTGAACAAATTTCCTTTGAGTTTACTTTGAAATATGCCAAATGACATACTGAACATATCTTATGGAGGGTGCATATACCTCAGACCAGCCGATTAAAAGTTACGGCCAAATTTATGAGATATAAAAATTGATGAAATATGAAAATGGCGGCCATTTTGGAAAATGGCCGCCAAAATTGGTTTAGCTACCGAATTCAAATGTCCATCACATTTTTTCATACAGGCAATATGTAAGGCTGACTGAAAAATATAGTGGCGATTTGCCCTCTTTTTTGGTAGTCAAATTTTATCTGGCTCATGGACTATTTATATTGTTACAATTTTGGGAAACCACTAAAAAGTAATGGCAACCACCATACAGGTCCCTTAGAATAGTTATTTCATAGCAGACCATTATCTTAGCTCCTTCCCCTTATTTTGGGTTAGTATGTCATGCGTTGGGGAAAGGAAAGATAGGTCCTCCACTCATAAGGGATAATTTGTCAATGTATCAGGCTCAAAGGCACACCATCCAAGCACCAGGTAAAAGTTCCTTCGAGAGAGTTTGTGTGGCAGGGGAACTTTTCAAATCCCCCAATCAGGGCCTGAGTCACTTCAGAGGAGCTTGCGTGTTGGAGTAACGGGCTCCACCAATCGGGAGCCCGGACACCTCCAAGATTCCCCCCCACCCTCGGCGAGGGTGAACAAAGAGATATTGAACACGTTTTTGCAGACTCTGAGCCAATCTCTCTCTGCTGGGTTCACTGAACTCTGAATTCAGTGGATTTGCGGAGTATCATTGAGAGAGAGGAAGACAAATGATGAATTGCGAAAGATGATAGGAATAGAGCCTGTGATTGATGCTGTGAAGAGGAACAGGTTGAGATGGTTTGGTCATGTGTTGAGGAAGGATAAAATTGACTGGTTGAGAAGAGTGATGGAAATGAATATAGAAGGAAGTAGAGGACGGGGAAGACCGAGAAAGACTTGG
Source organism: Myxine glutinosa (assembly GCF_964187855.1). Classification (NCBI taxonomy): domain Eukaryota; kingdom Metazoa; phylum Chordata; class Myxini; order Myxiniformes; family Myxinidae; genus Myxine; species Myxine glutinosa. The sequence goes on from NC_136269.1 coordinate 90,755,357, forward strand.
CTAAAGATGGTGGAAGAAGAAATACGGGCAAGGGGGTTAACAAGGAAAGATGCAGAAAATAGGGCAAAATGGAGAAGATTGTCATGGGGACCGCAAGGCTAACCCCCGCTCTAGCAGGGAAAATGGCCTTAAAATGCATGTTGTTTGTTGTTGTTTTTGTCAATTTTACCAGTGTGCTCTGGCATGCAATGTAAAACAGGCGGCACAGGCACTGGTGGGGTTGGAATATTTTCATTGTGCTCAGAATTTGGGGGCACTGGAGGTGCGACGTGTTTTTGCCTATTTTTACAGTCGGATCTTGATGCAATTCGTAATCATTCACACAAGGAGGACACGGAACAGTTTTGCTTTTACTTTTTCCTTGAGGAGGATTATAATTTTCCTCCATTGCATTATGGGGGCAAGTCTCGGGTAAGTGCTGGGGATCTACATTCTCATGCGCGAGCAGTTCATACCGGTTACTGGTAGTAGTTTGGTCAGACAGAGGCATTTCCGGTGTGTCTGACTCGAGAACTACTACCTTTCCGCCATGCTTCCATGTGAGAGCTTCGAAGGCCGCATATGGGGAACGTGTCGACATATTACCAATTCAAAATTTTCCGGACTAAGCCGAGTTGGGGCCAGGGGAAAAGGAAGGGGGTCAGGTACAGCTTTCTGTAAAAAGCATGGGGGGGGGGGGGCAGGGAAATGCAAAAAAACACCACTCGGCATGTACCAACACGAGAGAACGAAAGCGGAAAAACACACCTCTCAAAGAGTAAAAGGGCGAGAAACCACGGCAACCCGTCAGAGTGCCAATGGAATAACACTCACCACTCAATCTCACCAAAAGGCATGGGCAGTCTTTGTCTCTGTCTCTGTCTCTCTGAGGAAAATAAAAGAAAATGAAAAAAAATGGAATAGAGATAGCAACACAAGTGAGAAGTGTAATATGGGGATGAGGGGAACAGGCGGGGGATGGGGAAAATGTGCAAGGGGTGGCGAAGGGGACAGGCAGAGGAAGGGGAGAATGGGTGGGGAACTGGGAGTTGGGGGAGGAAAATGGGAGGGGAGGATGAGTATTGTGGTATCGACTTTGATGAAAGGGAGTGGTGGGGACGGACGGAGAATAGACAATGTGAATATAAACAAGAAATGGGAAAGGTGATTGAAAAGGTGAAAATGACGAGAAAAAGGAATAGAAAGATCGAAAGGCAGAACAGCTCGTACCTCACCACACATGCACAGCCGCCATCTTGCCACACCCAAACACACCGACAGCCAGCAGGGAGAGCACGAGAGAGAGAGAGAGAGAGAGAGAGAGAGAGAGAGAGAGAGAGAGAGAGAGAGATAGAGAGTCAAGAGGGAAAGGGCCGGTCCATGGGTCGGCACTCTGACCGTGACCACGCTGCCCTGACAAATCCGGTCAGCAGGGAAGAATGGGGAAGGTTTGGTCCCCGACTTGTGTTGGGGGGTTCAACCACCATGAAGAGGCATCGCCAATAGTTGTAGACTCGTTGCTGGGAGTATTTGGTGGTCAGCTCCCCGTTTTGTATTGGCGACTTTCTGGATATGCAGTTCCACAAATTCACTTCCATTTTAAGCTTCTTGATGTGTTGTTTGAATATCAACGTTTGATCGAAAGTGGGCCTAAGGTACACTGGTTGTTTATTCACAGTGCTCGCGGTTCTACCACTCCATGCTATCTGGAGTTCTTGCTTGGCTTGATTGTGTTTCAGGTGGAGGGTGCATACACAAAAGTGAGGATGATCGGAAAAGGACCAGGAGAGAGGATAAAAAGATGCTTCTGGAGATCATATTTAGAACTGTAGTGAAAAGCACAAGGCAGGGTGGCTTGGAGAAGGGATAATTGAGCCAGACACCACCCCAGGTTACACCACTGATGATAATGATGATTTAATGATGATGGTTTGTACAGACGTTAGACAACACGGGTGTTCGCCTTGAGGGAATCCATTCGTTTGGGTATGCCACCAACTTTTCTGACCACCCATCTCGACAGAGAAATGCTGATCATGGAGCAGAGGGGATATTACTTGGATCATATTGCCATTTCTCAAAATTCTTACAAGTCCCAATAGAAGTGCCTGATGATTTTCACATCCCAAGTCAGCTAAGGAGCTTCCAAATCAATGCTCCTGTAATTTTTTTTTGCATTCGAAGCAATCTTCAATATATTGAGTCAAGTTTACAACTAGGCCACAGCGTGAACATCCAGGGTGAAAACCATCTTGGTCATTTGACTATTGGCGACATTGAGGGTCAAGCCAGATATGTTTATGCCATGACTCGTGTAAATCTCTCATTGCAATTAACAACTGGAGAGACCATATGTGACACCACACAAAAACCACAAAGAAACTGCAAACTACAGTGCAATGCACTTTCCTGGGCATGTGAATTTGAGCCAGGATAAAGGTATAAAAACGTATTTGTCCTTTGTGCACTAACATTTAACTTCACACAGCAAATGCTTTTGGTTAAACTAGCCGTTCAGTTTGTATGAAATGTGTATAACTTGATGTTGTTTACTGCTCAAAACACACAATCACACCTTTGTTGGGACAGAGGACAGTCAGTGCATGTGGCAACCGGTGCCGCAACGTGTGTTTGTAGCATGGCCCAGACCTGCAGCTGTGGCAGATTCGATGAGGCCGAGCACTGCAGTGGTGCCCAGTATCACGATGATCAACATCCATTTGGGAAGCAGCCTGGCATTGCAGCCTGGAGGGCTTTGACGATTCCATCCCATCAAGGACGTATGGGGCCCGGTTTCTGTGTGGTCAAGGCCACGCTGAATAGAACAGCTTAAGTGAGACCGAGGTGTTTGGGACATGGCCTAGGTGAAAAGTTTGATGTGTTTCTTTAGCTAAAAAGCAAAATGTGTGGCTAAAGAGGCTAAAAAGCAAAATATGTGGCTAAAGAAGCTAAAAAGCGAAATGTGTGGCGAAAGAAGCTAAAAAGCGAAATGTGTGGCTAAAGAAGCTAAAAAGCAAAATGTGTGGCTAAAAGAAGCGAAAAGGCAAAATATGTGACTAAAGAAGTTAAAAAGCAAAATATGTGGCTAAAGAAGCTAAAAAGCGAAATGTGTGGCTAAAGAAGTTAAAAAGCGAAATGTGTGGCTAAAGAGGCTAAAAAGCAAAATATGTGGCTAAAGAGGCTAAAAAGCAAAATGTGTGGCTAAAGAGGCTAAAAAGCAAAATATGTGGCTAAAGAGGCTAAAAAGCAAAATATGTGGCTAAAGAAGCTAAAAAGCGAAATGTGTGGCTAAAGAAGCTAAAAAGCAAAATGTGTGGCGACAAGAAGCGAAAAGGCAAAATATGTGACTAAAGAAGTTAAAAAGCAAAATATGTGGCTAAAGAAGCTAAAAAGCAAAATATGTGACTAAAGAAGTTAAAAAGCAAAATATGTGGCTAAAGAGGCTAAAAAGCAAAATCTATGGCTAAAGAGGCTAAAAAGCAAAATATGTGGCTAAAGAAGCTAAAAAGCGAAATGTGTGGCTAAAGAAGCTAAAAAGCGAAATGTGTGGCTAAAGAAGCTAAAAAGCGAAATGTGTGGCTAAAGAAGCTAAAAAGCGAAATGTGTGGCTAAAGAAGCTAAAAAGCAAAATGTGTGGCTAAAGAAGCTAAAAAGCAAAATGTGTGGCTAAAGAGGCTAAAAAGCCAAATGTGTGGCTAAAGAGGCTAAAAAGCAAAATATGTGGCTAAAGAAGCTAAAAAGCGAAATGTGTGGCTAAAGAAGCTAAAAAGCAAAATGTGTGGCGAAAAGAAGCGAAAAGGCAAAATATGTGACTAAAGAAGTTAAAAAGCAAAATATGTGGCTAAAGAAGCTAAAAAGCAAAATATGTGACTAAAGAAGTTAAAAAGCAAAATATGTGGCGAAAGAGGCTAAAAAGCAAAATCTATGGCTAAAGAGGCTAAAAAGCAAAATATGTGGCTAAAGAAGCTAAAAAGCGAAATGTGTGGCTAAAGAGGCTAAAAAGCAAAATATGTGGCTAAAGAGGCTAAAAAGCAAAATGTGTGGCTAAAGAGGCTAAAAAGCAAAATATGTGGCTAAAGAGGCTAAAAAGCAAAATATGTGGCTAAAGAAGCTAAAAAGCGAAATGTGTGGCTAAAGAACCTAAAAAGCAAAATGTGTGGCGAAAAGAAGCGAAAAGGCAAAATATGTGACTAAAGAAGTTAAAAAGCAAAATATGTGGCTAAAGAAGCTAAAAAGCAAAATATGTGACTAAAGAAGTTAAAAAGCAAAATATGTGGCTAAAGAGGCTAAAAAGCAAAATCTATGGCTAAAGAGGCTAAAAAGCAAAATATGTGGCTAAAGAAGCTAAAAAGCGAAATGTGTGGCTAAAGAAGCTAAAAAGCGAAATGTGTGGCTAAAGAAGCTAAAAAGCGAAATGTGTGGCTAAAGAAGCTAAAAAGCGAAATGTGTGGCTAAAGAAGCTAAAAAGCAAAATGTGTGGCTAAAGAAGCTAAAAAGCAAAATGTGTGGCTAAAGAGGCTAAAAAGCCAAATGTGTGGCTAAAGAGGCTAAAAAGCAAAATATGTGGCTAAAGAAGCTAAAAAGCGAAATGTGTGGCTAAAGAAGCTAAAAAGCAAAATGTGTGGCTAAAAGAAGCGAAAAGGCAAAATATGTGACTAAAGAAGTTAAAAAGCAAAATATGTGGCTAAAGAAGCTAAAAAGCCAAATGTGTGGCTAAAGAAGGTAAAAAGCTAAATGTGTGGCTCAAGAAGCTAAAAAGCCAAATGTGTGGCTAAAGAAGGTAAAAAGCTAAATGTGTGGCTAAAGAAGCGAAAAAGCAAAATATGTGGCTAAAGAAGCTAAAAAGGGAAATGTGTGGCTAAAGAAGCTAAAAAGCGAAATGTGTAGCTAAAGAAGCTAAAAAGCAAAATGTGTGGCTAAAAGAAGCGAAAAGGCAAAATATGTGACTAAAGAAGTTAAAAAGCAAAATATGTGGCTAAAGAAGCTAAAAAGCGAAATGTGTGGCTAAAGAAGCTAAAAAGCAAAATATGTGGCTAAAGAAGCTAAAAAGCAAAATATGTGGATAAAGAAGCTAAAAAGCGAAATGTGTGGCTAAAAAAGCTAAAACGCAAAATATGTGGCTAAAGAAGTTAAAAAGCTAAATGTGGCAAAAAAAAGAAGCTAAAAAGCCAAATGTGTGGCTAAAGAAGCTAAAAAGCAAAATGTGTTGCTAACGAAGCTAAAAAGCAAAATATGTGGCTAAAGAAGCAAAAAACCCAAATGTGTGGCTAAAGAAGCTAAAAAGCAAAATATGTGGCTAAAGAAGTTAAAAAGCAAAATATGTGGCTAAAGAAGCTAAAAAGCGAAATGTGTGGCTAAAAAAGCTAAAAAGCAAAATATGTGGCTAAAGAAGCTAAAAAGCAAAATATGTGGATAAAGAAGCTAAAAAGCGAAATGTGTGGCTAAAAAAGCTAAAACGCAAAATATGTGGCTAAAGAAGTTAAAAAGCTAAATGTGGCAAAAAAAAGAAGCTAAAAAGCCAAATGTGTGGCTAAAGAAGCTAAAAAGCAAAATATGTGGCTAAAGAAGTTAAAAAGCTAAATGTGGCAAAAAAAAGAAGCTAAAAAGCCAAATGTGTGGCTAAAGAAGCTAAAAAGCAAAATGTGTTGCTAACGAAGCTAAAAAGCAAAATATGTGGCTAAAGAAGCAAAAAACCCAAATGTGTGGCTAAAGAAGCTAAAAAGCGAAATGTGTGGCGAAAGAAGCTAAAAAGCGAAATGTGTGGCTAAAGAAGCTAAAAAGCAAAATGTGTGGCTAAAAGAAGCGAAAAGGCAAAATGTGTGGCTAAAGAGGCTAAAATGCAAAATATGTGGCTAAAGAGGCTAAAAAGCAAAATATGTGGCTAAAGAAGCTAAAAAGCAAAATATGTGGCTAAAGAAGCTAAAAAGCGAAATGTGTGGCTAAAGAAGTTAAAAAGCGAAATGTGTGGCTAAAGAGGCTAAAAAGCAAAATATGTGGCTAAAGAGGCTAAAAAGCAAAATGTGTGGCTAAAGAGGCTAAAAAGCAAAATATGTGGCTAAAGAGGCTAAAAAGCAAAATATGTGGCTAAAGAAGCTAAAAAGCGAAATGTGTGGCTAAAGAAGCTAAAAAGCGAAATGTGTGGCTAAAGAAGCTAAAAAGCGAAATGTGTGGCTAAAGAAGCTAAAAAGCGAAATGTGTGGCTAAAGAAGCTAAAAAGCGAAATGTGTGGCTAAAGAAGCTAAAAAGCAAAATGTGTGGCTAAAGAAGCTAAAAAGCAAAATGTGTGGCTAAAGAGGCTAAAAAGCCAAATGTGTGGCTAAAGAGGCTAAAAAGCAAAATATGTGGCTGAAGAAGCTAAAAAGCGAAATGTGTGGCTAAAGAAGCTAAAAAGCAAAAAGTGTGGCTAAAAGAAGCGAAAAGGCAAAATATGTGACTAAAGAAGTTAAAAAGCAAAATATGTGGCTAAAGAAGCTAAAAAGCGAAATGTGTGGCTAAAGAAGTTAAAAAGCAAAATATGTGGCTAAAGAAGCTAAAAAGCAAAATGTGTGGCTAAAGAGGCTAAAAAGCCAAATGTGTGGCTAAAGAGGCTAAAAAGCAAAATATGTGGCTAAAGAAGCTAAAAAGCGAAATGTGTGGCTAAAGAAGCTAAAAAGCAAAATGTGTGGCTAAAAGAAGCGAAAAGGCAAAATATGTGACTAAAGAAGTTAAAAAGCAAAATATGTGGCTAAAGAAGCTAAAAAGCGAAATGTGTGGCTAAAGAAGCTAAAAAGCAAATTAATGGGGCTAAAGAAGCTAAAAAGCAAAATATGTGGATAAAGAAGCTAAAAAGCGAAATGTGTGGCTAAAAAAGCTAAAACGCAAAATATGTGGCTAAAGAAGTTAAAAAGCTAAATGTGGCAAAAAAAAGAAGCTAAAAAGCCAAATGTGTGGCTAAAGAAGCTAAAAAGCAAAATATGTGGCTAAAGAAGTTAAAAAGCTAAATGTGGCAAAAAAAAGAAGCTAAAAAGCCAAATGTGTGGCTAAAGAAGCTAAAAAGCAAAATGTGTTGCTAACGAAGCTAAAAAGCAAAATATGTGGCTAAAGAAGCAAAAAACCCAAATGTGTGGCTAAAGAAGCTAAAAAGCGAAATGTGTGGCGAAAGAAGCTAAAAAGCGAAATGTGTGGCGAAAGAAGCTAAAAAGCGAAATGTGTGGCTAAAGAAGCTAAAAAGCAAAATGTGTGGCTAAAAGAAGCGAAAAGGCAAAATATGTGACTAAAGAAGTTAAAAAGCAAAATATGTGGCTAAAGAAGCTAAAAAGCGAAATGTGTGGCTAAAGAAGTTAAAAAGCGAAATGTGTGGCTAAAGAGGCTAAAAAGCAAAATATGTGGCTAAAGAGGCTAAAAAGCAAAATGTGTGGCTAAAGAGGCTAAAAAGCAAAATATGTGGCTAAAGAGGCTAAAAAGCAAAATATGTGGCTAAAGAATCTAAAAAGCGAAATGTGTGGCTAAAGAAGCTAAAAAGCAAAATGTGTGGCGAAAAGAAGCGAAAAGGCAAAATATGTGACTAAAGAAGTTAAAAAGCAAAATATGTGGCTAAAGAAGCTAAAAAGCAAAATATGTGACTAAAGAAGTTAAAAAGCAAAATATGTGGCGAAAGAGGCTAAAAAGCAAAATCTATGGCTAAAGAGGCTAAAAAGCAAAATATGTGGCTAAAGAAGCTAAAAAGCGAAATGTGTGGCTAAAGAAGCTAAAAAGCGAAATGTGTGGCTAAAGAAGCTAAAAAGCGAAATGTGTGGCTAAAGAAGCTAAAAAGCGAAATGTGTGGCTAAAGAAGCTAAAAAGCAAAATGTGTGGCTAAAGAAGCTAAAAAGCAAAATGTGTGGCTAAAGAGGCTAAAAAGCCAAATGTGTGGCTAAAGAGGCTAAAAAGCAAAATATGTGGCTAAAGAAGCTAAAAAGCGAAATGTGTGGCTAAAGAAGCTAAAAAGCAAAATGTGTGGCTAAAAGAAGCGAAAAGGCAAAATATGTGACTAAAGAAGTTAAAAAGCAAAATATGTGGCTAAAGAAGCTAAAAAGCGAAATGTGTGGCTAAAGAAGTTAAAAAGCAAAATATGTGGCTAAAGAAGCTAAAAAGCAAAATGTGTGGCTAAAGAGGCTAAAAAGCCAAATGTGTGGCTAAAGAGGCTAAAAAGCAAAATATGTGGCTAAAGAAGCTAAAAAGCGAAATGTGTGGCTAAAGAAGCTAAAAAGCGAAATGTGTGGCTAAAGAAGCTAAAAAGCAAAATGTGTGGCTAAAAGAAGCGAAAAGGCAAAATATGTGACTAAAGAAGTTAAAAAGCAAAATATGTGGCTAAAGAAGCTAAAAAGCGAAATGTGTGGCTAAAGAAGCTAAAAAGCAAAATATGTGGCTAAAGAAGCTAAAAAGCAAAATATGTGGATAAAGAAGCTAAAAAGCGAAATGTGTGGCTAAAAAAGCTAAAACGCAAAATATGTGGCTAAAGAAGTTAAAAAGCTAAATGTGGCAAAAAAAAGAAGCTAAAAAGCCAAATGTGTGGCTAAAGAAGCTAAAAAGCAAAATGTGTTGCTAACGAAGCTAAAAAGCAAAATATGTGGCTAAAGAAGCAAAAAACCCAAATGTGTGGCTAAAGAAGCTAAAAAGCAAAATATGTGGCTAAAGAAGTTAAAAAGCAAAATATGTGGCTAAAGAAGCTAAAAAGCTAAATGTGGCAAAAAAAAGAAGCTAAAAAGCCAAATGTGTGGCTAAAGAAGATAAAAAGCAAAATATGTGGCTAAAGAAGTTAAAAAGCTAAATGTGGCAAAAAAAAGAAGCTAAAAAGCAAAATATGTGGCTCAATAAGTTAAAAAGCTAAATGAGTGGCAAAAAAGCAAAAAACCCAAATGTGTGGCTAAAGAAGTTAAAAAGCAAAATATGTGGCTAAAGAGGCTAAAAAGCGAAATGTGTGGCTAAGGAAGCTAAAAAGCAAAATGTGTGGCTAAAGAAGCTAAAAAGCAAAATATGTGGCTAAAGAAGATAAAAGGCAAAATATGTGGCTAAAGAAGTTAAAAAGCCAAATGTGTGGCTAGAGGTGAAAAAGCAAAATATGTGGCTAAAGAAGATAAGAGGCAAAATATGTGGCTAAAGAAGTTAAAAAGCAAAATATGTGGCTAAAGAAGTTAAAAAGCAAAATATGTGGCTAAAGAGGCTAAAAAGCGAAATGTGTGGCTAAGGAAGCTAAAAAGCAAAATGTGTGGCTAAAGAAGCTAAAAAGCAAAATATGTGGCTAAAGAACATAAAAGGCAAAATATGTGTGGCTAAAGAAGATAAAAAGCCAAATGTGTGGCTCAAGAAGCTAAAAAGCAAAATATGTGGCTAAAGAAGATAAAAGGCAAAATATGTGGCTAAAGAAGTTAAAAAGCCAAATGTGTGGTTAAAGAGGCGAAAAAGCAAAATATGTGGCTCAATAAGTTAAAAAGCTAAATGAGTGGCAAAAAAGCAAAAAACCCAAATGTGTGGCTAAAGAAGCTAAAAAGCAAAATCTATGGCTAAAGAAGCTAAAAAGCAAAATGTGTGGCTAAAAAAGTTAAAAAGCCAAATGTGTGGCCCAAGAAGTTAAAAAGCCAAATGTGTGGCTAAAGAGGCAAAAAAGCAAAATATGTGGCTCAATAAGTTAAAAAGCTAAATGAGTGGCAAAAAAGCAAAATGTGTGGCTAAAGAGGCAAAAAAGCAAAATATGTGGCTCAATAAGTTAAAAAGCTAAATGAGTGGCAAAAAAGCAAAAAACCCAAATGTGTGGCTAAAGAAGTTAAAAAGCAAAATATGTGGCTAAAGAGGCTAAAAAGCGAAATGTGTGGCTAAGGAAGCTAAAAAGCAAAATGTGTGGCTAAAGAAGCTAAAAAGCAAAATATGTGGCTAAAGAAGATAAAAGGCAAAATATGTGGCTAAAGAAGTTAAAAAGCCAAATGTGTGGCTAAAGAGGCTAAAAAGCCAAATGTGTGGCTAAAGAGGCTAAAAAGCAAAATATGTGGCTAAAGAAGCTAAAAAGCGAAATGTGTGGCTAAAGAAGCTAAAAAGCGAAATGTGTGGCTAAAGAAGCTAAAAAGCAAAATGTGTGGCTAAAAGAAGCGAAAAGGCAAAATATGTGACTAAAGAAGTTAAAAAGCAAAATATGTGGCTAAAGAAGCTAAAAAGCGAAATGTGTGGCTAAAGAAGCTAAAAAGCAAATTAATGGGGCTAAAGAAGCTAAAAAGCAAAATATGTGGATAAAGAAGCTAAAAAGCGAAATGTGTGGCTAAAAAAGCTAAAAAGCGAAATGTGTGGCTAAAGAAGCTAAAAAGCGAAATGTGTGGCTAAAGAAGCTAAAAAGCAAATTAATGGGGCTAAAGAAGCTAAAAAGCAAAATATGTGGATAAAGAAGCTAAAAAGCGAAATGTGTGGCTAAAAAAGCTAAAACGCAAAATATGTGGCTAAAGAAGTTAAAAAGATAAATGTGGCAAAAAAAAGAAGCTAAAAAGCCAAATGTGTGGCTAAAGAAGCTAAAAAGCAAAATGTGTTGCTAACGAAGCAAAAAAGCAAAATATGTGGCTAAAGAAGCAAAAAACCCAAATGTGTGGCTAAAGAAGCTAAAAAGCAAAATATGTGGCTAAAGAAGTTAAAAAGCAAAATATGTGGCTAAAGAAGCTAAAAAGCGAAATGTGTGGCTAAAGAAGCTAAAAAGCAAAATATGTGGCTAAAGAAGCTAAAAAGCAAAATATGTGGATAAAGAAGCTAAAAAGCGAAATGTGTGGCTAAAAAAGCTAAAACGCAAAATATGTGGGTAAAGAAGTTAAAAAGCTAAATGTGGCAAAAAAAAGAAGCTAAAAAGCCAAATGTGTGGCTAAAGAAGCTAAAAAGCAAAATATGTGGCTAAAGAAGTTAAAAAGCTAAATGTGGCAAAAAAAAGAAGCTAAAAAGCCAAATGTGTGGCTAAAGAAGCTAAAAAGCAAAATGTGTTGCTAACGAAGCTAAAAAGCAAAATATGTGGCTAAAGAAGCAAAAAACCCAAATGTGTGGCTAAAGAAGCTAAAAAGCGAAATGTGTGGCAAAAGAAGCTAAAAAGCGAAATGTGTGGCGAAAGAAGCTAAAAAGCGAAATGTGTGGCTAAAGAAGCTAAAAAGCAAAATGTGTGGCTAAAAGAAGCGAAAAGGCAAAATATGTGACTAAAGAAGTTAAAAAGCAAAATATGTGGCTAAAGAAGCTAAAAAGCGAAATGTGTGGCTAAAGAAGTTAAAAAGCGAAATGTGTGGCTAAAGAGGCTAAAAAGCAAAATATGTGGCTAAAGAGGCTAAAAAGCAAAATGTGTGGCTAAAGAGGCTAAAAAGCAAAATATGTGGCTAAAGAGGCTAAAAAGCAAAATATGTGGCTAAAGAATCTAAAAAGCGAAATGTGTGGCTAAAGAAGCTAAAAAGCAAAATGTGTGGCGAAAAGAAGCGAAAAGGCAAAATATGTGACTAAAGAAGTTAAAAAGCAAAATATGTGGCTAAAGAAGCTAAAAAGCAAAATATGTGACTAAAGAAGTTAAAAAGCAAAATGTGTGGCTAAAGAGGCTAAAAAGCAAAATATGTGGCTAAAGAAGCTAAAAAGCGAAATGTGTGGCTAAAGAAGCTAAAAAGCGAAATGTGTGGCTAAAGAAGCTAAAAAGCAAAATGTGTGGCTAAAAGAAGCGAAAAGGCAAAATATGTGACTAAAGAAGTTAAAAAGCAAAATATGTGGCTAAAGAAGCTAAAAAGCGAAATGTGTGGCTAAAGAAGCTAAAAAGCAAAATATGTGGCTAAAGAAGCTAAAAAGCAAAATATGTGGATAAAGAAGCTAAAAAGCGAAATGTGTGGCTAAAAAAGCTAAAACGCAAAATATGTGGCTAAAGAAGTTAAAAAGCTAAATGTGGCAAAAAAAAGAAGCTAAAAAGCCAAATGTGTGGCTAAAGAAGCTAAAAAGCAAAATGTGTTGCTAACGAAGCTAAAAAGCAAAATATGTGGCTAAAGAAGCAAAAAACCCAAATGTGTGGCTAAAGAAGCTAAAAAGCAAAATATGTGGCTAAAGAAGTTAAAAAGCAAAATATGTGGCTAAAGAAGCTAAAAAGCGAAATGTGTGGCTAAAGAAGCTAAAAAGCAAAATATGTGGCTGAAGAAGCTAAAAAGCAAAATATGTGGATAAAGAAGCGAAAAAGCGAAATGTGTGGCTAAAAAAGCTAAAACGCAAAATATGTGGCTAAAGAAGTTAAAAAGCTAAATGTGGCAAAAAAAAGAAGCTAAAAAGCCAAATGTGTGGCTAAAGAAGCTAAAAAGCAAAATATGTGGCTAAAGAAGTTAAAAAGCTAAATGTGGCAAAAAAAAGAAGCTAAAAAGCAAAATATGTGGCTCAATAAGTTAAAAAGCTAAATGAGTGGCAAAAAAGCAAAAAACCCAAATGTGTGGCTAAAGAAGTTAAAAAGCAAAATATGTGGCTAAAGAGGCTAAAAAGCGAAATGTGTGGCTAAGGAAGCTAAAAAGCAAAATGTGTGGCTAAAGAAGCTAAAAAGCAAAATATGTGGCTAAAGAAGATAAAAGGCAAAATATGTGGCTAAAGAAGTTAAAAAGCCAAATGTGTGGCTAGAGGCGAAAAAGCAAAATATGTGGCTAAAGAAGATAAGAGGCAAAATATGTGGCTAAAGAAGTTAAAAAGCAAAATATGTGGCTAAAGAAGTTAAAAAGCAAAATATGTGGCTAAAGAGGCTAAAAAGCGAAATGTGTGGCTAAGGAAGCTAAAAAGCAAAATGTGTGGCTAAAGAAGCTAAAAAGCAAAATATGTGGCTAAAGAACATAAAAGGCAAAATATGTGTGGCTAAAGAAGATAAAAAGCCAAATGTGTGGCTCAAGAAGCTAAAAAGCAAAATATGTGGCTAAAGAAGATAAAAGGCAAAATATGTGGCTAAAGAAGTTAAAAAGCCAAATGTGTGGTTAAAGAGGCGAAAAAGCAAAATATGTGGCTCAATAAGTTAAAAAGCTAAATGAGTGGCAAAAAAGCAAAAAACCCAAATGTGTGGCTAAAGAAGCTAAAAAGCAAAATCTATGGCTAAAGAAGCTAAAAAGCGAAATGTGTGGCTAAAAAAGCTAAAACGCAAAATATGTGGCTAAAGAAGTTAAAAAGCTAAATGTGGCAAAAAAAAGAAGCTAAAAAGCCAAATGTGTGGCTAAAGAAGCTAAAAAGCAAAATATGTGGCTAAAGAAGTTAAAAAGCTAAATGTGGCAAAAAAAAGAAGCTAAAAAGCCAAATGTGTGGCTAAAGAAGCTAAAAAGCAAAATGTGTTGCTAACGAAGCTAAAAAGCAAAATATGTGGCTAAAGAAGCAAAAAACCCAAATGTGTGGCTAAAGAAGCTAAAAAGCGAAATGTGTGGCGAAAGAAGCTAAAAAGCGAAATGTGTGGCTAAAGAAGCTAAAAAGCAAAATGTGTGGCTAAAAGAAGCGAAAAGGCAAAATGTGTGGCTAAAGAGGCTAAAATGCAAAATATGTGGCTAAAGAGGCTAAAAAGCAAAATATGTGGCTAAAGAAGCTAAAAAGCAAAATATGTGGCTAAAGAAGCTAAAAAGCGAAATGTGTGGCTAAAGAAGTTAAAAAGCGAAATGTGTGGCTAAAGAGGCTAAAAAGCAAAATATGTGGCTAAAGAGGCTAAAAAGCAAAATGTGTGGCTAAAGAGGCTAAAAAGCAAAATATGTGGCTAAAGAGGCTAAAAAGCAAAATATGTGGCTAAAGAAGCTAAAAAGCGAAATGTGTGGCTAAAGAAGCTAAAAAGCGAAATGTGTGGCTAAAGAAGCTAAAAAGCGAAATGTGTGGCTAAAGAAGCTAAAAAGCGAAATGTGTGGCTAAAGAAGCTAAAAAGCGAAATGTGTGGCTAAAGAAGCTAAAAAGCAAAATGTGTGGCTAAAGAAGCTAAAAAGCAAAATGTGTGGCTAAAGAGGCTAAAAAGCCAAATGTGTGGCTAAAGAGGCTAAAAAGCAAAATATGTGGCTGAAGAAGCTAAAAAGCGAAATGTGTGGCTAAAGAAGCTAAAAAGCAAAAAGTGTGGCTAAAAGAAGCGAAAAGGCAAAATATGTGACTATAGAAGTTAAAAAGCAAAATATGTGGCTAAAGAAGCTAAAAAGCGAAATGTGTGGCTAAAGAAGTTAAAAAGCAAAATATGTGGCTAAAGAAGCTAAAAAGCAAAATGTGTGGCTAAAGAGGCTAAAAAGCCAAATGTGTGGCTAAAGAGGCTAAAAAGCAAAATATGTGGCTAAAGAAGCTAAAAAGCGAAATGTGTGGCTAAAGAAGCTAAAAAGCAAAATGTGTGGCTAAAAGAAGCGAAAAGGCAAAATATGTGACTAAAGAAGTTAAAAAGCAAAATATGTGGCTAAAGAAGCTAAAAAGCGAAATGTGTGGCTAAAGAAGCTAAAAAGCAAATTAATGGGGCTAAAGAAGCTAAAAAGCAAAATATGTGGATAAAGAAGCTAAAAAGCGAAATGTGTGGCTAAAAAAGCTAAAACGCAAAATATGTGGCTAAAGAAGTTAAAAAGCTAAATGTGGCAAAAAAAAGAAGCTAAAAAGCCAAATGTGTGGCTAAAGAAGCTAAAAAGCAAAATATGTGGCTAAAGAAGTTAAAAAGCTAAATGTGGCAAAAAAAAGAAGCTAAAAAGCCAAATGTGTGGCTAAAGAAGCTAAAAAGCAAAATGTGTTGCTAACGAAGCTAAAAAGCAAAATATGTGGCTAAAGAAGCAAAAAACCCAAATGTGTGGCTAAAGAAGCTAAAAAGCGAAATGTGTGGCGAAAGAAGCTAAAAAGCGAAATGTGTGGCGAAAGAAGCTAAAAAGCGAAATGTGTGGCTAAAGAAGCTAAAAAGCAAAATGTGTGGCTAAAAGAAGCGAAAAGGCAAAATATGTGACTAAAGAAGTTAAAAAGCAAAATATGTGGCTAAAGAAGCTAAAAAGCGAAATGTGTGGCTAAAGAAGTTAAAAAGCGAAATGTGTGGCTAAAGAGGCTAAAAAGCAAAATATGTGGCTAAAGAGGCTAAAAAGCAAAATGTGTGGCTAAAGAGGCTAAAAAGCAAAATATGTGGCTAAAGAGGCTAAAAAGCAAAATATGTGGCTAAAGAATCTAAAAAGCGAAATGTGTGGCTAAAGAAGCTAAAAAGCAAAATGTGTGGCGAAAAGAAGCGAAAAGGCAAAATATGTGACTAAAGAAGTTAAAAAGCAAAATATGTGGCTAAAGAAGCTAAAAAGCAAAATATGTGACTAAAGAAGTTAAAAAGCAAAATATGTGGCTAAAGAGGCTAAAAAGCAAAATCTATGGCTAAAGAGGCTAAAAAGCAAAATATGTGGCTAAAGAAGCTAAAAAGCGAAATGTGTGGCTAAAGAAGCTAAAAAGCGAAATGTGTGGCTAAAGAAGCTAAAAAGCGAAATGTGTGGCTAAAGAAGCTAAAAAGCGAAATGTGTGGCTAAAGAAGCTAAAAAGCAAAATGTGTGGCTAAAGAAGCTAAAAAGCAAAATGTGTGGCTAAAGAGGCTAAAAAGCCAAATGTGTGGCTAAAGAGGCTAAAAAGCAAAATATGTGGCTAAAGAAGCTAAAAAGCGAAATGTGTGGCTAAAGAAGCTAAAAAGCAAAATGTGTGGCTAAAAGAAGCGAAAAGGCAAAATATGTGACTAAAGAAGTTAAAAAGCAAAATATGTGGCTAAAGAAGCTAAAAAGCGAAATGTGTGGCTAAAGAAGTTAAAAAGCAAAATATGTGGCTAAAGAAGCTAAAAAGCAAAATGTGTGGCTAAAGAGGCTAAAAAGCCAAATGTGTGGCTAAAGAGGCTAAAAAGCAAAATATGTGGCTAAAGAAGCTAAAAAGCGAAATGTGTGGCTAAAGAAGCTAAAAAGCGAAATGTGTGGCTAAAGAAGCTAAAAAGCAAAATGTGTGGCTAAAAGAAGCGAAAAGGCAAAATATGTGACTAAAGAAGTTAAAAAGCAAAATATGTGGCTAAAGAAGCTAAAAAGCGAAATGTGTGGCTAAAGAAGCTAAAAAGCAAAATATGTGGCTAAAGAAGCTAAAAAGCAAAATATGTGGATAAAGAAGCTAAAAAGCGAAATGTGTGGCTAAAAAAGCTAAAACGCAAAATATGTGGCTAAAGAAGTTAAAAAGCTAAATGTGGCAAAAAAAAGAAGCTAAAAAGCCAAATGTGTGGCTAAAGAAGCTAAAAAGCAAAATGTGTTGCTAACGAAGCTAAAAAGCAAAATATGTGGCTAAAGAAGCAAAAAACCCAAATGTGTGGCTAAAGAAGCTAAAAAGCAAAATATGTGGCTAAAGAAGTTAAAAAGCAAAATATGTGGCTAAAGAAGCTAAAAAGCTAAATGTGGCAAAAAAAAGAAGCTAAAAAGCCAAATGTGTGGCTAAAGAAGATAAAAAGCAAAATATGTGGCTAAAGAAGTTAAAAAGCTAAATGTGGCAAAAAAAAGAAGCTAAAAAGCAAAATATGTGGCTCAATAAGTTAAAAAGCTAAATGAGTGGCAAAAAAGCAAAAAACCCAAATGTGTGGCTAAAGAAGTTAAAAAGCAAAATATGTGGCTAAAGAGGCTAAAAAGCGAAATGTGTGGCTAAGGAAGCTAAAAAGCAAAATGTGTGGCTAAAGAAGCTAAAAAGCAAAATATGTGGCTAAAGAAGATAAAAGGCAAAATATGTGGCTAAAGAAGTTAAAAAGCCAAATGTGTGGCTAGAGGTGAAAAAGCAAAATATGTGGCTAAAGAAGATAAGAGGCAAAATATGTGGCTAAAGAAGTTAAAAAGCAAAATATGTGGCTAAAGAAGTTAAAAAGCAAAATATGTGGCTAAAGAGGCTAAAAAGCGAAATGTGTGGCTAAGGAAGCTAAAAAGCAAAATGTGTGGCTAAAGAAGCTAAAAAGCAAAATATGTGGCTAAAGAACATAAAAGGCAAAATATGTGTGGCTAAAGAAGATAAAAAGCCAAATGTGTGGCTCAAGAAGCTAAAAAGCAAAATATGTGGCTAAAGAAGATAAAAGGCAAAATATGTGGCTAAAGAAGTTAAAAAGCCAAATGTGTGGTTAAAGAGGCGAAAAAGCAAAATATGTGGCTCAATAAGTTAAAAAGCTAAATGAGTGGCAAAAAAGCAAACAACCCAAATGTGTGGCTAAAGAAGCTAAAAAGCAAAATCTATGGCTAAAGAAGCTAAAAAGCAAAATGTGTGGCTAAAAAAGTTAAAAAGCCAAATGTGTGGCCCAAGAAGTTAAAAAGCCAAATGTGTGGCTAAAGAGGCAAAAAAGCAAAATATGTGGCTCAATAAGTTAAAAAGCTAAATGAGTGGCAAAAAAGCAAAATGTGTGGCTAAAGAGGCAAAAAAGCAAAATATGTGGCTCAATAAGTTAAAAAGCTAAATGAGTGGCAAAAAAGCAAAAAACCCAAATGTGTGGCTAAAGAAGTTAAAAAGCAAAATATGTGGCTAAAGAGGCTAAAAAGCGAAATGTGTGGCTAAGGAAGCTAAAAAGCAAAATGTGTGGCTAAAGAAGCTAAAAAGCAAAATATGTGGCTAAAGAAGATAAAAGGCAAAATATGTGGCTAAAGAAGTTAAAAAGCCAAATGTGTGGCTAAAGAGGCTAAAAAGCCAAATGTGTGGCTAAAGAGGCTAAAAAGCAAAATATGTGGCTAAAGAAGCTAAAAAGCGAAATGTGTGGCTAAAGAAGCTAAAAAGCGAAATGTGTGGCTAAAGAAGCTAAAAAGCAAAATGTGTGGCTAAAAGAAGCGAAAAGGCAAAATATGTGACTAAAGAAGTTAAAAAGCAAAATATGTGGCTAAAGAAGCTAAAAAGCGAAATGTGTGGCTAAAGAAGCTAAAAAGCAAATTAATGGGGCTAAAGAAGCTAAAAAGCAAAATATGTGGATAAAGAAGCTAAAAAGCGAAATGTGTGGCTAAAAAAGCTAAAAAGCGAAATGTGTGGCTAAAGAAGCTAAAAAGCGAAATGTGTGGCTAAAGAAGCTAAAAAGCAAATTAATGGGGCTAAAGAAGCTAAAAAGCAAAATATGTGGATAAAGAAGCTAAAAAGCGAAATGTGTGGCTAAAAAAGCTAAAACGCAAAATATGTGGCTAAAGAAGTTAAAAAGATAAATGTGGCAAAAAAAAGAAGCTAAAAAGCCAAATGTGTGGCTAAAGAAGCTAAAAAGCAAAATGTGTTGCTAACGAAGCAAAAAAGCAAAATATGTGGCTAAAGAAGCAAAAAACCCAAATGTGTGGCTAAAGAAGCTAAAAAGCAAAATATGTGGCTAAAGAAGTTAAAAAGCAAAATATGTGGCTAAAGAAGCTAAAAAGCGAAATGTGTGGCTAAAGAAGCTAAAAAGCAAAATATGTGGCTAAAGAAGCTAAAAAGCAAAATATGTGGATAAAGAAGCTAAAAAGCGAAATGTGTGGCTAAAAAAGCTAAAACGCAAAATATGTGGCTAAAGAAGTTAAAAAGCTAAATGTGGCAAAAAAAAGAAGCTAAAAAGCCAAATGTGTGGCTAAAGAAGCTAAAAAGCAAAATATGTGGCTAAAGAAGTTAAAAAGCTAAATGTGGCAAAAAAAAGAAGCTAAAAAGCCAAATGTGTGGCTAAAGAAGCTAAAAAGCAAAATGTGTTGCTAACGAAGCTAAAAAGCAAAATATGTGGCTAAAGAAGCAAAAAACCCAAATGTGTGGCTAAAGAAGCTAAAAAGCGAAATGTGTGGCAAAAGAAGCTAAAAAGCGAAATGTGTGGCGAAAGAAGCTAAAAAGCGAAATGTGTGGCTAAAGAAGCTAAAAAGCAAAATGTGTGGCTAAAAGAAGCGAAAAGGCAAAATATGTGACTAAAGAAGTTAAAAAGCAAAATATGTGGCTAAAGAAGCTAAAAAGCGAAATGTGTGGCTAAAGAAGTTAAAAAGCGAAATGTGTGGCTAAAGAGGCTAAAAAGCAAAATATGTGGCTAAAGAGGCTAAAAAGCAAAATGTGTGGCTAAAGAGGCTAAAAAGCAAAATATGTGGCTAAAGAGGCTAAAAAGCAAAATATGTGGCTAAAGAATCTAAAAAGCGAAATGTGTGGCTAAAGAAGCTAAAAAGCAAAATGTGTGGCGAAAAGAAGCGAAAAGGCAAAATATGTGACTAAAGAAGTTAAAAAGCAAAATATGTGGCTAAAGAAGCTAAAAAGCAAAATATGTGACTAAAGAAGTTAAAAAGCAAAATGTGTGGCTAAAGAGGCTAAAAAGCAAAATATGTGGCTAAAGAAGCTAAAAAGCGAAATGTGTGGCTAAAGAAGCTAAAAAGCGAAATGTGTGGCTAAAGAAGCTAAAAAGCAAAATGTGTGGCTAAAAGAAGCGAAAAGGCAAAATATGTGACTAAAGAAGTTAAAAAGCAAAATATGTGGCTAAAGAAGCTAAAAAGCGAAATGTGTGGCTAAAGAAGCTAAAAAGCAAAATATGTGGCTAAAGAAGCTAAAAAGCAAAATATGTGGATAAAGAAGCTAAAAAGCGAAATGTGTGGCTAAAAAAGCTAAAACGCAAAATATGTGGCTAAAGAAGTTAAAAAGCTAAATGTGGCAAAAAAAAGAAGCTAAAAAGCCAAATGTGTGGCTAAAGAAGCTAAAAAGCAAAATGTGTTGCTAACGAAGCTAAAAAGCAAAATATGTGGCTAAAGAAGCAAAAAACCCAAATGTGTGGCTAAAGAAGCTAAAAAGCAAAATATGTGGCTAAAGAAGTTAAAAAGCAAAATATGTGGCTAAAGAAGCTAAAAAGCGAAATGTGTGGCTAAAGAAGCTAAAAAGCAAAATATGTGGCTAAAGAAGCTAAAAAGCAAAATATGTGGATAAAGAAGCGAAAAAGCGAAATGTGTGGCTAAAAAAGCTAAAACGCAAAATATGTGGCTAAAGAAGTTAAAAAGCTAAATGTGGCAAAAAAAAGAAGCTAAAAAGCCAAATGTGTGGCTAAAGAAGCTAAAAAGCAAAATATGTGGCTAAAGAAGTTAAAAAGCTAAATGTGGCAAAAAAGCAAAAAACCCAAATGTGTGGCTAAAGAAGTTAAAAGCAAAATATGTGGCTAAAGAGGCTAAAAAGCGAAATGTGTGGCTAAGGAAGCTAAAAAGCAAAATATGTGGCTAAAGAGGCTAAAAAGCGAAATGTGTGGCTAAGGAAGCTAAAAAGCAAAATGTGTGGCTAAAGAAGCTAAAAAGCAAAATATGTGGCTAAAGAAGATAAAAGGCAAAATATGTGGCTAAAGAAGTTAAAAAGCCAAATGTGTGGCTAGAGGCGAAAAAGCAAAATATGTGGCTAAAGAAGATAAGAGGCAAAATATGTGGCTAAAGAAGTTAAAAAGCAAAATATGTGGCTAAAGAAGTTAAAAAGCAAAATATGTGGCTAAAGAGGCTAAAAAGCGAAATGTGTGGCTAAGGAAGCTAAAAAGCAAAATGTGTGGCTAAAGAAGCTAAAAAGCAAAATATGTGGCTAAAGAACATAAAAGGCAAAATATGTGTGGCTAAAGAAGATAAAAAGCCAAATGTGTGGCTCAAGAAGCTAAAAAGCAAAATATGTGGCTAAAGAAGATAAAAGGCAAAATATGTGGCTAAAGAAGTTAAAAAGCCAAATGTGTGGTTAAAGAGGCGAAAAAGCAAAATATGTGGCTCAATAAGTTAAAAGCTAAATGAGTGGCAAAAAAGCAAAAAACCCAAATGTGTGGCTAAAGAAGCTAAAAAGCAAAATCTATGGCTAAAGAAGCTAAAAAGCGAAATGTGTGGCTAAAAAAGCTAAAACGCAAAATATGTGGCTAAAGAAGTTAAAAAGCTAAATGTGGCAAAAAAAAGAAGCTAAAAAGCCAAATGTGTGGCTAAAGAAGCTAAAAAGCAAAATATGTGGCTAAAGAAGTTAAAAAGCTAAATGTGGCAAAAAAAAGAAGCTAAAAAGCCAAATGTGTGGCTAAAGAAGCTAAAAAGCAAAATGTGTTGCTAACGAAGCTAAAAAGCAAAATATGTGGCTAAAGAAGCAAAAAACCCAAATGTGTGGCTAAAGAAGCTAAAAAGCGAAATGTGTGGCGAAAGAAGCTAAAAAGCGAAATGTGTGGCTAAAGAAGCTAAAAAGCAAAATGTGTGTGGCTAAAAGAAGCGAAAAGGCAAAATGTGTGGCTAAAGAGGCTAAAATGCAAAATATGTGGCTAAAGAGGCTAAAAAGCAAAATATGTGGCTAAAGAAGCTAAAAAGCAAAATATGTGGCTAAAGAAGCTAAAAAGCGAAATGTGTGGCTAAAGAAGTTAAAAAGCGAAATGTGTGGCTAAAGAGGCTAAAAAGCAAAATATGTGGCTAAAGAGGCTAAAAAGCAAAATGTGTGGCTAAAGAGGCTAAAAAGCAAAATATGTGGCTAAAGAGGCTAAAAAGCAAAATATGTGGCTAAAGAAGCTAAAAAGCGAAATGTGTGGCTAAAGAAGCTAAAAAGCGAAATGTGTGGCTAAAGAAGCTAAAAAGCGAAATGTGTGGCTAAAGAAGCTAAAAAGCGAAATGTGTGGCTAAAGAAGCTAAAAAGCGAAATGTGTGGCTAAAGAAGCTAAAAAGCAAAATGTGTGGCTAAAGAAGCTAAAAAGCAAAATGTGTGGCTAAAGAGGCTAAAAAGCCAAATGTGTGGCTAAAGAGGCTAAAAAGCAAAATATGTGGCTGAAGAAGCTAAAAAGCGAAATGTGTGGCTAAAGAAGCTAAAAAGCAAAAAGTGTGGCTAAAAGAAGCGAAAAGGCAAAATATGTGACTAAAGAAGTTAAAAAGCAAAATATGTGGCTAAAGAAGCTAAAAAGCGAAATGTGTGGCTAAAGAAGTTAAAAAGCAAAATATGTGGCTAAAGAAGCTAAAAAGCAAAATGTGTGGCTAAAGAGGCTAAAAAGCCAAATGTGTGGCTAAAGAGGCTAAAAAGCAAAATATGTGGCTAAAGAAGCTAAAAAGCGAAATGTGTGGCTAAAGAAGCTAAAAAGCAAAATGTGTGGCTAAAAGAAGCGAAAAGGCAAAATATGTGACTAAAGAAGTTAAAAAGCAAAATATGTGGCTAAAGAAGCTAAAAAGCGAAATGTGTGGCTAAAGAAGCTAAAAAGCAAATTAATGGGGCTAAAGAAGCTAAAAAGCAAAATATGTGGATAAAGAAGCTAAAAAGCGAAATGTGTGGCTAAAAAAGCTAAAACGCAAAATATGTGGCTAAAGAAGTTAAAAAGCTAAATGTGGCAAAAAAAAGAAGCTAAAAAGCCAAATGTGTGGCTAAAGAAGCTAAAAAGCAAAATATGTGGCTAAAGAAGTTAAAAAGCTAAATGTGGCAAAAAAAAGAAGCTAAAAAGCCAAATGTGTGGCTAAAGAAGCTAAAAAGCAAAATGTGTTGCTAACGAAGCTAAAAAGCAAAATATGTGGCTAAAGAAGCAAAAAACCCAAATGTGTGGCTAAAGAAGCTAAAAAGCGAAATGTGTGGCGAAAGAAGCTAAAAAGCGAAATGTGTGGCGAAAGAAGCTAAAAAGCGAAATGTGTGGCTAAAGAAGCTAAAAAGCAAAATGTGTGGCTAAAAGAAGCGAAAAGGCAAAATATGTGACTAAAGAAGTTAAAAAGCAAAATATGTGGCTAAAGAAGCTAAAAAGCGAAATGTGTGGCTAAAGAAGTTAAAAAGCGAAATGTGTGGCTAAAGAGGCTAAAAAGCAAAATATGTGGCTAAAGAGGCTAAAAAGCAAAATGTGTGGCTAAAGAGGCTAAAAAGCAAAATATGTGGCTAAAGAGGCTAAAAAGCAAAATATGTGGCTAAAGAATCTAAAAAGCGAAATGTGTGGCTAAAGAAGCTAAAAAGCAAAATGTGTGGCGAAAAGAAGCGAAAAGGCAAAATATGTGACTAAAGAAGTTAAAAAGCAAAATATGTGGCTAAAGAAGCTAAAAAGCAAAATATGTGACTAAAGAAGTTAAAAAGCAAAATATGTGGCTAAAGAGGCTAAAAAGCAAAATCTATGGCTAAAGAGGCTAAAAAGCAAAATATGTGGCTAAAGAAGCTAAAAAGCGAAATGTGTGGCTAAAGAAGCTAAAAAGCGAAATGTGTGGCTAAAGAAGCTAAAAAGCGAAATGTGTGGCTAAAGAAGCTAAAAAGCGAAATGTGTGGCTAAAGAAGCTAAAAAGCAAAATGTGTGGCTAAAGAAGCTAAAAAGCAAAATGTGTGGCTAAAGAGGCTAAAAAGCCAAATGTGTGGCTAAAGAGGCTAAAAAGCAAAATATGTGGCTAAAGAAGCTAAAAAGCGAAATGTGTGGCTAAAGAAGCTAAAAAGCAAAATGTGTGGCTAAAAGAAGCGAAAAGGCAAAATATGTGACTAAAGAAGTTAAAAAGCAAAATATGTGGCTAAAGAAGCTAAAAAGCGAAATGTGTGGCTAAAGAAGTTAAAAAGCAAAATATGTGGCTAAAGAAGCTAAAAAGCAAAATGTGTGGCTAAAGAGGCTAAAAAGCCAAATGTGTGGCTAAAGAGGCTAAAAAGCAAAATATGTGGCTAAAGAAGCTAAAAAGCGAAATGTGTGGCTAAAGAAGCTAAAAAGCGAAATGTGTGGCTAAAGAAGCTAAAAAGCAAAATGTGTGGCTAAAAGAAGCGAAAAGGCAAAATATGTGACTAAAGAAGTTAAAAAGCAAAATATGTGGCTAAAGAAGCTAAAAAGCGAAATGTGTGGCTAAAGAAGCTAAAAAGCAAAATATGTGGCTAAAGAAGCTAAAAAGCAAAATATGTGGATAAAGAAGCTAAAAAGCGAAATGTGTGGCTAAAAAAGCTAAAACGCAAAATATGTGGCTAAAGAAGTTAAAAAGCTAAATGTGGCAAAAAAAAGAAGCTAAAAAGCCAAATGTGTGGCTAAAGAAGCTAAAAAGCAAAATGTGTTGCTAACGAAGCTAAAAAGCAAAATATGTGGCTAAAGAAGCAAAAAACCCAAATGTGTGGCTAAAGAAGCTAAAAAGCAAAATATGTGGCTAAAGAAGTTAAAAAGCAAAATATGTGGCTAAAGAAGCTAAAAAGCTAAATGTGGCAAAAAAAAGAAGCTAAAAAGCCAAATGTGTGGCTAAAGAAGATAAAAAGCAAAATATGTGGCTAAAGAAGTTAAAAAGCTAAATGTGGCAAAAAAAAGAAGCTAAAAAGCAAAATATGTGGCTCAATAAGTTAAAAAGCTAAATGAGTGGCAAAAAAGCAAAAAACCCAAATGTGTGGCTAAAGAAGTTAAAAAGCAAAATATGTGGCTAAAGAGGCTAAAAAGCGAAATGTGTGGCTAAGGAAGCTAAAAAGCAAAATGTGTGGCTAAAGAAGCTAAAAAGCAAAATATGTGGCTAAAGAAGATAAAAGGCAAAATATGTGGCTAAAGAAGTTAAAAAGCCAAATGTGTGGCTAGAGGTGAAAAAGCAAAATATGTGGCTAAAGAAGATAAGAGGCAAAATATGTGGCTAAAGAAGTTAAAAAGCAAAATATGTGGCTAAAGAAGTTAAAAAGCAAAATATGTGGCTAAAGAGGCTAAAAAGCGAAATGTGTGGCTAAGGAAGCTAAAAAGCAAAATGTGTGGCTAAAGAAGCTAAAAAGCAAAATATGTGGCTAAAGAACATAAAAGGCAAAATATGTGTGGCTAAAGAAGATAAAAAGCCAAATGTGTGGCTCAAGAAGCTAAAAAGCAAAATATGTGGCTAAAGAAGATAAAAGGCAAAATATGTGGCTAAAGAAGTTAAAAAGCCAAATGTGTGGTTAAAGAGGCGAAAAAGCAAAATATGTGGCTCAATAAGTTAAAAAGCTAAATGAGTGGCAAAAAAGCAAAAAACCCAAATGTGTGGCTAAAGAAGCTAAAAAGCAAAATCTATGGCTAAAGAAGCTAAAAAGCAAAATGTGTGGCTAAAAAAGTTAAAAAGCCAAATGTGTGGCCCAAGAAGTTAAAAAGCCAAATGTGTGGCTAAAGAGGCAAAAAAGCAAAATATGTGGCTCAATAAGTTAAAAAGCTAAATGAGTGGCAAAAAAGCAAAATGTGTGGCTAAAGAGGCAAAAAAGCAAAATATGTGGCTCAATAAGTTAAAAAGCTAAATGAGTGGCAAAAAAGCAAAAAACCCAAATGTGTGGCTAAAGAAGTTAAAAAGCAAAATATGTGGCTAAAGAGGCTAAAAAGCGAAATGTGTGGCTAAGGAAGCTAAAAAGCAAAATGTGTGGCTAAAGAAGCTAAAAAGCAAAATATGTGGCTAAAGAAGATAAAAGGCAAAATATGTGGCTAAAGAAGTTAAAAAGCCAAATGTGTGGCTAAAGAGGCTAAAAAGCCAAATGTGTGGCTAAAGAGGCTAAAAAGCAAAATATGTGGCTAAAGAAGCTAAAAAGCGAAATGTGTGGCTAAAGAAGCTAAAAAGCGAAATGTGTGGCTAAAGAAGCTAAAAAGCAAAATGTGTGGCTAAAAGAAGCGAAAAGGCAAAATATGTGACTAAAGAAGTTAAAAAGCAAAATATGTGGCTAAAGAAGCTAAAAAGCGAAATGTGTGGCTAAAGAAGCTAAAAAGCAAATTAATGGGGCTAAAGAAGCTAAAAAGCAAAATATGTGGATAAAGAAGCTAAAAAGCGAAATGTGTGGCTAAAAAAGCTAAAAAGCGAAATGTGTGGCTAAAGAAGCTAAAAAGCGAAATGTGTGGCTAAAGAAGCTAAAAAGCAAATTAATGGGGCTAAAGAAGCTAAAAAGCAAAATATGTGGATAAAGAAGCTAAAAAGCGAAATGTGTGGCTAAAAAAGCTAAAACGCAAAATATGTGGCTAAAGAAGTTAAAAAGATAAATGTGGCAAAAAAAAGAAGCTAAAAAGCCAAATGTGTGGCTAAAGAAGCTAAAAAGCAAAATGTGTTGCTAACGAAGCAAAAAAGCAAAATATGTGGCTAAAGAAGCAAAAAACCCAAATGTGTGGCTAAAGAAGCTAAAAAGCAAAATATGTGGCTAAAGAAGTTAAAAAGCAAAATATGTGGCTAAAGAAGCTAAAAAGCGAAATGTGTGGCTAAAGAAGCTAAAAAGCAAAATATGTGGCTAAAGAAGCTAAAAAGCAAAATATGTGGATAAAGAAGCTAAAAAGCGAAATGTGTGGCTAAAAAAGCTAAAACGCAAAATATGTGGCTAAAGAAGTTAAAAAGCTAAATGTGGCAAAAAAAAGAAGCTAAAAAGCCAAATGTGTGGCTAAAGAAGCTAAAAAGCAAAATATGTGGCTAAAGAAGTTAAAAAGCTAAATGTGGCAAAAAAAAGAAGCTAAAAAGCCAAATGTGTGGCTAAAGAAGCTAAAAAGCAAAATGTGTTGCTAACGAAGCTAAAAAGCAAAATATGTGGCTAAAGAAGCAAAAAACCCAAATGTGTGGCTAAAGAAGCTAAAAAGCGAAATGTGTGGCAAAAGAAGTTAAAAAGCAAAATATGTGGCTAAAGAAGCTAAAAAGCGAAATGTGTGGCTAAAGAAGTTAAAAAGCGAAATGTGTGGCTAAAGAGGCTAAAAAGCAAAATATGTGGCTAAAGAGGCTAAAAAGCAAAATGTGTGGCTAAAGAGGCTAAAAAGCAAAATATGTGGCTAAAGAGGCTAAAAAGCAAAATATGTGGCTAAAGAATCTAAAAAGCGAAATGTGTGGCTAAAGAAGCTAAAAAGCAAAATGTGTGGCGAAAAGAAGCGAAAAGGCAAAATATGTGACTAAAGAAGTTAAAAAGCAAAATATGTGGCTAAAGAAGCTAAAAAGCAAAATATGTGACTAAAGAAGTTAAAAAGCAAAATGTGTGGCTAAAGAGGCTAAAAAGCAAAATATGTGGCTAAAGAAGCTAAAAAGCGAAATGTGTGGCTAAAGAAGCTAAAAAGCGAAATGTGTGGCTAAAGAAGCTAAAAAGCAAAATGTGTGGCTAAAAGAAGCGAAAAGGCAAAATATGTGACTAAAGAAGTTAAAAAGCAAAATATGTGGCTAAAGAAGCTAAAAAGCGAAATGTGTGGCTAAAGAAGCTAAAAAGCAAAATATGTGGCTAAAGAAGCTAAAAAGCAAAATATGTGGATAAAGAAGCTAAAAAGCGAAATGTGTGGCTAAAAAAGCTAAAACGCAAAATATGTGGCTAAAGAAGTTAAAAAGCTAAATGTGGCAAAAAAAAGAAGCTAAAAAGCCAAATGTGTGGCTAAAGAAGCTAAAAAGCAAAATGTGTTGCTAACGAAGCTAAAAAGCAAAATATGTGGCTAAAGAAGCAAAAAACCCAAATGTGTGGCTAAAGAAGCTAAAAAGCAAAATATGTGGCTAAAGAAGTTAAAAAGCAAAATATGTGGCTAAAGAAGCTAAAAAGCGAAATGTGTGGCTAAAGAAGCTAAAAAGCAAAATATGTGGCTAAAGAAGCTAAAAAGCAAAATATGTGGATAAAGAAGCGAAAAAGCGAAATGTGTGGCTAAAAAAGCTAAAACGCAAAATATGTGGCTAAAGAAGTTAAAAAGCTAAATGTGGCAAAAAAAAGAAGCTAAAAAGCCAAATGTGTGGCTAAAGAAGCTAAAAAGCAAAATATGTGGCTAAAGAAGTTAAAAAGCTAAATGTGGCAAAAAAAAGAAGCTAAAAAGCAAAATATGTGGCTCAATAAGTTAAAAAGCTAAATGAGTGGCAAAAAAGCAAAAAACCCAAATGTGTGGCTAAAGAAGTTAAAAAGCAAAATATGTGGCTAAAGAGGCTAAAAAGCGAAATGTGTGGCTAAGGAAGCTAAAAAGCAAAATGTGTGGCTAAAGAAGCTAAAAAGCAAAATATGTGGCTAAAGAAGATAAAAGGCAAAATATGTGGCTAAAGAAGTTAAAAAGCCAAATGTGTGGCTAGAGGCGAAAAAGCAAAATATGTGGCTAAAGAAGATAAGAGGCAAAATATGTGGCTAAAGAAGTTAAAAAGCAAAATATGTGGCTAAAGAAGTTAAAAAGCAAAATATGTGGCTAAAGAGGCTAAAAAGCGAAATGTGTGGCTAAGGAAGCTAAAAAGCAAAATGTGTGGCTAAAGAAGCTAAAAAGCAAAATATGTGGCTAAAGAACATAAAAGGCAAAATATGTGTGGCTAAAGAAGATAAAAAGCCAAATGTGTGGCTCAAGAAGCTAAAAAGCAAAATATGTGGCTAAAGAAGATAAAAGGCAAAATATGTGGCTAAAGAAGTTAAAAAGCCAAATGTGTGGTTAAAGAGGCGAAAAAGCAAAATATGTGGCTCAATAAGTTAAAAAGCTAAATGAGTGGCAAAAAAGCAAAAAACCCAAATGTGTGGCTAAAGAAGCTAAAAAGCAAAATCTATGGCTAAAGAAGCTAAAAAGCAAAATGTGTGGCTAAAAAAGTTAAAAAGCAAAATGTGTGGCCCAAGAAGTTAAAAAGCCAAATGTGTGGCTAAAGAGGCAAAAAAGCAAAATATGTGGCTCAATAAGTTAAAAAGCTAAATGAGTGGCAAAAAAGCAAAATGTGTGGCTAAAGAGGCAAAAAAGCAAAATATGTGGCTCAATAAGTTAAAAAGCTAAATGAGTGGCAAAAAAGCAAAAAACCCAAATGTGTGGCTAAAGAAGTTAAAAAGCAAAATATGTGGCTAAAGAGGCTAAAAAGCGAAATGTGTGGCTAAGGAAGCTAAAAAGCAAAATGTGTGGCTAAAGAAGCTAAAAAGCAAAATATGTGGCTAAAGAAGATAAAAGGCAAAATATGTGGCTAAAGAAGTTAAAAAGCCAAATGTGTGGCTAAAGAGGCGAAAAAGCAAAATATGTGGCTCAATAAGTAAAAAAGCTAAATGAGTGGCAAAAAAGCAAAAAACCCAAATGTGTGGCTAAAGAAGCTAAAAAGCAAAATCTATGGCTAAAGAAGCTAAAAAGCAAAATGTGTGGCTAAAGAAGGTAAAAAGCTAAATGTGTGGCTAAAGAAGCTAAAAAGCCAAATGTGTGGCTAAAGAAGGTAAAAAGCTAAATGTGTGGCTCAAGAAGCTAAAAAGCCAAATGTGTGGCTAAAGAAGGTAAAAAGCTAAATGTGTGGCTAAAGAAGCGAAAAAGCAAAATATGTGGCTAAAGAAGCTAAAAAGCAAAATGTGTGGCTGAAGAAGCTAAAAAGCAAAATCTATGGCTAAAGAAGCTAAAAAGCAAAATGTGTGGCTAAAGAAGTTAAAAAGCAAAATGTGTGGCTAAAGAAGCTAAAAAGCAAAATGTGTGGCTAAAGAAGCTAAAAAGCGAAATGTGTGGCTAAAAAAGCTAAAACGCAAAATATGTGGCTAAAGAAGTTAAAAAGCTAAATGTGGCAAAAAAAAGAAGCTAAAAACCCAAATGTGTGGCTAAAGAAGCTAAAAAGCAAAATGTGTGGCTAAAGAAGCTAAAAAGCTAAATGTGTGGCTAAAGAAGCTAAAAAGCAAAATGTGTGGCTAAAGAAGCTAAAAAGCAAAATATGTGACTAAAGAAGTTAAAAAGCAAAATATGTGGCTAAAGAAGCTAAAAAGCGAAATGTGTGGCTAAAGAAGCTAAAAAGCAAAATATGTGGCTAAAGAAGCTAAAAAGCAAAATATGTGGATAAAGAAGCTAAAAAGCGAAATGTGTGGCTAAAAAAGCTAAAACGCAAAATATGTGGCTAAAGAAGTTAAAAAGCTAAATGTGGCAAAAAAAAGAAGCTAAAAAGCCAAATGTGTGGCTAAAGAAGATAAAAAGCAAAATGTGTTTCTAACGAAGCTAAAAAGCAAAATATGTGGCTAAAGAAGCAAAAAACCCAAATGTGTGGCTAAAGAAGCTAAAAAGCAAAATATGTGGCTAAAGAAGCTAAAAAGCAAAATATGTGGCTAAGGAAGCTAAAAAGCAAAATGTGTGGCTAAGGAAGCTAAAAAGCAAAATATGTGGCTAAAGAAGCTAAAAAGCAAAATGTGTGGCTAAAGAAGATAAAAAGCAAAATGTGTGGCTAAAGAGGCAAAAAAGCAAAATATGTGGCTCAATAAGTTAAAAAGCTAAATGAGTGGCAAAAAAGCAAAAAACCCAAATGTGTGGCTAAAGAAGTTAAAAAGCAAAATATGTGGCTAAAGAGGCTAAAAAGCGAAATGTGTGGCTAAGGAAGCTAAAAAGCAAAATGTGTGGCTAAAGAAGCTAAAAAGCAAAATATGTGGCTAAAGAAGATAAAAGGCAAAATATGTGGCTAAAGAAGTTAAAAAGCCAAATGTGTGGCTCAAGAAGCTAAAAAGCCAAATATGTGGCTAAAGAAGGTAAAAAGCCAAATATGTGGCTAAAGAAGGTAAAAAGCCAAATGTGTGGCTCAAGAAGCTAAAAAGCCAAATGTGTGGCTCAAGAAGCTAAAAAGCCAAATGTGTGGCTAAAGAAGGTAAAAAGCTAAATGTGTGGCTAAAGAAGCTAAAAAGCAAAATATGTGGCTAAAGAAGCTAAAAAGCAAAATATGTGGCTAAAGAATCTAAAAAGCGAAATGTGTGGCTAAAGAAGCTAAAAAGCAAAATGTGTGGCGAAAAGAAGCGAAAAGGCAAAATATGTGACTAAAGAAGTTAAAAAGCAAAATATGTGGCTAAAGAAGCTAAAAAGCAAAATATGTGACTAAAGAAGTTAAAAAGCCAAATGTGTGGCTAAAGAAGTTAAAAAGCCAAATGTGTGGCTAAAGAGGCTAAAAAGCAAAATATGTGGCTAAAGAGGCTAAAAAGCAAAATATGTGGCTAAAGAATCTAAAAAGCGAAATGTGTGGCTAAAGAAGCTAAAAAGCAAAATGTGTGGCGAAAAGAAGCGAAAAGGCAAAATATGTGACTAAAGAAGTTAAAAAGCAAAATATGTGGCTAAAGAAGCTAAAAAGCAAAATATGTGACTAAAGAAGTTAAAAAGCAAAATGTGTGGCTAAAGAGGCTAAAAAGCAAAATATGTGGCTAAAGAAGCTAAAAAGCGAAATGTGTGGCTAAAGAAGCTAAAAAGCGAAATGTGTGGCTAAAGAAGCTAAAAAGCAAAATGTGTGGCTAAAAGAAGCGAAAAGGCAAAATATGTGACTAAAGAAGTTAAAAAGCAAAATATGTGGCTAAAGAAGCTAAAAAGCGAAATGTGTGGCTAAAGAAGCTAAAAAGCAAAATATGTGGCTAAAGAAGCTAAAAAGCAAAATATGTGGATAAAGAAGCTAAAAAGCGAAATGTGTGGCTAAAAAAGCTAAAACGCAAAATATGTGGCTAAAGAAGTTAAAAAGCTAAATGTGGCAAAAAAAAGAAGCTAAAAAGCCAAATGTGTGGCTAAAGAAGCTAAAAAGCAAAATGTGTTGCTAACGAAGCTAAAAAGCAAAATATGTGGCTAAAGAAGCAAAAAACCCAAATGTGTGGCTAAAGAAGCTAAAAAGCAAAATATGTGGCTAAAGAAGTTAAAAAGCAAAATATGTGGCTAAAGAAGCTAAAAAGCGAAATGTGTGGCTAAAGAAGCTAAAAAGCAAAATATGTGGCTAAAGAAGCTAAAAAGCAAAATATGTGGATAAAGAAGCGAAAAAGCGAAATGTGTGGCTAAAAAAGCTAAAACGCAAAATATGTGGCTAAAGAAGTTAAAAAGCTAAATGTGGCAAAAAAAAGAAGCTAAAAAGCCAAATGTGTGGCTAAAGAAGCTAAAAAGCAAAATATGTGGCTAAAGAAGTTAAAAAGCTAAATGTGGCAAAAAAAAGAAGCTAAAAAGCAAAATATGTGGCTCAATAAGTTAAAAAGCTAAATGAGTGGCAAAAAAGCAAAAAACCCAAATGTGTGGCTAAAGAAGTTAAAAAGCAAAATATGTGGCTAAAGAGGCTAAAAAGCGAAATGTGTGGCTAAGGAAGCTAAAAAGCAAAATGTGTGGCTAAAGAAGCTAAAAAGCAAAATATGTGGCTAAAGAAGATAAAAGGCAAAATATGTGGCTAAAGAAGTTAAAAAGCCAAATGTGTGGCTAGAGGCGAAAAAGCAAAATATGTGGCTAAAGAAGATAAGAGGCAAAATATGTGGCTAAAGAAGTTAAAAAGCAAAATATGTGGCTAAAGAAGTTAAAAAGCAAAATATGTGGCTAAAGAGGCTAAAAAGCGAAATGTGTGGCTAAGGAAGCTAAAAAGCAAAATGTGTGGCTAAAGAAGCTAAAAAGCAAAATATGTGGCTAAAGAACATAAAAGGCAAAATATGTGTGGCTAAAGAAGATAAAAAGCCAAATGTGTGGCTCAAGAAGCTAAAAAGCAAAATATGTGGCTAAAGAAGATAAAAGGCAAAATATGTGGCTAAAGAAGTTAAAAAGCCAAATGTGTGGTTAAAGAGGCGAAAAAGCAAAATATGTGGCTCAATAAGTTAAAAAGCTAAATGAGTGGCAAAAAAGCAAAAAACCCAAATGTGTGGCTAAAGAAGCTAAAAAGCAAAATCTATGGCTAAAGAAGCTAAAAAGCGAAATGTGTGGCTAAAAAAGCTAAAACGCAAAATATGTGGCTAAAGAAGTTAAAAAGCTAAATGTGGCAAAAAAAAGAAGCTAAAAAGCCAAATGTGTGGCTAAAGAAGCTAAAAAGCAAAATATGTGGCTAAAGAAGTTAAAAAGCTAAATGTGGCAAAAAAAAGAAGCTAAAAAGCCAAATGTGTGGCTAAAGAAGCTAAAAAGCAAAATGTGTTGCTAACGAAGCTAAAAAGCAAAATATGTGGCTAAAGAAGCAAAAAACCCAAATGTGTGGCTAAAGAAGCTAAAAAGCGAAATGTGTGGCGAAAGAAGCTAAAAAGCGAAATGTGTGGCTAAAGAAGCTAAAAAGCAAAATGTGTGGCTAAAAGAAGCGAAAAGGCAAAATGTGTGGCTAAAGAGGCTAAAATGCAAAATATGTGGCTAAAGAGGCTAAAAAGCAAAATATGTGGCTAAAGAAGCTAAAAAGCAAAATATGTGGCTAAAGAAGCTAAAAAGCGAAATGTGTGGCTAAAGAAGTTAAAAAGCGAAATGTGTGGCTAAAGAGGCTAAAAAGCAAAATATGTGGCTAAAGAGGCTAAAAAGCAAAATGTGTGGCTAAAGAGGCTAAAAAGCAAAATATGTGGCTAAAGAGGCTAAAAAGCAAAATATGTGGCTAAAGAAGCTAAAAAGCGAAATGTGTGGCTAAAGAAGCTAAAAAGCGAAATGTGTGGCTAAAGAAGCTAAAAAGCGAAATGTGTGGCTAAAGAAGCTAAAAAGCGAAATGTGTGGCTAAAGAAGCTAAAAAGCGAAATGTGTGGCTAAAGAAGCTAAAAAGCAAAATGTGTGGCTAAAGAAGCTAAAAAGCAAAATGTGTGGCTAAAGAGGCTAAAAAGCCAAATGTGTGGCTAAAGAGGCTAAAAAGCAAAATATGTGGCTGAAGAAGCTAAAAAGCGAAATGTGTGGCTAAAGAAGCTAAAAAGCAAAAAGTGTGGCTAAAAGAAGCGAAAAGGCAAAATATGTGACTAAAGAAGTTAAAAAGCAAAATATGTGGCTAAAGAAGCTAAAAAGCGAAATGTGTGGCTAAAGAAGTTAAAAAGCAAAATATGTGGCTAAAGAAGCTAAAAAGCAAAATGTGTGGCTAAAGAGGCTAAAAAGCCAAATGTGTGGCTAAAGAGGCTAAAAAGCAAAATATGTGGCTAAAGAAGCTAAAAAGCGAAATGTGTGGCTAAAGAAGCTAAAAAGCAAAATGTGTGGCTAAAAGAAGCGAAAAGGCAAAATATGTGACTAAAGAAGTTAAAAAGCAAAATATGTGGCTAAAGAAGCTAAAAAGCGAAATGTGTGGCTAAAGAAGCTAAAAAGCAAATTAATGGGGCTAAAGAAGCTAAAAAGCAAAATATGTGGATAAAGAAGCTAAAAAGCGAAATGTGTGGCTAAAAAAGCTAAAACGCAAAATATGTGGCTAAAGAAGTTAAAAAGCTAAATGTGGCAAAAAAAAGAAGCTAAAAAGCCAAATGTGTGGCTAAAGAAGCTAAAAAGCAAAATATGTGGCTAAAGAAGTTAAAAAGCTAAATGTGGCAAAAAAAAGAAGCTAAAAAGCCAAATGTGTGGCTAAAGAAGCTAAAAAGCAAAATGTGTTGCTAACGAAGCTAAAAAGCAAAATATGTGGCTAAAGAAGCAAAAAACCCAAATGTGTGGCTAAAGAAGCTAAAAAGCGAAATGTGTGGCGAAAGAAGCTAAAAAGCGAAATGTGTGGCGAAAGAAGCTAAAAAGCGAAATGTGTGGCTAAAGAAGCTAAAAAGCAAAATGTGTGGCTAAAAGAAGCGAAAAGGCAAAATATGTGACTAAAGAAGTTAAAAAGCAAAATATGTGGCTAAAGAAGCTAAAAAGCGAAATGTGTGGCTAAAGAAGTTAAAAAGCGAAATGTGTGGCTAAAGAGGCTAAAAAGCAAAATATGTGGCTAAAGAGGCTAAAAAGCAAAATGTGTGGCTAAAGAGGCTAAAAAGCAAAATATGTGGCTAAAGAGGCTAAAAAGCAAAATATGTGGCTAAAGAATCTAAAAAGCGAAATGTGTGGCTAAAGAAGCTAAAAAGCAAAATGTGTGGCGAAAAGAAGCGAAAAGGCAAAATATGTGACTAAAGAAGTTAAAAAGCAAAATATGTGGCTAAAGAAGCTAAAAAGCAAAATATGTGACTAAAGAAGTTAAAAAGCAAAATATGTGGCTAAAGAGGCTAAAAAGCAAAATCTATGGCTAAAGAGGCTAAAAAGCAAAATATGTGGCTAAAGAAGCTAAAAAGCGAAATGTGTGGCTAAAGAAGCTAAAAAGCGAAATGTGTGGCTAAAGAAGCTAAAAAGCGAAATGTGTGGCTAAAGAAGCTAAAAAGCGAAATGTGTGGCTAAAGAAGCTAAAAAGCAAAATGTGTGGCTAAAGAAGCTAAAAAGCAAAATGTGTGGCTAAAGAGGCTAAAAAGCCAAATGTGTGGCTAAAGAGGCTAAAAAGCAAAATATGTGGCTAAAGAAGCTAAAAAGCGAAATGTGTGGCTAAAGAAGCTAAAAAGCAAAATGTGTGGCTAAAAGAAGCGAAAAGGCAAAATATGTGACTAAAGAAGTTAAAAAGCAAAATATGTGGCTAAAGAAGCTAAAAAGCGAAATGTGTGGCTAAAGAAGTTAAAAAGCAAAATATGTGGCTAAAGAAGCTAAAAAGCAAAATGTGTGGCTAAAGAGGCTAAAAAGCCAAATGTGTGGCTAAAGAGGCTAAAAAGCAAAATATGTGGCTAAAGAAGCTAAAAAGCGAAATGTGTGGCTAAAGAAGCTAAAAAGCGAAATGTGTGGCTAAAGAAGCTAAAAAGCAAAATGTGTGGCTAAAAGAAGCGAAAAGGCAAAATATGTGACTAAAGAAGTTAAAAAGCAAAATATGTGGCTAAAGAAGCTAAAAAGCGAAATGTGTGGCTAAAGAAGCTAAAAAGCAAAATATGTGGCTAAAGAAGCTAAAAAGCAAAATATGTGGATAAAGAAGCTAAAAAGCGAAATGTGTGGCTAAAAAAGCTAAAACGCAAAATATGTGGCTAAAGAAGTTAAAAAGCTAAATGTGGCAAAAAAAAGAAGCTAAAAAGCCAAATGTGTGGCTAAAGAAGCTAAAAAGCAAAATGTGTTGCTAACGAAGCTAAAAAGCAAAATATGTGGCTAAAGAAGCAAAAAACCCAAATGTGTGGCTAAAGAAGCTAAAAAGCAAAATATGTGGCTAAAGAAGTTAAAAAGCAAAATATGTGGCTAAAGAAGCTAAAAAGCTAAATGTGGCAAAAAAAAGAAGCTAAAAAGCCAAATGTGTGGCTAAAGAAGATAAAAAGCAAAATATGTGGCTAAAGAAGTTAAAAAGCTAAATGTGGCAAAAAAAAGAAGCTAAAAAGCAAAATATGTGGCTCAATAAGTTAAAAAGCTAAATGAGTGGCAAAAAAGCAAAAAACCCAAATGTGTGGCTAAAGAAGTTAAAAAGCAAAATATGTGGCTAAAGAGGCTAAAAAGCGAAATGTGTGGCTAAGGAAGCTAAAAAGCAAAATGTGTGGCTAAAGAAGCTAAAAAGCAAAATATGTGGCTAAAGAAGATAAAAGGCAAAATATGTGGCTAAAGAAGTTAAAAAGCCAAATGTGTGGCTAGAGGTGAAAAAGCAAAATATGTGGCTAAAGAAGATAAGAGGCAAAATATGTGGCTAAAGAAGTTAAAAAGCAAAATATGTGGCTAAAGAAGTTAAAAAGCAAAATATGTGGCTAAAGAGGCTAAAAAGCGAAATGTGTGGCTAAGGAAGCTAAAAAGCAAAATGTGTGGCTAAAGAAGCTAAAAAGCAAAATATGTGGCTAAAGAAGGTAAAAAGCCAAATGTGTGGCTCAAGAAGCTAAAAAGCCAAATGTGTGGCTCAAGAAGCTAAAAAGCCAAATGTGTGGCTAAAGAAGGTAAAAAGCTAAATGTGTGGCTAAAGAAGCTAAAAAGCAAAATATGTGGCTAAAGAAGATAAGAGGCAAAATATGTGGCTAAAAAGTTAAAAAGCAAAATGTGTGGCTAAAGAAGCTAAAAAGCAAAATATGTGGCTAAAGAAGATAAGAGGCAAAATATGTGGCTCAAAAGTTAAAAAGCAAAATGTGTGGCTCAAGAAGTTAAAAAGCCAAATGTGTGGCTAAAGAGGCGAAAAAGCAAAATATGTGGCTAAAGAAGCTAAAAAGCCAAATGTGTGGCTAAATAAGGTAAAAAGCCAAATGTGTGGCTAAAGAAGGTAAAAAGCTAAATGTGTGGCTAAAGAAGCTAAAAAGCCAAATGTGTGGCTCAAGAAGCTAAAAAGCCAAATATGTGGCTAAAGAAGGTAAAAAGCCAAATATGTGGCTAAAGAAGGTAAAAAGCCAAATGTGTGGCTAAAGAAGCTAAAAAGCCAAATGTGTGGCTCAAGAAGCTAAAAAGCCAAATGTGTGGCTAAAGAAGGTAAAAAGCTAAATGTGTGGCTAAAGAAGCTAAAAAGCAAAATATGTGGCTAAAGAAGATAAGAGGCAAAATATGTGGCTAAAAAAGTTAAAAAGCAAAATGTGTGGCTCAAGAAGTTAAAAAGCCAAATGTGTGGCTAAAGAGGCAAAAAAGCAAAATATGTGGCTAAAGAAGTTAAAAAGCAAAATATGTGGCTAAAGAGGCGAAAAAGCAAAATATGTGGCTAAAGAAATTAAAAAGCCAAATGTGTGGCTAAAGAGGCGAAAAAGCAAAATATGTGGCCAAAGAAGATAAGAGGCAAAATATGTGGCTAAAGAAGTTAAAAAGCCAAATGTGTGGCTCAAGAAGCTAAAAAGCCAAATGTGTGGCTAAAGAAGGTAAAAAGCTAAATGTGTGGCTAAAGAAGCTAAAAAGCAAAATATGTGGCTAAAGAAGATAAGAGGCAAAATATGTGGCTAAAAAAGTTAAAAAGCAAAATGTGTGGCTCAAGAAGCTAAAAAGCAAAATGTGTGGCTAAAGAAGCTAAAAAGCAAAATCTATGGCTAAAGAAGCTAAAAAGCAAAATGTGTGGCTAAATAAGTTAAAAAGCAAAATGTGTGGCTAAAGAAGCTAAAAAGCAAAATGTGTGGCTAAAGAAGCTAAAAAGCAAAATCTATGGCTAAAGAAGCTAAAAAGCAAAATGTGTGGCTAAAGAAGTTAAAAAGCAAAATGTGTGGCTAAAGAAGCTAAAAAGCTAAATGTGTGGCTAAAGAAGCTAAAAAGCTAAATCTATGGCTGAATAAGCTAAAAAGTGAAATGTGTGGCTAAAGAAGCTAAAAAGCAAAATCTATGGCTAAAGAAGCTAAAAAGCAAAATGTGTGGCTAAAGAAGGTAAAAAGCTAAATGTGTGGCTAAAGAAGCCAAAAAGCCAAATGTGTGGCTAAAGAAGGTAAAAAGCTAAATGTGTGGCTCAAGAAGCTAAAAAGCCAAATGTGTGGCTAAAGAAGGTAAAAAGCTAAATGTGTGGCTAAAGAAGCGAAAAAGCAAAATATGTGGCTAAAGAAGCTAAAAAGCGAAATGTGTGGCTAAAGAAGCTAAAAAGCGAAATGTGTGGCTAAAGAAGTTAAAAAGCAAAATATGTGGCTAAAGAAGCTAAAAAGCGAAATGTGTGGCTAAAGAAGCTAAAAAGCAAAATATGTGGCTAAAGAAGCTAAAAAGCAAAATATGTGGATAAAGAAGCTAAAAAGCGAAATGTGTGGCTAAAAAAGCTAAAACGCAAAATATGTGGCTAAAGAAGTTAAAAAGCTAAATGTGGCAAAAAAAAGAAGCTAAAAAGCCAAATGTGTGGCTAAAGAAGCTAAAAAGCAAAATGTGTTGCTAACGAAGCTAAAAAGCAAAATATGTGGCTAAAGAAGCAAAAAACCCAAATGTGTGGCTAAAGAAGCTAAAAAGCAAAATATGTGGCTAAAGAAGTTAAAAAGCAAAATATGTGGCTAAAGAAGCTAAAAAGCGAAATGTGTGGCTAAAGAAGCTAAAAAGCAAAATGTGTGGCTAAAGAAGCTAAAAAGCGAAATGTGTGGCTAAAGAAGCTAAAAAGCGAAATGTGTGGCTAAAGAAGCTAAAAAGCAAAATGTGTGGCTAAAGAAGCTAAAAAGCAAAATGTGTGGCTAAAGAGGCTAAAAAGCCAAATGTGTGGCTAAAGAGGCTAAGAAGCAAAATATGTGGCTAAAGAAGCTAAAAAGCGAAATGTGTGGCTAAAGAAGCTAAAAAGCAAAATGTGTGGCTAAAAGAAGCAAAAAGGCAAAATATGTGACTAAAGAAGTTAAAAAGCAAAATATGTGGCTAAAGAAGCTAAAAAGCGAAATGTGTGGCTAAAGAAGTTAAAAAGCAAAATATGTGGCTAAAGAAGCTAAAAAGCAAAATGTGTGGCTAAAGAGGCTAAAAAGCCAAATGTGTGGCTAAAGAGGCTAAAAAGCAAAATATGTGGCTAAAGAAGCTAAAAAGCGAAATGTGTGGCTAAAGAAGCTAAAAAGCGAAATGTGTGGCTAAAGAAGCTAAAAAGCAAAATGTGTGGCTAAAAGAAGCGAAAAGGCAAAATATGTGACTAAAGAAGTTAAAAAGCAAAATATGTGGCTAAAGAAGCTAAAAAGCGAAATGTGTGGCTAAAGAAGCTAAAAAGCAAAATATGTGGCTAAATAAGCTAAAAAGCAAAATATGTGGATAAAGAAGCTAAAAAGCGAAATGTGTGGCTAAAAAAGCTAAAACGCAAAATATGTGGCTAAAGAAGTTAAAAAGCTAAATGTGGCAAAAAAAAGAAGCTAAAAAGCCAAATGTGTGGCTAAAGAAGCTAAAAAGCAAAATGTGTTGCTAACGAAGCTAAAAAGCAAAATATGTGGCTAAAGAAGCAAAAAACCCAAATGTGTGGCTAAAGAAGCTAAAAAGCAAAATATGTGGCTAAAGAAGTTAAAAAGCAAAATATGTGGCTAAAGAAGCTAAAAAGCGAAATGTGTGGCTAAAGAAGCTAAAAAGCAAAATATGTGGCTAAAGAAGCTAAAAAGCAAAATATGTGGATAAAGAAGCGAAAAAGCGAAATGTGTGGCTAAAAAAGCTAAAACGCAAAATATGTGGCTAAAGAAGTTAAAAAGCTAAATGTGGCAAAAAAAAGAAGCTAAAAAGCCAAATGTGTGGCTAAAGAAGCTAAAAAGCAAAATATGTGGCTAAAGAAGTTAAAAAGCTAAATGTGGCAAAAAAAAGAAGCTAAAAAGCAAAATATGTGGCTCAATAAGTTAAAAAGCTAAATGAGTGGCAAAAAAGCAAAAAACCCAAATGTGTGGCTAAAGAAGTTAAAAAGCAAAATATGTGGCTAAAGAGGCTAAAAAGCGAAATGTGTGGCTAAGGAAGCTAAAAAGCAAAATGTGTGGCTAAAGAAGCTAAAAAGCAAAATATGTGGCTAAAG
Organism: Myxine glutinosa; assembly: GCF_964187855.1. Lineage (NCBI taxonomy): Eukaryota > Metazoa > Chordata > Myxini > Myxiniformes > Myxinidae > Myxine > Myxine glutinosa. The sequence goes on from NC_136269.1 coordinate 90,795,043, forward strand.
AAGATAAAAGGCAAAATATGTGGCTAAAGAAGTTAAAAAGCCAAATGTGTGGCTAGAGGCGAAAAAGCAAAATATGTGGCTAAAGAAGATAAGAGGCAAAATATGTGGCTAAAGAAGTTAAAAAGCAAAATATGTGGCTAAAGAAGTTAAAAAGCAAAATATGTGGCTAAAGAGGCTAAAAAGCGAAATGTGTGGCTAAGGAAGCTAAAAAGCAAAATGTGTGGCTAAAGAAGCTAAAAAGCAAAATATGTGGCTAAAGAACATAAAAGGCAAAATATGTGTGGCTAAAGAAGATAAAAAGCCAAATGTGTGGCTCAAGAAGCTAAAAAGCAAAATATGTGGCTAAAGAAGATAAAAGGCAAAATATGTGGCTAAAGAAGTTAAAAAGCCAAATGTGTGGTTAAAGAGGCGAAAAAGCAAAATATGTGGCTCAATAAGTTAAAAAGCTAAATGAGTGGCAAAAAAGCAAAAAACCCAAATGTGTGGCTAAAGAAGCTAAAAAGCAAAATCTATGGCTAAAGAAGCTCAAAAGCAAAATGTGTGGCTAAAAAAGTTAAAAAGCCAAATGTGTGGCCCAAGAAGTTAAAAAGCCAAATGTGTGGCTAAAGAGGCAAAAAAGCAAAATATGTGGCTCAATAAGTTAAAAAGCTAAATGAGTGGCAAAAAAGCAAAATGTGTGGCTAAAGAGGCAAAAAAGCAAAATATGTGGCTCAATAAGTTAAAAAGCTAAATGAGTGGCAAAAAAGCAAAAAACCCAAATGTGTGGCTAAAGAAGTTAAAAAGCAAAATATGTGGCTAAAGAGGCTAAAAAGCGAAATGTGTGGCTAAGGAAGCTAAAAAGCAAAATGTGTGGCTAAAGAAGCTAAAAAGCAAAATATGTGGCTAAAGAAGATAAAAGGCAAAATATGTGGCTAAAGAAGTTAAAAAGCCAAATGTGTGGCTAAAGAGGCGAAAAAGCAAAATATGTGGCTCAATAAGTAAAAAAGCTAAATGAGTGGCAAAAAAGCAAAAAACCCAAATGTGTGGCTAAAGAAGCTAAAAAGCAAAATCTATGGCTAAAGAAGCTAAAAAGCAAAATGTGTGGCTAAAGAAGGTAAAAAGCTAAATGTGTGGCTAAAGAAGCTAAAAAGCCAAATGTGTGGCTAAAGAAGGTAAAAAGCTAAATGTGTGGCTCAAGAAGCTAAAAAGCCAAATGTGTGGCTAAAGAAGGTAAAAAGCTAAATGTGTGGCTAAAGAAGCGAAAAAGCAAAATATGTGGCTAAAGAAGCTAAAAAGCAAAATGTGTGGCTGAAGAAGCTAAAAAGCAAAATCTATGGCTAAAGAAGCTAAAAAGCAAAATGTGTGGCTAAAGAAGTTAAAAAGCAAAATGTGTGGCTAAAGAAGCTAAAAAGCAAAATGTGTGGCTAAAGAAGCTAAAAAGCGAAATGTGTGGCTAAAAAAGCTAAAACGCAAAATATGTGGCTAAAGAAGTTAAAAAGCTAAATGTGGCAAAAAAAAGAAGCTAAAAAGCCAAATGTGTGGCTAAAGAAGCTAAAAAGCAAAATGTGTGGCTAAAGAAGCTAAAAAGCTAAATGTGTGGCTAAAGAAGCTAAAAAGCAAAATGTGTGGCTAAAGAAGCTAAAAAGCAAAATATGTGACTAAAGAAGTTAAAAAGCAAAATATGTGGCTAAAGAAGCTAAAAAGCGAAATGTGTGGCTAAAGAAGCTAAAAAGCAAAATATGTGGCTAAAGAAGCTAAAAAGCAAAATATGTGGATAAAGAAGCTAAAAAGCGAAATGTGTGGCTAAAAAAGCTAAAACGCAAAATATGTGGCTAAAGAAGTTAAAAAGCTAAATGTGGCAAAAAAAAGAAGCTAAAAAGCCAAATGTGTGGCTAAAGAAGCTAAAAAGCAAAATGTGTTTCTAACGAAGCTAAAAAGCAAAATATGTGGCTAAAGAAGCAAAAAACCCAAATGTGTGGCTAAAGAAGCTAAAAAGCAAAATATGTGGCTAAAGAAGCTAAAAAGCAAAATATGTGGCTAAGGAAGCTAAAAAGCAAAATGTGTGGCTAAGGAAGCTAAAAAGCAAAATATGTGGCTAAAGAAGCTAAAAAGCAAAATGTGTGGCTACAGAAGATAAAAAGCAAAATGTGTGGCTAAAGAGGCAAAAAAGCAAAATATGTGGGTCAATAAGTTAAAAAGCTAAATGAGTGGCAAAAAAGCAAAAAACCCAAATGTGTGGCTAAAGAAGTTAAAAAGCAAAATATGTGGCTAAAGAGGCTAAAAAGCGAAATGTGTGGCTAAGGAAGCTAAAAAGCAAAATGTGTGGCTAAGGAAGATAAAAAGCAAAATATGTGGCTAAAGAAGATAAAAGGCAAAATATGTGGCTAAAGAAGTTAAAAAGCCAAATGTGTGGCTCAAGAAGCTAAAAAGCCAAATATGTGGCTAAAGAAGGTAAAAAGCCAAATATGTGGCTAAAGAAGGTAAAAAGCCAAATGTGTGGCTCAAGAAGCTAAAAAGCCAAATGTGTGGCTCAAGAAGCTAAAAAGCCAAATGTGTGGCTAAAGAAGGTAAAAAGCTAAATGTGTGGCTAAAGAAGCTAAAACGCAAAATATGTGGCTAAAGAAGATAAGAGGCAAAATATGTGGCTAAAAAGTTAAAAAGCAAAATGTGTGGCTAAAGAAGCTAAAAAGCAAAATATGTGGCTAAAGAAGATAAGAGGCAAAATATGTGGCTCAAAAGTTAAAAAGCAAAATGTGTGGCTCAAGAAGTTAAAAAGCCAAATGTGTGGCTAAAGAGGCGAAAAAGCAAAATATGTGGCTAAAGAAGGTAAAAAGCCAAATGTGTGGCTAAAGAAGGTAAAAAGCTAAATGTGTGGCTAAAGAAGCTAAAAAGCCAAATGTGTGGCTCAAGAAGCTAAAAAGCCAAATATGTGGCTAAAGAAGGTAAAAAGCCAAATATGTGGCTAAAGAAGGTAAAAAGCCAAATGTGTGGCTAAAGAAGCTAAAAAGCCAAATGTGTGGCTCAAGAAGCTAAAAAGCCAAATGTGTGGCTAAAGAAGGTAAAAAGCTAAATGTGTGGCTAAAGAAGCTAAAAAGCAAAATATGTGGCTAAAGAAGATAAGAGGCAAAATATGTGGCTAAAAAAGTTAAAAAGCAAAATGTGTGGCTCAAGAAGTTAAAAAGCCAAATGTGTGGCTAAAGAGGCAAAAAAGCAAAATATGTGGCTAAAGAAGTTAAAAAGCAAAATATGTGGCTAAAGAGGCGAAAAAGCAAAATAAGTGGCTAAAGAAATTAAAAAGCCAAATGTGTGGCTAAAGAGGCGAAAAAGCAAAATATGTGGCCAAAGAAGATAAGAGGCAAAATATGTGGCTAAAGAAGTTAAAAAGCCAAATGTGTGGCTCAAGAAGCTAAAAAGCCAAATGTGTGGCTAAAGAAGGTAAAAAGCTAAATGTGTGGCTAAAGAAGCTAAAAAGCAAAATATGTGGCTAAAGAAGATAAGAGGCAAAATATGTGGCTAAAAAAGTTAAAAAGCAAAATGTGTGGCTCAAGAAGCTAAAAAGCAAAATGTGTGGCTAAAGAAGCTAAAAAGCAAAATCTATGGCTAAAGAAGCTAAAAAGCAAAATGTGTGGCTAAATAAGTTAAAAAGCAAAATGTGTGGCTAAAGAAGCTAAAAAGCAAAATGTGTGGCTAAAGAAGCTAAAAAGCAAAATCTATGGCTAAAGAAGCTAAAAAGCAAAATGTGTGGCTAAAGAAGTTAAAAAGCAAAATGTGTGGCTAAAGAAGCTAAAAAGCTAAATGTGTGGCTAAAGAAGCTAAAAAGCTAAATCTATGGCTGAATAAGCTAAAAAGTGAAATGTGTGGCTAAAGAAGCTAAAAAGCAAAATCTATGGCTAAAGAAGCTAAAAAGCAAAATGTGTGGCTAAAGAAGGTAAAAAGCTAAATGTGTGGCTAAAGAAGCCAAAAAGCCAAATGTGTGGCTAAAGAAGGTAAAAAGCTAAATGTGTGGCTCAAGAAGCTAAAAAGCCAAATGTGTGGCTAAAGAAGGTAAAAAGCTAAATGTGTGGCTAAAGAAGCGAAAAAGCAAAATATGTGGCTAAAGAAGCTAAAAAGCAAAATGTGTGGCTGAAGAAGCTAAAAAGCAAAATCTATGGCTAAAGAAGCTAAAAAGCAAAATGTGTGGCTAAAGAAGTTAAAAAGCAAAATGTGTGGCTAAAGAAGCTAAAAAGCAAAATGTGTGGCTAAAGAAGCTAAAAAGCGAAATGTGTTTCTAAAAAAGCTAAAACGCAAAATATGTGGCTAAAGAAGTTAAAAAGCTAAATGTGGCAAAAAAAGAAGCTAAAAAGCCAAATGTGTGGCTAAAGAAGCTAAAAAGCAAAATGTGTGGCTAAAGAAGCTAAAAAGCTAAATGTGTGGCTAAAGAAGCTAAAAAGCAAAATGTGTGGCTAAAGAAGCTAAAAAGCAAAATATGTGACTAAAGAAGTTAAAAAGCAAAATATGTGGCTAAAGAAGCTAAAAAGCGAAATGTGTGGCTAAAGAAGCTAAAAAGCAAAATATGTGGCTAAAGAAGCTAAAAAGCAAAATATGTGGATAAAGAAGCTAAAAAGCGAAATGTGTGGCTAAAAAAGCTAAAACGCAAAATATGTGGCTAAAGAAGTTAAAAAGCTAAATGTGGCAAAAAAAAGAAGCTAAAAAGCCAAATGTGTGGCTAAAGAAGCTAAAAAGCAAAATGTGTTGCTAACGAAGCTAAAAAGCAAAATATGTGGCTAAAGAAGCAAAAAACCCAAATGTGCGGCTAAAGTAGCTAAAAAGCAAAATATGTGGCTAAAGAAGCTAAAAAGCAAAATATGTGGCTAAGGAAGCTAAAAAGCAAAATGTGTGGCTAAGGAAGCTAAAAAGCAAAATATGTGGCTAAAGAAGCTAAAAAGCAAAATGTGTGGCTAAAGAAGATAAAAAGCAAAATGTGTGGCTAAAGAGGCAAAAAAGCAAAATATGTGGCTCAATAAGTTAAAAAGCTAAATGAGTGGCAAAAAAGCAAAAAACCCAAATGTGTGGCTAAAGAAGTTAAAAAGCAAAATATGTGGCTAAAGAGGCTAAAAACGAAATGTGTGGCTAAGGAAGCTAAAAAGCAAAATGTGTGGCTAAAGAAGCTAAAAAGCAAAATATGTGGCTAAAGAAGATAAAAGGCAAAATATGTGGCTAAAGAAGTTAAAAAGCCAAATGTGTGGCTCAAGAAGCTAAAAAGCCAAATATGTGGCTAAAGAAGGTAAAAAGCCAAATATGTGGCTAAAGAAGGTAAAAAGCCAAATGTGTGGCTCAAGAAGCTAAAAAGCCAAATGTGTGGCTCAAGAAGCTAAAAAGCCAAATGTGTGGCTAAAGAAGGTAAAAAGCTAAATGTGTGGCTAAAGAAGATAAGAGGCAAAATATGTGGCTAAAGAAGATAAGAGGCAAAATATGTGGCTAAAAAGTTAAAAAGCAAAATGTGTGGCTAAAGAAGCTAAAAAGCAAAATATGTGGCTAAAGAAGATAAGAGGCAAAATATGTGGCTAAAAAGTTAAAAAGCAAAATGTGTGGCTCAAGAAGTTAAAAAGCCAAATGTGTGGCTAAAGAGGCGAAAAAGCAAAATATGTGGCTAAAGAAGCTAAAAAGCCAAATGTGTGGCTAAAGAAGGTAAAAAGCCAAATGTGTGGCTAAAGAAGGTAAAAAGCTAAATGTGTGGCTAAAGAAGCTAAAAAGCCAAATGTGTGGCTCAAGAAGCTAAAAAGCCAAATATGTGGCTAAAGAAGGTAAAAAGCCAAATATGTGGCTAAAGAAGGTAAAAAGCCAAATGTGTGGCTAAAGAAGCTAAAAAGCCAAATGTGTGGCTCAAGAAGCTAAAAAGCCAAATGTGTGGCTAAAGAAGGTAAAAAGCTAAATGTGTGGCTAAAGAAGCTAAAAAGCAAAATATGTGGCTAAAGAAGATAAGAGGCAAAATATGTGGCTAAAAAAGTTAAAAAGCAAAATGTGTGGCTCAAGAAGCTAAAAAGCAAAATGTGTGGCTAAAGAAGCTAAAAAGCAAAATCTATGGCTAAAGAAGCTAAAAAGCAAAATGTGTGGCTAAATAAGTTAAAAAGCAAAATGTGTGGCTAAAGAAGCTAAAAAGCAAAATGTGTGGCTAAAGAAGCTAAAAAGCAAAATCTATGGCTAAAGAAGCTAAAAAGCAAAATGTGTGGCTAAAGAAGTTAAAAAGCAAAATGTGTGGCTAAAGAAGCTAAAAAGCTAAATGTGTGGCTAAAGAAGCTAAAAAGCTAAATCTATGGCTGAATAAGCTAAAAAGTGAAATGTGTGGCTAAAGAAGCTAAAAAGCCAAATGTGTGGCTAAAGAAGGTAAAAAGCAAAATGTGTGGCTAAAGAAGCTAAAAAGCAAAATCTATGGCTAAAGAAGCTAAAAAGCAAAATGTGTGGCTAAAGAAGTTAAAAAGCAAAATGTGTGGCTAAAGAAGCTAAAAAGCAAAATGTGTGGCTAAAGAAGCTAAAAAGCTAAATCTATGGCTGAAGAAGCTAAAAAGTGAAATGTGTGGCTAAAGAAGCTAAAAAGCAAAATGTGTGGCTAAAGAAGCTAAAAAGCTAAATCTATGGCTGCAGAAGCTAAAAAGCGAAATGTGTGGCTAAAGAAGTTAAAAAGCAAAATGTGTGGCTAATGAAGCTAAAAAGCTAAATCTATGGCTGCAGAAGCTAAAAAGCAAAATGTGTGGCTAACGAAGCTAAAAGGCAAAATGTGTGGCTAAAGAAGCTAAAAAGCTAAATCTATGGCTGAAGAAGCTAAAAAGTGAAATGTGTGGCTAAAGAAGCTAAAAAGCCAAATGTGTGGCTAAAGAAGGTAAAAAGCAAAATGTGTGGCTAAAGAAGCTAAAAAGCTAAATCTATGGCTGAAGAAGCTAAAAAGTGAAATGTGTGGCTAAAGAAGCTAAAAAGCCAAATGTGTGGCTAAAGAAGGTAAAAAGCAAAATGTGTGGCTAAAGAAGCTAAAAAGCAAAATCTATGGCTAAAGAAGCTACAAAGCAAAATGTGTGGCTAAAGAAGTTAAAAAGCAAAATGTGTGGCTAAAGAAGCTAAAAAGCAAAATGTGTGGCTAAAGAAGCTAAAAAACTAAATCTATGGCTGAAGAAGCTAAAAAGTGAAATGTGTGGCTAAAGAAGCTAAAAAGCAAAATCTATGGCTGCAGAAGCTAAAAAGTGAAATGTGTGGCTAAAGAAGCTAAAAAGCAAAATATGTGGCTAAAGAAGCTAAAAAGCTAAATCTATGCCTGAAGAAGCTAAAAAGTGAAATGTGTGGCTAAAGAAGCTAAAAAGCCAAATGTGTGGCTAAAGAAGGTAAAAAGCAAAATGTGTGGCTAAAGAAGCTAAAAAGCAAAATCTATGGCTAAAGAAGCTAAAAAGCAAAATGTGTGGCTAAAGAAGTTAAAAAGCAAAATGTGCGGCAAAAGAAGCTAAAAAGCAAAATGTGTGGCTAAAGAAGCTAAAAAGCTAAATCTATGGCTGAAGAAGCTAAAAAGTGAAATGTGTGGCTAAAGAAGCTAAAAAGCAAAATGTGTGGCTAAAGAAGCTAAATCTATGGCTGCAGAAGCTAAAAAGTGAAATGTGTGGCTAAAGAAGTTAAAAAGCAAAATGTGTGGCTAAAGCGGTTAAAAAGCAAAATGTGTGGCTAATGAAGCTAAAAAGCTAAATCTATGGCTGCAGAAGCTAAAAAGCAAAATGTGTGGCTAACGAAGCTAAAAAGCAAAATGTGTGGCTAAAGAAGCTAAAAAGCTAAATCTATGGCTGCAGAAGCTAAAAAGCAAAATGTGTGGCTAACGAAGCTAAAAAGCAAAATGTGTGGCTAACGAAGCTAAAAAGCAAAATGTGTGGCAAACGAAGCTAAAAAGCTAAATCTATGGCTGCAGAAGCTAAAAAGCGAAATGTGTGGCTAAAGAAGTTAAAAAGCAAAATGTGTGGCTAAAGAAGTTAAAAAGCAAAATGTGTGGCTAATGAAGCTAAAAAGCTAAATCTATGGCTGCAGAAGCTAAAAAGCAAAATGTGTGGCTAAAGAAGTTAAAAAGCAAAATGTGTGGCTAAAGAAGCTAAAAAGCTAAATCTATGGCTGCAGAAGCTAAAAAGCAAAATGTGTGGCTAACAAAGCTAAAGAGCAAAATGTGTGGCTAACGAAGCTAAAAAGCAAAATGTGTGGCAAACGAAGCTAAAAAGCTAAATCTATGGCTGCAGAAGCTAAAAAGCAAAATGTGTGGCTAACGAAGCTAAAAAGCTAAATCTATGGCTGCAGAAGCTAAAAAGCAAAATGTGTGGCTAACGAAGCTAAAAAGCAAAATGTGTGGCTAACGAAGCTAAAAAGCTAAATAACCTCATCTGTACTATTTGTGTGCTCACGCTTCGTCTGGTCAGTATACTTGAACCTGTTGAGCTTAATTAGACCTACCAGGAGCAAAAACCTCTGCCAGCACTGCTCTTTCAGTCACTGCGACACACAAGCCTTCCCACGACACAAAATGGTAGTCCATCGGTAAGGTTGGGGATGAAAAATCTGTTGTTCCATTTGTCCCATCATGCAGCACAAGTTTCACAGACCAAACAAGTACATTGCTAAGACATTCCAGATCTTGTAACAGGCTGAAGGAGGGACCTTTGTGATATTGATTCACCGATGACAAGCAGAATGAGTGAATGTAATTGAAAGATAGCATTTAGCATATGGTGGAGATGCATCAAGCCAGCTTATGGTGCAAATTGCATTATAATGCATGAATACGTGGCGTCATGAAAATCAAATCTTCAAAAACTTCAATCACTCTCAAACATATAATTTATGAGCATGGTGGAGGCAGCCATGATATTTCATGAAAACCTATTTGGCCACTGCACTGTTTGCAATTCTTCCCTTCCTTTGCAGCATCGCCATGCCAAAGCAATTTGCAGTTCCAGCCAAAAATTTCCCTCTGCCAGTATCATTCCCTTAGTTCTGATGCTGAAGATAGACTCTGACAACACACGGAGAGAGAAAACGTACTCTGGCAAAAAATTCTGGGCGATCTTGCAATTCTAGAAACAAATACGAGCATGTGAAGGTAAGAAATAATGAGCAGTGCTCAAATATGTCACGAGAACCCATATCTTCCACCAAGCTTTGTTCTGAAGGTTTGTCAGATTTAATTTCACAGGAACACAAAGAACAACACCAGGAGGTGCAGTACACTTATAGAGAATGGCAATAGTGGCAGAGATCACCGCTTGGTTTAAAGTAAGGGCTCCAGGTAACTGTCTAACGGAATAAATGATGTTGTGCGATATTAAATGCACTCGTGATGGCCTAATCAGAGGCAGCTCTGTAAAAAGGTTGATCACTGAAGGTGATTTATTATTGTTATTATTATTATTATTAACTAGGGCGTGGGTGCCCGTTCCTTGCCAAAAAAAAAAAAAAACGCTACCCGTACGCTCTACCCCGCCCGTACGCCCGTACGCCCGTAAACAAAAAAAACAACGCTCTTCGCTTCCGCCCTTCGCTCTGACTGAATTGGGAGAAATAATGCGCATAAGAAATCGAGAAATTATTATTTTCTCCGGAAGAAATCGAATTACGAACCGTAATGGCGCACGCGCTCGGCTCGGCTCGCTCTCACATCGGCCACGCCTACGCAACAACGCGTTCTGTGATTGGCTGCCGGAAGTGCAGTCTTCACTGTCCGGAAGGTCGCAAATCGCAGTTACGATGAATCACAAATTAGTTTTAATTAGTTTTAAAACATAGTTTAACGGCAACATAGTTTTCCAACGTGAAATAAATGAATACGCTCTCAAATGTGCCGTCCGAGGCAGAGTCTGTTCGCCACGTTCGGCACACGTGATAGCTCGCTGCTCTCTGATTGGTTGAATCGTTTTTTGGACATAGCTCGGTAACTACTTCTCCGATTAATATGAAACCTTGAAAAGGCACATCCTCGGGTCCCCAGCAATATACCTGGCAAGTTTCAAGTATATCGGACCCGTGGTTGTCGAGAAACAGCGGTCACAGACATACAGACATACAAACATACAAACATACAAACATACAAACATACAAACATACACACAGAGATTACTGGAATTATAGATAGATATCATTATTATTATTATTTGTATACTAAGTCGAGGCTCATATCAGAGCTAACACATAGAACATATAATAAAGGGAGCAGGGAACAAGAGAAGGAAAAGAGTGGGAAGCACAACAACAGTAGAGAACAAGGACATTGGGAGATCTGTGGAAGGGAGAGGGCTGGGTTGGGGTACACGGGATAAACAAGATGGACACCACAGGGACTTTCAGGAAAGAAAATGGAATTTGAAGGAGGTGGATTTAGGGTGTATTAACAGAGGTAGAAAAGATCAAGGTTTTGGATGGGGGAAGATAAGAGATGGTGGTGAACAGCTGTTTTGAAGACCTGGAGGGAGGAGTAGGATTGAAGGGAGTGAGTGAGGCATTCGGCTTTGTCACGTGCGGTGTATTTTTTCTTGTGTAAATATGGGGAAGGAGGATCATAGCCTTGCTTGCTTAAGGTAAAGAAGTTGGGGTTTGGGAAGAAGGGGAGGTGGGAGAGTAATTTCTTTAAAATTTGAGATTTCCAGAGGTGGGGAAAAAGAGGATTGAAAGAGTGAAGGTGAGCAGAGAGTCTTGATTTTGGAAGTTTCACCAGAAGAGGGTTGCTGGCAGATCTTGTGCGTCCGGCAGGAACATTAGGGGGACAGAGCACAGACAGAGAAGGGGGAGCTCGGCCAGAGAGGACAGAAAGATCACCAACCTGCCTGCGGTGAGCGAGCAAAAGACCCTCAAAATCAGCTTCATCACGGGAGATACCAATGATTCTGAAAGCTTTGGTTTATACAGCGTGAAGCCGAGCTAGGTGTGAGGCAGGTGCACCAGCCCAAAGGGGAGAGCAATACTCCATCAAGCTGCGGATGAAAGATTTGTATGTGGTTTGGAGCTCAGAAATGCCAAGGAAGGAGTTCTCACGACGCCCAGTCAGCGGTTGTTTTTTTTTGCCCAGTTAGCAGATTTTAAGGTTTTCAAAGACATGACAGGAACCTTTGACACAATAGGCCATTTGGTCCATCCTACCTGTGCTTTATCAAAAACATATTTACTTAATCTACCATTACATCTTGTTTTCTATGTACTATCCCTATTATTAATGTAAACCTATTCTAACTTGACATCCAAAGCTGTTTTACACCTTATATATTCCATTTCATCTAAAGGCAGAAAATGTAACCAGGATATCGGCAGGCAAGATTTGTCTACTCATTTTGAAAGACGTTTAACGTCTATGTTTAACATTGAAAGATGTTAAAATATACAACTTAAATCAAATGTGACAAACTAAAAACAGATGAGACAAACTAAAAACAGATGTTTTTCTTCCATATCCAAAGGATGGCTTGCTCCCAAATGCAGTATACTTGTAGGATTTTTTTTATTGGCGTCTTTGACTCTTCTGAGGAAAAAGGTTTCAGGATCAGATAGCTCAGAGGGAAACATGTATATAACTGAGCCTGTCTTCCATCCTCAACCGACACACCAAATTTTATATGGAGGTCTCCCTTGCAAGCTTATTACTAATTGGATTATCAACTCAATGCAGGGGGAGGGGGGGGGGGGTTCGAGAATGACTAAATTCTCAAATTTGCCAAATGGGTTTTAGAACAAGCTGTTATTTCATATAGATCACAAGACATCGATGGCTGTAGGCGCTAACTACCAAGAGGTCACAATCGTATATCGTCAATGTAATAAATGGTCTTAAATTGGCCAAAGTGTCTTAAAAAGTCAATAGGTCTGAAAAGTGTCAAAAGGTGTATATGTCTCAAAAGCGTCGAAATGGGTATGAAAGGGTCTAAAGGGTGTAAAGGTCTCAGGGGTGTAAAAGGTCGAAGGGGTTTAATGGGGTCTAAGGGGTGTAAAGGGTCGAAAGGGGTCTAAGGGGTGTAAAGGGTCTAAAGGGGTCTAAGAGGTGTAAAGGGTCGAACAAAGTCGAACGGGCTAAATGGTCTAAGGGGTGTAAATGGTCCAAATAGGTTGTAGGGGGTTAAAGCGTCTAAGGGATGTAAAGGTTCTAAAGTGGTCTAAGGGGTGTAAAGGGTTAAAAGTGGTCTTTTATTTTTATTTTTTTTCAATAAAAGATCGAGGCTCGTGAAAGAGCTAACAATAATCACACAAAAAGTCAAGCCGACACAAACCGACACATAAAACACAAAATAAGGGGAGCGGTAGACAAGATGGGGAGAGAGGGGGAAGGACACAAACACAACATTTGAGAGCAGGGACATCGAGAGAACTGTGGAAGGGAGAGGGCTTGGGGGGAGGTGGGAGATGTATAAAACATATGGACACTGCAAGGACTTACAGGAAAGAAGTTGGAATTTCGAAAAAGTGTATCTGGGGTGAATTAGCGGGGGTATAAAAGATCAAGGTTTTGGATGGGGGAAGATAAGAGATGGTGGTGAACAGCTGCTTTAAAGACCTGGAGGGAGGAGTGGGATTGAAGGGAGTGGGGGTGTTTGTTCCAGAGGCGGAAGAAAAGAGGAATGAAAGAGGGAAGGTGAGCAGAGAGCCTAGATTTTGGGTGTAAAAGGTCTAAGAGGTATAAAGGGTCAAAGGTTTCTAAGGGAGTGTAAAAGGTAAAAGGGGTTTAAAGGGTAAAAGGGGTCTAAAGGAGGGTAAAGGGTCAAAGGGATCTAAGGGGGTGTAAAGGGTTGAAGCGGTCTAAGGGGTGTAATGGGTCAATGGGGTATAAGAGGTGGAAAGGGTCGAGAGGGGTTTACAGGGTCTAATGGGTGTAAAGAGTCTAAGTCTAAGGGATCTAAGGGGTGTAAAGGGTGTAAAGGGTCTAAAGGATGAAAAGGAGTGCAGCTGCAGCAAAGAAATTACGTCGGGTGAGTAATTAAATTAACTCATGAGTGCAACTCGGCAATAACGGGCCAAATGACCTCATCACAGTATAAACCTGTAGTGTGGTGCTGGGCACACACGTTAAATAAAGGTAGGCCACAACGCTTTGGGTTAGGTAGAGCTCTTTATTGCATGCTCACTCGTCAGCACTGCCGTGCTCTGGTCTGCGAGCCCGCGTGTATATCCGGAGGCCACGCCTCACCTGGGGCGTGGCCGACACCCAATGGTGCTCGGAATGATGTCACTGCGCCAGCGAGTCATCGTGTCCGCCACACGCGCCCCCCCCCCCCAGAATTCCCGTGCACCTGAAGGGTCAGTTTGCGGGGCAAACGGATGACCTGGCCGAAGCGCCCTCTGGCGGCTGGCGGCGTCTGGGATGCCGGGATGCCATCTGGGATGCCTCTGGCGGCATCTGGGATGGGTGCAGGGCAGGGGGGTGGGGTGACGGCGGGGTTGGGCGGTGCCAGGGGTCTGCCCGCCGGGGGGCGGCCCCGACGCGGGGGCAGAGCCGCTGGCGGGGGGTGGTCCAAGTCGAGGTGGGCCGGCTTGAGGCGGTCCACGGAGACGCGATCAGGAGGACCGCCGATGTCCAGGGTGAAATGCTTCGCCCCGGTCTCCAGCACGCGGAAGGGCCCGTCGTACGGGGGCCACAGCGGTGTCCGGTGGGCGTCGTGGCGGACGAACACGTACTCCGCCGTGCGAAGCTCCGGGGCGACGTGCGTTGGCGGGCCACCGTGGTGCGCCGTCGGCACCGGGGCGAACCTCCAGGCGGTCTCCTGCAGGGCGGAGCGCTGCTGCGCCGTGGACCATGGTGCCGTGGAGTCGGGGAGGAACTCGCCCGGCACCCGCAGCGGTTGTCCGAAGACCAACTCTGCCACGGATGTGCGCAGGTCGTCCTTGGACGCCGTCCTGAGGCCCAGCAGGACCCAGGGGAGCCTGTCGACCCAGCCGCCGTCGCGGAGGCTTGTCCGGAGCGCGGCCTTCATGGCGCAATGGAAGCGCCTGCACAGGCCTTTGGCCTGGGGGTGGTAGGCCATGGTGCGGTGCAGCTGGACGCCAAGCCCCCGCGCTACCGCCCCCCAGAGCTCCGAGGTGAACTGGGGGCCGTGGTCGGACGAGATGTCCGAGGGGGCGCCGAACCGGGCAACCCAAGTGGCGATGAATGCCTGTGCGATGTCCGCCGCCGTCGTTGCTGCCAAAGGCACGGCCTCCGGCCACCGGGTGGTGCGGTCCACCATGGTGAGGACGTGGGTGAAACCCCGCGAGGGGGGCAGAGGTCCCACCAGGTCCACGTGAACGTGGTCGAACCGACGTTCGGGCACCGTAAATGGGGCCAGCGGGGCCTGGGTGTGGTGGTGAACCTTCGCGCGTTGGCACGCGAGGCACGTCCTGGCCCAATCGTGGACGGCCTTCCGGAGGCCATGCCAGATGAACTTGTCGGCGACCAGCTTTTGGGAGGCCTTCGTGCCCACGTGGGACAGGCCGTGGATGGCGTCAAGAACCCGGCGCTGCCAGCCCGCGGGCACGATGGGGCGAGGCCGGCCGAGGGAGACGTCGCACAAGAGGGCCGCGCCCGCGCCGTCGAACGGTACCTCGGTGACGCGGAGGCCCGTGACGGCGGTCCGAAAAGCCTGGACGGTGGGGTCGGCGGACTGGTCCGCCGCCATCCGGGCATAGTCGATCCCGAGGTGGACCACGTGGGCGACGGACCGGAAGGCAATCCGCCACTGGGTTGTCCTTCCCCGCGACGTGCCGGATGTCCGCCGTGTACTCGGACACGGCCGAGAGGTGACGCTGCTGCCGGGCCGACCACGGCTCGGCGACCTTGGCCATCGCGAAAACCAGGGGCTTGTGGTCGACGAAGGCTGCGAACGGGCGGCCCTCGAGCAGATGGCGGAAGTGCCGGACCGCCAGGTGGAGCCCGAGCAGCTCGCGGTCAAAGGTACTGTACCGCCGTTCATGCGGGCGGAGCTGCCGGCTAAAAAAACGCCAGGGGCTGCCAAGCTCCCCTCACCCATTGCTCGTGCACCACGCCACCGCGTAGTCCGACGCGTCGGTGGTGAGGGCGATCGGTGCATCGGGCGCCGGGTGCGCGAGCATGGTGGCATTAGCCAAGGCAAGCTTTGCGCCCGCGAATGCCGCGTCCATCGGCTCGGTCCAGGCAACATCGCCTTTGCCCGGCTTCCCCCAGAGGGCCTCGTGCAGGGGGCGCAGGAGCTGGGCGATGCGGGGCAGGAAACGGTGATAAAAGTTCACCGTGCCCAGGAACTACTGGAGCCCCTTGATCGTGCGGGGGGCGGAAAACCCCCGACCGCCTCCACCTTGGCCGGTAAGGGGATGGCCCCGTGCCTGGTGACGCGGTGCCCCAAAAAGTCGATTTTGTTGACGACGAACGGGCACTTGGCGGGGTTGATGATCAGGCCATGTCGGCCCAGGCATTCGAAGAGCGTGCGGAGATGGCGGAGGTGGTCCTCACGGGACGCGCTTGC
This sequence comes from Myxine glutinosa, assembly GCF_964187855.1. Classification (NCBI taxonomy): domain Eukaryota; kingdom Metazoa; phylum Chordata; class Myxini; order Myxiniformes; family Myxinidae; genus Myxine; species Myxine glutinosa. The sequence goes on from NC_136269.1 coordinate 90,810,465, forward strand.
GACGAGGATGTCGTCCAGGTAGACGTACACGAAGTCCAAGTCGCGCAAGACGCTGTCCATAAGCCGCTGGAACGCCTGGGCCACATTCTTCAACCAGAAGGGCATCCGCAGAAACTCGAAGAGGCCGAATGGTGTGATGACGGCCGTCTTCGGTATGTCCTCCGGCCTGACGGGGCCCTGGTGGTATCCGCGGATGAGGTCCACCTTGGAGAAGAGGGACATTTTCGCCAACCGGGCAGAAAAGTCCTGGATGTGAGGGACCAGGTAGCGGTCGGGGGTGGTAGCATCGTTGAGGCGGCGGTAGTCTCCGCACGGCCGCCACCCGCCGCCGGGCTTGGGCACAATGTGCAGCGGCGATGCCCATGCGCTGTTGGAGCGCCGGACGATGCCCAGTCGCTCCAGCGTGGCGAACTCCCCCTGCGCCACGGCGAGCTTCGCCGGGTCGAGGCGGCGCGCCCGGGCGTAGACCGGTGGCCCGACGTTTGGGATGTGATGCTCCACCCCGTGCTTGACGGCCACCGCCAAGAAAGTGGGCCACGTGAGGGCCGGGAAACTGGCGAGGAGGCGGGTGAACTCGTCCGCTGCCGGAAGCGTGCAGACCAACCTCGCCGGGACCGAACCGCTCAGCAAGCCGCTTGGCGACCCGCTCGGTGAGCCGCCCAGGGAGCTGCTCAACGAACTGCTCAGCGCACAAGCAAGCGAGCTGAAGGTTTCGGCTTGGACAAGGCGTCTGTCCCTCACGTCCACCAGCAGCCCATTCGCACAGAGGAAGTCCACTCCGAGTAGGCCCATGGGGACACTAGTGGTAACGAACGACCACTGAAAGCGCTGTCCCCCAGAACCGCAGCGAGAGACAACGCTTTCCGAACGTGCGGAGGGGCGTGCCGTTGGCGGCAAGCAAAGCGGGGCCCCGGCCCTCAGCTTGCTTGGCGGACGCGGAGGCAGGGAGGACGGCTCACCTGCGCTCCCGTGTCGCACAGGAAGCGACGACCCGAGGAGGTGTCAGTTATGAACAGCAGGCTGCCAGTATGGCCGACGCTCATGGCAGGAAGCGAGCACCGGCCTGGCCATTTCCCGACCTGCCAAAAGTACAAGGCGGGCGGCAGGACCTGGCCTTGTGGCCGAACCTGGTATGGAAGTGGCACAAGGTCTGGCCCGGTGGTGGTTGTCGCGCCGGTCGTGACGACGGTGGTGGGCGGGGCATGGCGGCGGCCACGCGCGGATCCGCCCAACCTGCGCCATGTTCGGGAGGATCCGAACGCAAACGCGGATCCGCCAAACCTGCGCCGTGCTCGGGAGGATCCGAACGCAAACGCGGATCCGCCAAACCTGCGCCGTGCTCGGGAGGATCCGAACGCAAACGCGGATCCGCCAAACCTGCGCCGTGCTCGGGAGGATCCGAACGCAAACGCGGATCCGCCAAACCTGTGCCGTGCACGGCGCCGGGATCCACAACGGCCGTGCTATATGCCGGCCGTGCGTCGTGGGCTGCGAAAAACCTGTCCGCCTCCCTGGCCAGGGCGCACGGTTCAGTAATGGTCATACCGGCCAGCACGGGCCGTACCGGGACAGGCAGCTGGTGGAGGAAGAGAGCACGGAAGAGGAAATCCGCGTGGCCGTCGCCGAGCAGGGACAGCATGTAATCCATGCGGGCGGACGGTCGTGTGTCGCCGAGTACGGGAAGGTCCAAAAGACGTTCAGTGCGATCGGCCTCTGTGAGGCCAAACGTGTCGAGGAGAAGCCGCTTGAGCGCCGCGTACTTGCTCTCGTCCGGCGGGTGCCGGAGGAAAGACACGACTCGGGCGGCCGTGCCGGATCCAAGGGCAGCGACCACGTAAAAGTACCTTGTGTCGTCCGCCGTGACGCCCCGGAGCTGGAATTGGGCCTCGGCCTGTAGAAACCAGGTGTCAGCCTGCACTTCCCCGAACTGCGGTAGCTTGATCGCGGCACCGTTGATGGCCATAGCGCGTTCGGGGAACAGCAACGGCTGAACCAGTCGGAGGTCACCAGTGTAGTGTGGTGCTGGGCACACACGTTAAATAAAGGTAGGCCACAACGCTTTGGGTTAGGTAGAGCTCTTTATTGCATGTTCACTCATCAGCACTGCCGTGCTCTGGACTGCGAGCCCGCGTGTATATCCGGAGGCCACGCCTCACCTGGGGCGTGGCCGACACCCACTGGTGCTCGGAATTATGTCACTGCGCCAGCGAGTCATCGTGTCCGCCACAAACCCCTATTAAGGTACATCGTGCTTAAAGTTCCGTTGTGATTAACCTACCTTGGGAGCTCATAGCAGTATGATCACAAACAAACAGCAAAACATCAACTCACGTTGTTGTGATGTGATTATTGGAGGGTTCACCCGTTGGCATGTGGCGGTTTGTAGATGGTGGCACGTGGGTCATTTTTTGTGAAAACTATTTTTCTTCACCCTTGAGAGTTTTGTTGTTAGATGAGCAGTAAAATTCCCTTCAAATCTGTGTATAGGTTGTTTTTGTACTATTTTTGTTTTTTGATTAATTAGTGAGTTTCAGAGGTCACGTGACTCCTTCTTTGACGAACTTACGGATCATGGTAACACCTTAATTAAGAGTTGTTTTTCACATCTGATAACATATTTGACGATCGGAGGTCACAATCTCACTAATTATACCGGTATCCATGTGGAAATCCGATAAAAATTGGGCTTTTTATAAAGCTTTGTATAGATGTGGATCAACCCTTGGAGATCATGGCGACAG